>NC_064627.1:382473001-382779834 GCF_023864275.1 Schistocerca cancellata | reverse complement strand
GATTACGAAAGGATAGGAAATGAAATCGGCCGTGACCTTTCCGAAGCAACCATCCCGGCATTTACGGAAATTACGGAAAACCTAAATCTGGATGGACATTAGCGAGTCCAGTGCGCTAACCACTGCGCCACCTTCCTCGGTCCCGCCGAAATGAATGTTCCTCACACATTAAAATGATTTTCGGACATTTACGATCGTTTTCAGTGAAAGATAATGCTCCGGGGTGGATTTCCGGATGGCTTTTAACACTGTACCACGCAAAGTTTGTAGTGAAATTGCTTGCTTATGGAATATCGTCCCAGTTTTGTGACTGAATTCGTGATTTCCTGTCAGAGAGGTCACAGTTCGTAGTAATTGATGGAAAGTCCTCGAGTATAGCAGAAGTGATTTCTGGCGTTCTCCAAGGTAGTGTTATAGGCCCTATGCTGTTCCTTATCTATATAAACGATTTGGGAGACAATCTGAGCAGTCGTCTTAGTTGTTTGCAGATGATGCTGTCGTTTATTGTCTAGTCAGGTCTTCAGAAGATCAGAACAAATTGCAAAACGGTTTAGAAAAGATATCAGTACAGTGCGAAAATTGGCTGTTGACCCTAAATAATGAAAAGTGTGATGTCGTTCACAAAGAAAAAAAACGGCTCTGAGCACTATGCGACTTAACTTCTGAGGTCATCAGTCGCCTAGAACTTAGAACTAATTAAACCTAACTAACCTAAGGACATCACACACATCCATGCCCGAGGCAGCATTCGAACCTGCGGCCGTAGCGGTCGCTCGACTCCAGACTGTAGCGCCTAGAACCGCACGGCCACTCCGGCCGGCGGTCGTTCACATGAATGCTAAAAGGAATCCGTTAAACTTCGGTTACATGATAAATCAGTCAAACCTAAAGGCCGCAAATTCAACTAAATACCTAGGAATTATAATTACGAACAACTTAAATTGGAAGGAACACATAGAAAATGTTGTGGGGAAGGCTAACCAAACACTGCGTTTTATTGGCAGGACACTTAGAAAATATAACAGATCTACTAAAGAGACTGCCTACACTACGCTTGTCCGTCCTCTTTTAGAATACTGCGGCACGGTGTGGGATCCTTACCAGATTGGATTGACAGACTACATCGAAAAAGATCAAAGAAGGGCAGCACGTTTTGTGTTATTGCAAAATAGGGGAGAGAGTGCCACTGAAATGATACAGGATATGGGATGGACAACATTAAAACAAAGGTGTTTTTTGCTGCGGAGGAATATTGTCACGAAATTCCAATCACCAGCTTTCTCTTCTGAATAAGAAAATATTTTTTTGACGCCGATCTACATACGGAGAAACGATCACCATGATAAAATAAGGAAAATCAGAGCTCGCACTGAAAGTTACAGGTGTTCGTTCTTTTCGCACGCTATACGAGATTGGAATAATAGATAATTGTGAAGGTGGTTCGATGAACCTTCTGCCAGGCACTTAAATGTGATTTGCAGAGTATCCATGTAGATGTAGAGCTAGAGCCAGCGCAAGGTGTTAATGACCCAGGAAGGTTAATTTCATTACAATTTATCCAATTCACTCTATTAGGAAAGGGGAGATGTGTTGTAGGCCAAAAATACGCGCCTTACAGCTGCAAAGACAAGGAGTAGCGTCTGCGGAACGAGGACACAGTACTGCCGGTGTTCTCGAATGTTTCGGCGACGGCGCGGATGGGC
Organism: Schistocerca cancellata; assembly: GCF_023864275.1. NCBI lineage: Eukaryota > Metazoa > Arthropoda > Insecta > Orthoptera > Acrididae > Schistocerca > Schistocerca cancellata. The sequence goes on along the minus strand of NC_064627.1, from coordinate 382,778,131 downwards.
AGACGGCTTCCAGAGTGTACCTGCGCGCCGCCGCCGCCTGAAATAGCCGTGGCTGGACCCCACGGCCTCCGTCTGCAACCGACGTCCCAGCAGCTCTGGCGCCAAACACTTGGCACCCACGTACTTGTCTGCCCGTTTCCTCATTCCCCGACTGCGCCATCGTGTACAGGTAACACAGCCGTCGTTTAAATTTTACTACACCGTAAGTCTGCTATCACGTTCAGTATGAACCAAAGACCGTTAAAGAACATCCAGGAGTGCGCCAAATCGTGAGGCATCGGCACTAGTTAGGCTCACTTACAGCAACCGCGGAATAAAGTCGGCACCTTGGACTTAGTTTAATGTTTACGCGCAGTCATTAGTATCGACTAAATTTCTGTACTTCTTTCCGCCTTTGCGAGAGCTAGGTGTGTGATCTCGTTCATCTATATATATTATAAAGTGCGCGCTTACGGTCTATCCAGTGACATATGCGGTTGGATAGAAAGTTTTCTAACAGACAGGGAGCAGTATGTTGTCCTGAACGGGGTAACTTCAACAGAAACAAGAGTAACTTCAGGTGTGCCATAGGGCAGCGTAATAGGTCCTCTGCTTTTTACGATTTACATAAACGATCTGGTTGATGGTGTTGACAGCGGCCTGAGACTGTTTGCCGATGATGCTGTAGTCTACAGGAAAGTAGTATCACACGAAAGTTGTGAACAAATCAAAGAGGATTTGCAGAAAATAAAGGCGTGGGGTAATGACTGGCAGCTATCTCTCAATATTAGTAAGTGTAACCTACTGCGTATAGCAAGGCGAAAATCCCCATTAATGTACGAGTACAAAATAAATGATCAGTCTTTGGAAGCGGTAACATCAGTCAAGTATCTGGGTGTGACTATTCGAAATGATCTCAAATGGAATGATCAGATTACAGAAGTAGCGGGTAAGGCGAACTCTAGATTGCGTTTCATTGGTGGAATCCTGAAGCAAATGGTTCAAATGGCTCTGAGCAAAAAATGGTTCAAATGGCTCTGAGCACTATGGGACTTAACATCTATGGTCATCAGTCCCCTAGAACTTAGAACTACCTAAACCTAACCAACCTAAGGACATCACACACATCCATGCCCGAGGCACGATTCGAACCTGCGACCGTAGTGGTCGCGCGGTTCCAGACTGTAGCGCCTAGAACCGCTCGGCCACACATGCCGGCAATCCTGAAGCGATGCAGTCCTTCAACAAAGGAAATAGCTTACAATACGTTAGTTCGTCCAGTCTTAGAGTATTGTTCGTCTGTATGGAACCCTTACCAGTTGGGTCTGATTCAAGAAATTGAGAAGGTCCAAAGAAGAGCGGCAAGATTCGTGACTGGTACATTTAACCATCGCGAGAGCGTTACAAATCTCATAGAAAGTTTGAAGTGGGACACACTTGCAGATAGACGACGCGCTAAACAGAAGGGGCTGCTCACTAAATTCCGAAATCCAATCTTCACCGAGGATGTAGAGCATATATTATTACCACCAACTTTCAAATCGCGTATTGATCATCATTCCAAGATAAGGGAAATAAGAGCTCGTACTGAGACGTTTAGATAGTCGTTTTTCCCTCGTGCGCTTCGCGAGTGGAACAGAGGGGGGGGAATCACTTTGGCGCAAAAAGTGCCCTCCGCCACACACCGCTTGGTGGCTAGCGCAGTATACATGTAGATCTAGATTATAGAAATGGTTGTATGTATGTGTATATGTTGGTGTTTATGTTCCACATCTCCTCCTAAACCGCTCGACTGAACTGAACCAAACCATGTACACATATCCCTTCGTGTCAGACAATAATCGCTGCGGGGTAAGAATCACCTACCTGCCATTGTTCAGGACATATGACGTCACAAACTATTGGATGAGTGAAAAACTGCCGCATCTTGCATCGCGTTTAGATGTATTACTTCTGTGCTGCCATCTGTATTCGCAATGAATTTCGCAGACATTATCCACAGATGCTGCTAAATTTAGCTACAAGAGTATATCATTTTACCAAAAACAGTTCAGGGGATATGACTCCATAAACACTGAGATACGTGAAAAGCTGCTGCATCATGCATGACGTTTAAATTTATTACTTCTTTGCGACTAACTCTATTCGCGACATATTTCCCAGACAGGATCCAGAAACGCCGCTGAATGTGCCTATACAAATATATACTACTGGCCATTAAAATTGCTACGGCACGAAGATGACGTGCTACAGACGCGAAATTTAACCGACAGGAAGAAGATGCTGTGATATGCAAATGATTAGCTTTTCAGAGCATTCACACAAGGTGGCGACACTTACAACGTGCTGACAGGAGGAAAGTTTCCAATCGATTTCTCATACAGAAACAGCAGTTGACCGGCGTTGCCTGGTGAAACATTGTTGTGATGCTTCGTGTAAGGAGGAGAAATGCATACCATCATGTTTCAGACTTTGATAAAGGTCGGATTGTAGCCTATCGCGATTGCAGTTTATCGTATCGCGACATTGCTGATCGCATTGGTCGAGATCGAATGACTGTTAGCAGAATATGGAACCGGTGGGTTAAGGAGGGTAATACGGAACGCCGTGCTGGATCCCAACGGCCTCGTATCACTAGCAGTCGAGATGACAGGCATCTTATCCGCATGGCTGTAACGGATCGTGCAGCCACGTCTCGATCCCTGAGTCAACAGATGGGGACGTTTGCAAGACAACAACCATCTGCACGAACAGTTCGACGACGTTTGCAGCAGCATGGACTATCAGCTCGGAGACCATGGCTGCGGTTACCCTTGACGCTGCATCACAGACAGGAGCGCCTGCGATGGTGTACTCAACGACGAACATGGGTGCATGAATGGCAAAACGTCATTTTTTCGCATGAATCCAGGTTCTGTTCACAGCATCATGATGGTCGCATCTATGTTCGGCGACATCGTGGTGAACGCACATTGGAAGCGTGTATTCGCCATCGCCATACTGGTGTATCACCCGGCGTGATGGTACGGGGTGCCATTGGTTACACGTCTCAGTCACCTCTTGTTCGTACTGACGGCACTTTGAACAGAGGACTTTACATTTCAGATGTGTTACGACCCGTGGCTCTACCCTTCTTTCGATCCCTGCGAAACCCTACATTTCAGCAGGATAATGAACGACCGCATGTTGCAGGTCCTGTACGGGCCTTTCTAGATACAGGAAATGTTCGACTGCTGCCCTGGCCAGCACATTCTCCGGATCTCTCACCAACTGAAAAGTCTGGTCAATGGTTTCCGAGCAACTGGCTCGTCACAATACGCCAGTCACTACTCTTGATGAACTGTGGTATCGTGTTGAAGCTGCATGGGCAGCTGTACCTGTACACGCCATCCAAGCTCTGTTTGACTCAATGCGCAGACCTCTCAAGGCCGTTATTACGGCAACAGGTGGTTGTTCTGGGTACTGATTTCTCAGGTTTTATGCACCCAAATTGCGTGAAAATGTAATCACATGTCAGTTCTAGTATAATATATTTGTCCAATGAATACCCGTGTATCATCCGGATTTCTTTTTGGTGTAGCAATTCTAATTGCCAGTAGTGTATCATTGTAAGTCAAATAATCCAAGACATATGTCATAAACACTGAGATACATGAAAAAATTCCGTATCTTGCATGAAGTTTTAATACATTTATTCTTTGCTCCAAAGAAACTCCTACATGGTCCAGTCAGCTTAAGGAAATCCCTGACGCCTGGTAGTGCTTTTGACAGCTTTCAACTGCGAAGCGCAAACGGCTGTAGGCGAAAAGGATAGCCGTCTACAGAGGCAAGAAGAGATGAGGCCATAGAAACGTTTACAAAATCGCAATGTAGACACTCGAAGCAGCTTTCCCCGAGGTACAGGAACTGTCTGGGACCCTGTTTTTTTATATTGGATACAGTACTTACACATTTTTAAATTACGAATATTTATCTGTACAACTGATTCACAATTTCAAAGGTGTTTTCACGAATACGACATTTTTTCGATAATTCACTACAAACACAGTTAATTTTTTTGTTTTCGTTTCTAATAGAAAATTGGCAAAATGAATACCTCGGCAATGCCAGGTTTGTCAGCTAGTGAGTAAATAAGCTAACGATCTTGATGGAGGAGTCGGTTGCTGTCCGTGAAAGGTTGAAAGCTTCGTTGGCAGCTGTCGACCGGCTTTATACGGCCGCTGCGAAATGCGCCGGTGATGGAGTGGCAGGACGGTCTCCTGACGTAAACGCGTCCCGGAGCTTGTCAGTTACACCTGTTGCCAACGTGGCCCACAAAGAACCCCGATCTAGCGCTTAGCAGGCATCTGGTAGTAACTAGCAAGCTTAGATCTGGAGCTGAAGAGGGGAAGAGGTTGCATATTGTAAATGTAACTGTATATTTCTAACGAGCAGAGTTGAGTCACTGCCTTAATGACGCGGAGCCAGCGTGCCAACGCCCTCCTGCTCGGGCAGCAATCTCTCCTCTGACCAAGCCCTGGTGGCCACAGGGGAAAAGAAAGGGAGCTGTTAACTATAGGTAGTTCGAACATTACGTGCACGATAGTGCCGCTCAAATATACACTCGGTGAGATCGAGACAGGAAAGGTCTGCCAGGTGGAAGAACACATCATAGGAGCAAGGGAGAACATAGGTTTTCAGCCCTGTTCCGGGCACCCACTGCAGCAATCATTGTTTGGATCTGGGATTTTGGGAAGTTTCAAGAAGCTGTGATCGATTATGCAATGTACTGGTAACTGTGAAAGACATCTCAAATATAATTCTAGAATCTGCAAAAAGGCAAAATGTGTATGCAGATGTTGTGCTAACATCTGGTGTCGATGAGACAAATCCAAACCCAAAAGCTCAATGACTGATTCCAATGTGTCCCACCCAATGGGCTGTAAGAATAAAATCTTTGACATGTTTCAGGTAACACTATGAGCAGGTCCAGAAAATGGTGACCTAAATATTGAATGTACCGAGCTCAGATAGAGACAAAAGAATGTCAGTCCTGTGGGGCTATGCAAAGTGGCTTGAAAAGTTTGATACTATTTTTTGTACAACAGTAGCAAGTGAAGTATTTGGATTGTGTGGGAAACTGGCCAGATCCCTACAGAATCCAAATTTTAATGCAGCCGGAGTGTAACATTCTGTAGAGGCTCTAAAAGTAGCTCTTGCATATCTTAGGACTACGGAAGAATTTGATATGCTGCTAGAGAAATCCAGAGATTATTCTAAAAACCCAAATATGAAAGACCCAAATATCTTCTCGGAGATTACCGGACTTGACGAAGACAGCTAGACTCCCTTGTAGCACAGCCGTGGATTCGCAACATCATTCCGAGGACTGATTGGGATCCTCTGGTCTGAAGTCGCGCGTGGATGATTAAACCAAAGGTTCAGTCAGTTTTTATATTCCTCAACCTGTGCTACGGAATGGAGACATGTAAAACGTCCTGAATAGGTCAGGGGTACATCGGTCACCGAAAACGGCAAGTCAAGTGGCAGGGTGGGTGTGGAATCCGCATTATTTCTATTTCATTTTTAGACTTGGCGAATCTTCGAAATCCCCCGCAGAAAAACCAATGTCGAATAAACAAATTGCTACAATATACCGTGCACCAGGTAGCAATTATGTATGTTGAGAATCTTAAAATATATGTTGTTATCTGCTGGAGAATTCGTAACGATTTTTTTGTTCCAAGAAGGAACTCATCGCGATATTAAGAAGTGGGAATTGAAAGAAAACGAAGGAAAAGTATAGGCAACACACGAAACTTAGAGCGGGAAGATAGACAGATTTCACAGGAGTTGGAGATTTTATAGTAACTAGCGGAAACAATAGGTCTAGCGAGATGCAAGATGAATCCAGCTGTGGGATGAAATAGACAAGAGTAAGCGAAGTCTGTGGGTTTGGATTCATAAGTATCAAGACTTTCAAGTTGTGGTGGCATCCTTGTACAAAGTAGTATCTGATATGGTAAAAGGGCATGTCAAAAGGAAAAGAATTTTTTAAAAAGAAACTGTTTATTGGGAAAAGAAAATTACAAATAACACAATTCCTTTACATATTTCCCTGAACCTATATGCACGTGATTCATCTTTTGACAAGCATCCTAATTCCGTCCTGGAAGAAGCTTTGTGGCATCGTGCATATGCACGCTTATATTCGCGCAGATTCTCCTTCTTAGGATCAAAAAGATGAAAACGACACGGAGCTAAGTCAGGACAGTGTGATGGGTGATTCTGAATACAATACATTGTTCTGCCACCTGTATGAGAGTGGGCATTATGTGACGCAAAACCACTCCTTTTGAATTTTATCATCTCATCTTCATTTTTATTTTGTGCTTCAGATCCTGCAGTAGCTCACAACAGTTGTCACTGTACAGTATTTGAGCTTCAGTAGTGTAATGAATCTTTCGTTTTCAAAACGCCTTAACTGTGATTTAGAAATTTACGAATATCCCCATTTGTGTCTGTCAGTGGACGAGGTACACAAGAAGAGCACAAAAATGTGATAGTTGAGAGACTCATAGACGACTGTAAAAGCTGAATCGTGTCTGATGTTCAACTTCTGGTCAATATCATCAATTCTGGTAAGATCATTCGCTCTGCTGTCTCGATGTTCCTGTCCGTTTTGTAAATGGAAGGTTTACCCGAAGGCTCTTCATCGCAGACAGATACACATCCCTTTTAAAAATGATTTATGCACTCGTACATTTTTTCGAGCACTAAGACAGTTCTCGCCATACTGTAGCTGTATTCTGCGAATAATCTTCGCAGCTTTAGTCTACTCAGAGCACAGAAAAGGAATCACTCCGCTTATTTCTTCCTTTGTGCTACAGACAATGGGGTACTGACAAAAAAATGCTCTGAAATCACTACGACTAGATGAATCAACGTAACTGCCACAGAAGAAGAAGAGTCACGTTACGGCATGCCGCTGTTTTGTCACATACAGACTAGTTACAAGATGCGTTTACTTATAGACTTGGCACCGTACGTCAACAGAATTGACATCTTCAGACAGGAAAGCCTCCACACTGTGAAGATATCATTATATTATTGATGATGACGATAATATTCGTTTCAGGGCGTTCAACAGCATGGTCGTCAGTGCCCTTTCAAAATATGAACTAACTGCTTACTGAGGATAACGTTTTTCGTCTTAAGCAATCTTCCTGGGACAATGGCCCGCTGACATCTATTAGAGACTTTAAGGACTGTCTCTTAATGACCACTCACATACAGAGGTTCCTTTTCAAGGGTGCGTGTCTTCACACAAGTCCACGCCCTTACCTCGCGCTTAAATAAAACTATAACATAGTAATGGTATAAATGTTAAATAAAACGCCAATTAGCAGTAGAAAGGGCTAAAACTTATTTCTTGTTACATGCGGCCGGCTGACAACTAATAAAAACGGCGGAAAAGTCAGCCACTGCGAGAACAAATAAATGTTGGATAAGGTTCCACAAATGGACGTTAAAAATGCATAAATAAAATCCTGAGTCTCAGTTTAAAAATATATATTAAAAGACAAATGGACGTGTAGTCAAAACTGAACTGATTAAGAAAACCGTGGCCGGGTTGACCACTGACTAAAATTAGGATGAACCAGCCGCTGCGAGTTACATTAAAATAATCCACCCAACTATTTGAGCAAGCGTTCTGACAATACAAAAACTGGCGACGTGCGAGTAGGACTCGCGCAATGAGGCTTCCGTACAAACTTAATTATGTGTACAGACAGTTCATCCATCACGGGAATCTAGAACCTTGACGACTTCTGCCTGCTATCGACATTGATACTAGCAAGATATCGTTCCAGGGACTCCTAGACTTTCGAGAGCGTTTTAATTTCAGGTTTGAAATCGGACAATAAATTACAAAAGAAATATTTTTTGCAGTAATATAATTGAAAAACGACAATTTTCTTATTTTTTTCCTTTACTTGTACTGTGAAACCCTTCTTCTTGCCAGATTTTATAATTCTACATCAACGGGAAGTAGCGTATACTTTTAATGAGTGAGTTTGCGAGTATCAAAAAATTTGTGACAGAAATGGCTGTACGTTTTGTCTGCACTGACTTAAAAGCTAACGTTTATTATACAGCCAAGGCACCATAGATGTGACTCGTAGTATGTGACATGAATCCCAGTTTGATCTGTATTCCCCTTCCTGAGAGAAAGGTTTCTTAACAGGCGCACGGACAGACATACAGTCTGATAACAAATGACAAAAAAATTTTTTCGTGTGATATAATTACAAATTCACAATTTCCGATTTTTTTTTAAGTTTGTGCTAATTTCCTATGGGACCAAACTGCCGAGGTGGTCGGTCCCTACGATTACACCTACTTAATCTAACTTAAACCAACTTACGATAAGGAGAACACACACACCCATGGCCGAGGGAGGACTCTAACCTCCGACAGCGAGAGCCGCGCGAACCGTATCAAGGCGCCCAAGACCGTGCGGCTACCCCGCGCGGCTCCGTTGGTTGTACTGTGAAAACTTGCTTCTTGCCAAATTCCAAGATTCTAGGTCAACGGGAGTATCTTACAGGTTTTGATGAGTGAGTTTGCGAATATCAAAACATATGAAATAAATGACAGTATCTTTTGATTGAGTTAGAAGCTTAGCTTTATTTACGTCGCCAGGGAACCGTAGACCTATGTATGTTACATAAATGTCAACTTGATACATCTACCCGTTGCCGAGAGAAAGGGTTTTTAACAGCCGGACAGATAGACAGGCGGACAACAATGTGATCCTATAAGTGTTCCGTTATTATCGACTGAAATACGGAAGCCTAAAAATATTATAATTTTTTCCACACTCACCTCTGTTGTTGTTATGGTCTTCAGTCCTGAGACTGTTTTTGATGCCGCTCTCCATGCTACCCTATCCTGTGCAAGCTTCATCATCTCCCAGTACCTGCTACAACCTACATCCTTCTGAATCTGTTTAGTGTATTCATCTCTTGGTCTCCCTCTACGATTTTTACCCTCCACGCTGTCCTCCAATGCCAAATTGGTGATCCCTTGATGCCTCAGAACATGTCCTACCAACCGATCCCTTATTCTAGTCAAGTTGTGCCACAAATTTTTCTTCTCTCCAATTCTATTGAATACCTCCTCATTAGTTATGTGATCTACCCATCTAATCTTCAGCACTCTCCTGTAGCACCACATTTCGAAAGCTTCTATTCTCTTCTTGTCCAAACTATATATCGTCCATGTTTCACTTCCATACCTGGCTACACTCCACAAAAATACTTTCAGAAACGACATCCTGAAACTTAAATCTATACTCGATGTTAACAAATTTCTCTTCTTCAGAAACGCTTTCCTTGCCATTGCCAGTCTATATTTTATATCGTCTCTACTACGACCATCAACACTTATTTTGCTCCCCAAATAGCAAAACTCATTTACTACTTTAAGCGTTTCATTTCCTAATCTAATTCCCGCAGAATCACCCGATTTAATTCGACTGCATTCCAATATCCTCGTTTTGCTTTTGTTGATATTCCTCTTATATCCTTTTTTCAAGACACTGTTCATTCCGTTCAACTGCTCTTCCAGGTCCTTTGCTGTCTCTGACAGAATTACAATGTCATCGGCGCTCCTCAAAGTTTTTATTTCTTCTCCATGGATTTTAATTCCTACTCCGAATTTTTCTTTTGTTTCCTTTACTGCTTGCTCAATATACAGATTGAATAACGTCGGGGATAGCCTACAACCCTGTCCCACTGCCTTCCCAACCAATGCTTCCCTTTCATGCCCAAGTGGTTCAAATGGCCCTGAGCACTATGGGACTTAACATCTGCGGTCCAGTCCCCTAGAACTTAGAAATACTTAAACCTAACTAACGTAAGGACATCACACACATCCATGCCCGAGGCAGGATTCGAACCTGCGACCGTAGCGGTCGCCCCTCGACTCTTATAACTGCCTTCTGGTTTCTGTACAAATTGTAAATAGCCTTTCGCTCCCTGTCATTTATCCCTGCCACCTTCAGAATTTGAAAGAGAGTATTCCAGTCAATATTGTCAAAAGCTTTCTCTAAGTCTACAAATGCTAGAAATGTAGGTTTGCCTTTCCTTAATCTATCTTATAAGATAACTCATAGGGTCAGTATTACCTCATATGTTCCAAAATTTCTACGGAATCCAAACTGGTTTTCCCCAAGGTCGGCTTCTAGCAGTTTTTTCGTTTGTCTTAATCTATCTTCTAAGATAAGTCACCTCATTATCATTTAAAAAATTGGAAAAATTATTATCAAGAAAAGTAGCTGACTTATCAGTATATAAGACGCAGTCAATTAAAATATGGCACACTGGTGTGCAACTTTTACATTATTCACACGGCTATACACCCATTGACGTATTCATCGTTTCTCACACGAAGGGCCTACTGCTTAGCAGTCATTTACGGGACGGCAGTACATCAGCATCGTGTCTGTGAATGACACACAGTGGTTGCTTCCTATTTGACGCCACTTCGGCGGCTCGAGTGTCAATTTCGCTGCTTATTTCATTAAGCGGCTGTGTTATTTTGTCACACCAGGCTGAGAGGACCCCGTTGCAGAACCTCCCATCGCAGAAGCGAATCGATCCCTAGACCTCTGCAATAGCGGCCAAAGACGCTAAGCACTAGGCTAGGTGGTCTGCCGCAGGTGTCAATGCAGTAACGGGAGTGATGGATTAGTTGTACAATCCGGATACCCATCGGCTTATCCGCTGATGGAAGAAGTGTGTCACATTCTGTACGGTGGCAAATAGGTAGAGAAAGAGCAACACCTGGAGCGCGACTCTTGACCCAAAGCGGCTTCTTTGGGCGTGATGATCGGAGCTGGGCGGCGGGCGGCGGCATCAGATAGGAAGAGCGGAGCAGGTGAGGAGCGCAGGCGCAGCTGGCGCTATTCGTGCCGAGGCCGGCGCCGGGGCCGCCAAGGCCTCGCCTGCTGCTGCAGACCCAACCGCTCCACGCCGCCAACCGCCAACCGCGCTGCCAGCAGCGCGATTAGATAGCTCGCTGTACTACGTGCTGATGGCAGTCGCGCCCAATCGCCAACACAATTCCCTGCACGCAGATAATGGATTCGTCCCGTCGGGGGACCCAGCCCGTTTTTCCTGTCCGCTCCACCGTATGCACCGGAAGTTTCTCAAAAGGTTCAAATGGCTCTGAGCACTATGGGACTTAACATCTGAGGTCATCTGTCCCCTAGATCTTAGAACTACTTGAACCTAACTAACCTAAGGACATCACATGCCCGAGGCAGGGATTCGAGCCTGCGACCGTGGCGGTCGCGCGGTTCCGGACTGAAGCGCCTAGAACCGCTCGGCCACTCCGGCCGGCGAAAGTTCCTTTCTGAAAAACTTTTCTTTCTTCCACGTTTTCTATGACGAAACCGTCGCAAATTTGCATACGTAGTCGAGGTTGAGTGCAATGCACGCAATTACGCTATGTGGTTTAATTATCCCACGGCCGTCCTGTGACAACCGCAAACTAAAAATAACTATTCAAATAAAAACAAATTTATAATATAACACTTTTTAAAACGGACTAAAAAGTATAAAATAATTTCTCCTAGTTCCGTACAGATTCCTAATCCAATGAGATAGTCCTGAAAATTTGCGCTTGTGAATTTTTAATAACCATAATAATACTTGTAAGATTTATAACGCAAAACTTGGGACGCACGTAATACATAACTGATGCACGAATAGTTCACTTCCCAACTATTATCTACTGCATATGCCCTCTTTTTTTTGTTACACGCACCTTATAAATATTGCCACAGCTATTCAAAATTTACAAGCACAAACTTTCGGTACTGTCTGTGTGCGGCTAGGAATAATTATTTTATACGTTTTAGTCAAATTTGAAATCGTGCTAAATAAACATTTTATTTTTATTTAAATATTTATTACATCAAATGAATCTTCCTGGCAGATTAAAACTGTGTACCGGATAGGAACTCGAACCTAGGACTTTTGCCTTTCGCGGGTGAGTGCTCCACCAACTTTTTTTTTTTAATCTCATTTTGTTCGTTGCATTTGTTCGGCGCGGACGTGCCAAGACACCATTCAAGTTCGTCGTTGATCCATTTACTCAGTTCTTTTATTACAGAGGGCGACTAACTCTCTGACCAAACACGCTGATCTACCGTGCCGACAAGCGACCGCTCTATCCTAGCACGACTTAAGACCCGTGCTCAGAGCTTTACTTCCGCCAGTACCTCATCTCCTCCCTTACAAACTTCACAGAAGCTCCGCAGCGAAACTAGCAGACGCCGTGCTAGGGTAGCTCAATTTTTAGAGCACTTGCCCACGAAAGACAAATGTCCTGGGTTCGAGTCCTGGTCTGGCAAAACGTCCTGGAATAATAGAAAATCCAATGAACAAATACTAATATCAATTAAAGATAAAAAGGACACCCACTAATATGATACAGAGAAGAAAAACTAAATTAACTGGACACCTAATTCGACATGACAGTTTTATAAAAAGCGACTTATATGGAAAACTCTGGGAAAAAGATCAAGAGGAAGGCACAGAACATCCGTATTCCTTAGTGTTATCAGTGGAATGAACTGCAGCAACTACAACGAAACGCTAAAGATGGCGAGACGCACAAGTACGGCTACCGTACATCAACAAGGCCTTGCCTTTAGTGTCTGATGATTATCGTCGGTAAAGACTAACATTAGGCTTACTCAAATCGATCATTCACTAGGTAAAGCTATCATCAACACGAAGATTGGTTTGACCACAGCAGTGTATTGTACTATTGGATCTTTGGATTAACTCACCCAGCCCATTTTACGGGTGGCGGGGGGAGGGGGGCTGAGTACAGTCTTGAAACTCGGTGCAGCATGACATCTTTCCTTCACATCAACAAATAACTGTCACATATGAAACAAGCGAAATACAAAATCCTAGGACCATGGGGGGATCGAACCAGAGTTCTTTTGATTTGTAGTCTGGCATCTGCCCCCTTTTTGTCTCTCTACAGAAAATGACGACCGCAGAAAAAATCTCAAAAGCAATTTTCTTATTTTCTTCAGGCTTTAGCATCGTCTTTCCAGCACAGGTACGACGCTGACTGCTGATATAGTTTCAAGACTATTTTATTTACGTTTCTTTTTATCCACATCGGTATCCTCTGGAAACTAATGTACCTAATTTCTTTGTGGTTAAATTTTCTATACTGGCCGAGTATTCAGTGTTGATATTTGTCCAATGAGTAACTGAAACCTATTACACTGAAATGTTTTTTTCCCGAAAGAGCACAAATCGTGGCTTTGGCAAAATGAATGTGGACGATACGCCCAAACAGAATACAGATATAATTAATGATCACATATCTTCACCACTAAAAGACGCACTTTCTATTATAAGTTATACAACAGAATAGCACAGTAAATAAGCGCCTGAGATATTAACTGATTAGACACCTGAGAGAAACAGTGATAAACTATGGCGACAGGCAAGTAAGTGGTCTTTCAACAAAGTCGACTTTTGTACTTGGATAGCACAAACCAAGTTACTACACGGAATGTGCAAGCGGAGTATTGAATTCGGTGGTTATATGGCAGGAATTGCCCTCCCGACAGCTGCAAAATAGCTAAAAGATTCGATACACTTCTTATAAAATTACTTGATACTGTGGATACAATCAGTGGTAACAGTTAATTTATGAAAAAGCTTGAGTATTGGTCATCTAACACATCTTGCTCTTGATCGACGCTTCCTTCTGCTTGAATACACTTTTACTCTTATAATTTTTTTGGATAACGAGTCATCTGTAGTTCTCTACATAAGACCTAACCAGCTCATTGCCTAAGATTTGATAAACGCAACTATATAAGGCGCGTTGAAAAATAAACGAGCCGGAGGCATAATTACAAAAGCCAGTACCTGTATGTTAGAAGTAATGACCCTAGTTGTTGAGACACTTGTCCCACTGTGACACCAAGGCGGTGAGTGGCTGTCTTATAAAATTCCCGGGGCTGCGATGTGAACCAGTTCCGCACGTACAGCTCGACGTCGTCGTCCGAGGTGAATCGTTTGCGCCTCACAGCCTTTTTAAGGGGACCAAAAATGGTGTAATCACAGGAAGAGAGGTCCGGGCTGTATGGAGGGTGGCCGAGAACCTCCCGTTTGAATTTCTACAGGAGTGCCGCGACTGTGCGGCCGTATGAGGCTTTGCATTGTCGTGGAACAGAATGACCCCACGGGTGAGACTGTCTGCTCGTTTTGATTTGATTGCTTGCCGAAGAGTGGACAAGATTTGCGAGTAACGATGGGCAACCACTGCTGTCCAATCAGAAGTCAATCAGAAGGGGGCCATCTTGGTCAAGGAAGAACGCCAGCATAACTTTTCCTGCACTCGTGTGGACGACGGCGTCCAGCTGTACGTGCGCAACTGGTTCACATCGCAGCCCCGGGAATTTTATGAGAGAGCCATTCACTGCTTTGTGTCACAGAGGGACAAGTGTCTCAACAGCCAGGGTCCATACTTCTAACATACAGATACTGGTTTCTGTAATTATGCCTCCGGCTCGTTTCTTTTTGAACCTCCCTCAGGCTATATTTTTCACTTATACAATTTTTCGTGCTTCACGGATATATCTTACTCTCCTACTGTCTCACTGGCCATAAAAAACCGAATATTGCTCGTTGATGAATAGAAAGGTGCACGTTAGAAATTATAAGCAGAGGCAACAAAAGAAACAAATTGATCAGGAAACAGACTGAAATATATGAGATAACTACGACTGTAATGAACATGAAATGAATGTGGACGAGACATGTAGTAAGGCGAGCGGACGGTAGATGGGCCGAGGAAGTTCTCTGCGGGTTGCAAGAGATAAGGAAAACCCGAAGTGACAACTAATGGAAGATGGGTAGATAACAAGAGACATTCTTGTGGTTGCTGAAACACAAACTCACTTAAGCGACGTTCCAATAGCTGACGACTAACAGACTCTGGACAAGTGTTTCCGAAAGCTCGGAGAACATAGTATGAGCAAAAGGCGTGGAATGTGGAAACAGTGACAGTTCCATCACTGCTGCAGATCTGTCGGCACCAGAACTGTGCCAAAAGGTTGGAGCCTTTTAAAATTCCCATAGTGAGTCAACATACCCAAAGAAATTGTTGTTGTTGCTCATGCGGGCACTGATAGTGTGCATACAGATATCGATTCTATTGTGCAATATTTTCCAAAACATTGAACACGAAAAAAATGTTTTCCCCTACCGCTATTATGTAAACCTTATGACTGTGCTAGCCTAGCTATTATAACGTCACCGAACTGTTTGACCCGTACATTCTAAACAAGAACTGTGAAATAAACGACGAGACGTAAACCAAACAACCTGAAAGTTTCTAGTATGTAGAGCCAACTTCTTGCGTGCAAGTTAAACTTGGATTGAATTACCAAATCAATTAATAGCATGCACGAGAGCATCTTACAGACAAAGCACTGAGGTGAAGCGTACGACAAATCGGCCGTCTTATCACGTACGCCGCTGTCCGGATGCCATAAGAAGTTCTATGAAGGCCAGTGTGCCAACGACGTCAGGCCGCCTCCACCTACCAGGACTTAAACACCTAGAATATTCTGGCAAAAGCAGTTTTTCGCTACAATGGCACTGATAAAACAAGCTCATCGGACAAAAAAAAAAAAAAAAATCAGGCGCGCGGAGAAAACAACACGCTAATAGCGAGTAACAAGCCTCTAGCCTTGCAAGTCGAATCCACGCAGTAGCGATTAGATCGCACAGAGCTGCCTGACTGAAAGGATGCCGATTGCTATGCTTTACGTGCTGTTCCAAATATTTCCAAACACTTTTATGTGGATGAAATGATAATTAAATCAAGACCCTAAGCTGCCGTTAGGCGTTGATATACATCAACGGGGACAGTTGAAAATGTGTGGCCCCGACCGAGACTCAAACCCGGGATCTCCTGCTAACATGGCAGACGCCCTATCCATCTGAGCCACCGAGGGCACAGAGGATAGTGCGACTGCAGGGATTTATCCCTTGCATGCTCCACGTGAGACCCACATTCCCAATTAATGTCCACACACAACATTCGTTGTCCCCTGCCCATTACACTCATTACTCGCGGCAGACAATCTTACCGAGTCCCGTAAGAGTTCGGCCTGTGGTGTCCACAACATATTCATCATGAGGATAAAACAACCTGAAACATCATAGAACCGTCTCCGGGTTGAACAACACGCTCCATACGCTGCGAGTTTGAACGCCACATGGGGCCTTCATGCACTCATCTTCCATCATCCGAGAAGATACAGTATCACGTCTCGTCGGACCGTATCACATTTCTCCAGTCAGATACTGTCCAATTTCTGTAATGTTTGGCCCACTGAAAACGTGCTTCTTTACATGCCGCTATGTGCCCTTTGCGAGGTACCCGACTCCATAGGTCCACTGCACGAGGTTTCCTTCGCAATGTTGGCTCGGAAAATAATTGAGATGAACTGCATTCACTGACAGCAGCAGTTCCTGTCGGTTTTGAAAGTGACCGTCATTGATAAGACGTTACATTAGCCTCCGACCCCTTTCGGTTATGATGAACTGTTTGTACACCGTGTTACGTGGTGGCAGTGGTATATTACGAGGGGCGTTTGAAAAGTCCGTGCAAAAATAAAAACTACTAACGTGTTTGGGGTGAACCTTTTTTATTTTTCGACATAGTCTCCTTTTAGACTTATACACTTCGTCCAACGCTGTTCTAATTTGTTGATCCCTTCCGAATAATGGGTATTGTCCAAGTCTGCAAAATAGCTATTAATTAGGTGCTGCAATCACCTCCTCGTTTGAATAAAATCTTTGTCCCGCCAGCCATTTCTTCAAATTAGGGAACAAACAGTAGTCCGAGGGAGCCAAGTCTGGAGAATAGGGGGGATGTGAAACGACTTGGAATCCTGTTTCCATTAATTTTGCGACCACAACTGCTGAGGTGTGTGCTGGTGCACTGTCGTGATGGACGGCATTTTTCTTGCAGCTCGGTCTTTCAAACGGTCCAATAACGATGAATAAAATGCACTTGTAATAGTTTTACCCTTTTCCAGATAATCGATGAGGATTATCCCTCGCGAATCTCAAAAGACAGTCGCCATAACGTTT
This sequence comes from Schistocerca cancellata, assembly GCF_023864275.1. Lineage (NCBI taxonomy): Eukaryota > Metazoa > Arthropoda > Insecta > Orthoptera > Acrididae > Schistocerca > Schistocerca cancellata. The sequence continues at coordinate 382,760,960 of NC_064627.1, read as the reverse complement.
CCGGCCGAAGGAATGATCTTTGCCTTTTTTGGTGCAGATTCTCCCTTGGTAATCCTGTTTAGATTGTTCTTCGGTCTCAGGAGTTTAGTAATGTATCCATGTTTCATCCACAGTGACGAAACGATGCTTAAAGTCCTGCGGATTCTTCCTGAACAGCTGGAAACCATCGTTGCAACACTTCACACGATTCCGTTTTTGGTCAAGTGTGAGCAATCGCGGAACCCATCTTGCGAATAGCTTTCTCAGACAAAATATTATGTACCCGTTCATTCGAGATGCCTACAGCACTAGCAATCTCACGCACCTTAACTCTTCTGTCATCCATCACCATATCATGGATTTTAGCAATGATTTCTGGAGTCGTAACCTCCACAGGGCGCACAGAATGTTCAGCATCACTTGTGCCCATATGGGCACGAGAGTGGCACGTTTCTAACGATATCGCTGACAACGATACATCACATGCAAAAAAAAAAAAAAAAATTAAAAGAGTTCACCACATTATGTAAATGAAACCCTCTGCGCCAACTGTTGACAGTTTCAGACTAACTCACTGACCCATTGTTTACGTAACCCTACCGTACGATGAGTCCCGCTAAGCCCACAACCGAGTTCGCTCCCGCTGCTGCGAATAAACCGACGATACTTTTCTCCTCTTTTAATAACTCTCTCTGTTGAAATTTGCTATATTGAAACATGCATGATGAGCCATAAGATTCACATGTATTAATACAATTTATCTTCTTCAGTCTCTTAATAAATACGTACATCACTGTTACAGTATCCCACAGGTCGATATAATTCCAAGTTTCCCTTCTCAAGTAAGTAAATATGTATCTTATTTCCAGTTATTTTGTCGAAGAAGGAGGGAATCGGTTACGAAGAAAACAACAAAAATGTCTTCCACTATGCGACAAAAACAGCAAACAACTGAACACGTATGGAATAAGTTACAGTAAGTATACAGTTTTTAAAAAGTCGTTTCTCTAAATCCACGTACAACAAAATTCAGAATTCATTACAGTACTGAAATTATCTCATACTTTTGAGCAGGAACTCATGTGTCCGGCCTATATCCTACAAACATGTCCAGCGTTACCAGTCACTTGTTTCACACTGATTACAGAGTAACACAGAAGTCGCAGATAACTATCTTTTCAACAGGAAAGTAGAGGACTTAAGGTCCCGTCGAGTTTAAGACAGTGGCAGACGCACCACGCGCTCAGTTACGGGAGCTGGCGTGTTCTACCTGACGGAACCATCTCGGCATTCCCCTTAAACGACTCAGGAAACCGGGAAGGCCTCAACGCGATGGTCGGACGCAAATACAAAACTCTGTCGTTCCGACGGAGAGCCCGGTGTCGTAACCAATGTCGTCGCTCCGTCTTTCACACAGGGAAGCCGCTGAAAGGCCCACTCGATGTTTCTTAAACTGAGCAACGGCTCCGCACGAGGATGTCGGCAACAAAGCTGCCTCAGCAGTGACCGCATTAAGCAGAAGCACGTGTCGCCTGTACGCAGGAAGCAGCTTCATTTTCCCCACCTATCGTTCGGAAAGAAACTTTATATGATCATATAAGCGGACTGTATGCAGGAAAAGATACGTTTAGCAAACCTGCCGACGAAGTACTTTAACAAGTAGGGAAACAAGTATAGCATTTGACACAATACCTTTTTGTTACGCTCGTTATCAGTCAAAATTCCGAATTGAAGCAACAGTCCAAGCTTGAGTTGTTTCTACAAATACTTCCATAACTGCACCCATGTGAACCTGCCTTCGGTAACCCAAGCCAATAATATGCACTGATGCGCCAAAGAAACTGGTATAGGCATGCGTATTAAATACAGAGACACGTAAACATGCAAATACGGCGCTGCGGTCGGCAACGACTATATAAGACAACAAGTGTCTGGCTGTTAGATCGATTACTGCTGCTACAATGGCAGTTTATCAAGATTTAAGTGGCATTAGAGTCGGCGCACGAATGATGGGGCACAGCTTCTCTGAGGTAGCGTCGAAGTGGGGATTTTCCGGTACGACCATTTCACTAGCGTACCGTGGATATCACCAATCCGTAAAACATCAAATCTCCGGCATCGCTGCAGCCGAAAAGATCCTGCACGAATGGGACCAACGACGACTGAAGAGAATCTTTCAGCGTGACAGAAGCGCAACCCTTCCGCAAATTGCTGCAGATTTCAATGCTGGGCCATCAACAAGTATCAGCGTGCGAATGATTCAACGAAATATTATCGATATGAGCTTTCGGAACCAAAGGCCCGCTCGGAGGTTCGAGTCCTCCCTCCCTCGGGCATGGGTGTCTGTGTCATCCTTAGCGTAAGTTAGTTTAAGTTAGATTAAGTAGTGTGTAAACTTAGGGACCGATCACCTCAACAGTCCCATAAGACATTACCACAAATTTCCAACCTGTGTACATACTTACTAATTAGGCATAGTAATCCTTAGCATATTCAACATACCTGAAAATTTGCAAAACTGTCTCAGTTACGCCACTGAAGGATGTGCGTGCAGAGAGCAATGACGATAACGTTTTAAATATTCCCGGTAAAGACCATCTAGCCGAGCGATGAGGCGCAGCGGATAAGTAATCGTACTCATGATTAGAAAGAGCAAGGAAAGAATTCTCACTTACTTATTCTGGCGAGATTTTCCATGGTTTCCCTATATTAATTCAGACGAGTACCGGAATGAGGTCGCATCCAATCGGAAGCTGGGGCTTTACGAACTCAGTGTTGACAAGACCCTAAACTGAAAATCTCTTTCTGATTTAGCGAACATTTGCGAGACTTTCTTCGATCGTGGATAGGATGGTATCTATCACATCTTTTAAATTTCTAAGGGTTATCTTCTAATCCCACTTAAGACAACCCGATGTATGTTCCCTATAGCTGTCAGATGCATTCTAATACTGATATTTTTCTTCTTGATCTCATTTTTCAACATACTGTCCATCCAACTCACTCTTCGACGACTCTCCCTTCAAGCTATTACAATCTTCCTTTCATTACTCTTAAGCACCATTTTTTGAGTCCTCAGTCTTCTGACTTGTTTCATGCGGCCCGCCACGAATTCTTTTCCTGTGCCAACTTCTTCATCTCAGAGTAGCACTTGCAACCTACGTCCTCAATTATTTGCTGGATGTATTCCACTCTCTGTCCTCCTCCACAGTTTTTACCTTCTGTAGCTCCCTCTAGTGCCATGGAAGTCATTCCCTGTTGTCTTAACAGATGTCCTATCAACTTGTCTCTTGTCCTTATCAGTGTTTCCCACATATTCCTTTCCTCTCCGATTCTGCAGAGAACCTCCTAATTCCTCACCTTATCAGTCTACCTAATTTTCAACATACTTCTGTAGCACCACATCTCAAATGCTTCGATTATCTTCTTTTCTCGTTTTCCTACTGTCCATGTTTCACTAGCATACAATGCTCTGCTCCAAACGTACATCCTCAGAAACTTCTACCTCAAATTAAGACCTATGTTTGATACTAGTAGACCTCTCTTGGCCAGGAAAGCCCTTTTTACCAGAGCCAGTCTGTTTTTTATGCTTGCTCCGTCCGTCATTGGGTTATTTTGCTGTCTAGGAAAATTCCTTAACTTCATCTACCTTATCCCCGTCAATTCTGATCGTAAATTTCATGCTGTTTTCATTTCTACTGCTTCTCATTACTTTCATCTTTCTTCGATTTACTCTCAATACACATTATGGACTCATTAGATTGTTCATTCCAGTCAGTAGGTCTTGAGGATAGCAATGTCATCAGCGAATCTTATGACTGATATATCCTTTCACCTTGAATTTTAATTCCACTTTTCAACCTTTCTTTTATTTCCATCATTCCTTCTTCGATATATAGACTGAATAGTAGCGGCGAAAGATTACGTTTCTGTGTTACATCCTTTTTAATCCACGCACTTCGACCAGCATATTTTCTGAAATTCGCCAAATTTAACTATATCCTTCCTGGATAATTTGCTAATTTCGTGGTTGTACATCTCCAGCCATCTCCTCTCTCACTGTCCCAGAGATTTTTCGCAAAATTTTTTGTTTCCTATACCCACCTACTCTTCTTAAAAGTCTCATCTCCGCACTTAAATCCTGTGTTCATTTCTAAGTTTAACTGTCCATGTGTCCCTGCAGTTTGCATGGTACCACCGTTGTATTATACACTCCTGGAAATGGAAAAAAGAACACATTGACGCCGGTGTGTCAGACCCACCATACTTGCTCCGGACACTGCGAGAGGGCTGTACAAGCAATGATCACACGCACGGCACAGCGGACACACCAGGAACCGCGGTGTTGGCCGTCGAATGGCGCTAGCTGCGCAGCATTTGTGCACCGCCGCCGTCAGTGTCAGCCAGTTTGCCGTGGCATACGGAGCTCCATCGCAGTCTTTAACACTGGTAGCATGCCGCGACAGCGTGGACGTGAACCGTATGTGCAGTTGACGGACTTTGAGCGAGGGCGTATAGTGGGCATGCGGGAGGCCGGGTGGACGTACCGCCGAATTGCTCAACACGTGGGGCGTGAGGTCTCCACAGTACATCGATGTTGTCGCCAGTGGTCGGCGGAAGGTGCACGTGCCCGTCGACCTGGGACCGGACCGCAGCGACGCACGGATGCACGCCAAGACCGTAGGATCCTACGCAGTGCCGTAGGGGACCGCACCGCCACTTCCCAGCAAATTAGGGACACTGTTGCTCCTGGGGTATCGGCGAGGACCATTCGCAACCGTCTCCATGAAGCTGGGCTACGGTCCCGCACACCGTTACGCCGTCTTCCGCTCACGCCCCAACATCGTGCAGCCCGCCTCCAGTGGTGTCGCTACAGGCGTGAATGGAGGGACGAATGGAGACGTGTCGTCTTCAGCGATGAGAGTCGCTTCTGCCTTGGTGCCAATGATGGTCGTATGCGTGTTTGGCGCCGTGCAGGTGAGCGCCACAATCAGGACTGCATACGACCGAGGCACACAGGGCCAACACCCGGCATCATGGTGTGGGGAGCGATCTCCTACACTGGCCGTACACCACTGGTGATCGTCGAGGGGACACTGAATAGTGCACGGTACATCCAAACCGTCATCGAACCCATCGTTCTACCATTCCTAGACCGGCAAGGGAACTTACTGTTCCAACAGGACAATGCACGTCCGCATGTATCCCGTGCCACCCAACGTGCTCTAGAAGGTGTAAGTCAACTACCCTGGCCAGCAAGATCTCCGGATCTGTCCCCCATTGAGCATGTTTGGGACTGGATGAAGCGTCGTCTCACGCGGTCTGCACGTCCAGCACGAACGCTGGTCCAACTGAGGCGCCAGGTGGAAATGGCATGGCAAGCCGTTCCACAGGACTACATCCAGCATCTCTACGATCGTCTCCATGGGAGAATAGCAGCCTGCATTGCTGCGAAAGGTGGATATACACTGTACTAGTGCCGACATTGTGCATGCTCTGTTGCCTGTGTGTATGTGCCTGTGGTTCTGTCAGTGTGATCATGTGATGTATCTGACCCCAGGAATGTGTCAATAAAGTTTCCCCTTCCTGGGACAATGAATTCACGGTGTTCTTATTTCAATTTCCAGGAGTGTAGAACTGTAGTAGAGTTTCTGCAACTATGTCAAAGGGTTACGCGTAGTCAGTACAACACAAATACGCTCCTTTGCTCTCTCTCTCTATATATATCACCATGGTACTGGAGCTCCTTAAACAAAGCTGGCTTTTAATCTTAACGGGAACTACGCCGAATGCGGCGAGGAATACACATACCCGCGCGCACACTCACAAACTCGCGAGCGCTCACGCACACGCGCGCACACACACACACACACACACACACACACACACACACACACACACACACACCAGAGTGAGGGCAGTGAGAACCATCAGGGAGCTGAGCATCGTAAAGAAGTCAACAGCCCCGCTGTGTTCAAACAAAACCCACGTGAAGAAGTCAGTGAACAAGCTTGCGAAACGCTACGGCCAAACGACTGTGAACAGACGTGCAGCACGTGGCAGATAATAAAACACATCTCCCGCTTTTGTTTCGGGTTCCGTCGTTTGCTTCGTCCGCCAACTGTATGGACGGCAGGACTGTTTGCGATTTCTTAGGAAGTGACGGCTACGCTACCGGAAGGCTTTAGCTCGCCAAACACAATAACTAATAGGACATTTGGTACCGTGACCGCGTAAGAAACTATAATTGTAAATGCGGAACAAAAGTCTTTGCGGGCCAGTAATTGTCCCGTCTTTTTGTCTTTTCGAAGTTGAAGGACGGACTTATAATTAATAATCATCATCATCATCAGTGTTCTGCCAAAAGGCAGGTTTTCACATGGTAGTCCTCCAGGCTGTACGGTCTTCTGCCATCCTCTTCAGGTCTGCATAATTTCCTCTTCCCTTTATGTCGTCTATCATCTTGTATCTCCTTCTTCCTCTCAGTCTTCTCCCACAAACCAATCCTTCCTAGGCATCTGCTAGCATGCACTCCCTTCTCAATGAATGTCCCAACCAGTTCTTTTTCCTTTCTCTTACAACCTTCAGCAGACATCTTCTCTCACCAACCCTTTCCAGTACTCTCATTGCTCACCCTTTCCATCCAACTTATTCTCTCCATTCTCCTCCACATCCACATCTCAAATGCTTCTAACCTTTTTTCATCCTCTCGTCTCAGCGTCCATGTTTCTGTCCCATATAGTGCCACACTCCAGACAAAACATTTGCCAAGCCTTTTCCTTAGACCTTTATCTAATTTGCCACGTAAGAGTCTCCTCTTTCTGTTGAATGCCTCCTTCGCTATGGCAATTCGAATTTTCACCTTCTGGTGACATCTCAAGTCTTCAGTTATTGTGCTTCCAAGATATTTAAATGCACTTACTTGGCTAATGGTAGATTGTCCTATTTTAATATTGGACAGTCTGCGTCTTGTACTGATGACCATACTCTTTGTTTTTGCTGTGTTTATTTGCATCCCATATTCCACACAAGCTTCATTCAGATCTTTCAGTATGTTATTCACTGCCCGCTCACTTTCTGCCACTAATACCATCTCATGAGCAAGTCTTATACATTCCATTCTCTTTCCACCAATACATATTCCTCTTTTCCCATCTAAGCCTTTCGCAATAATCTCTTCAAGGTATGCGTTAAACAACTATGGGGAAAGTCAACAACCTTGTCTAACACCTCGTCCATTGCTGCTTCCTTCTGACATTTCATTTCCAGTCCTTATCCTTACTTTCCGGTGTAAATATAGATTCTGTATCAGTCGTCTCTCTTTCCAATCTACTCCTTTCCTATTTAAAATATCCATCAGCTTGTTCCACTTAACTCTGTCAAAAGCCTTTTCTAAATCTATAAAAACAGCAAACTTTTCCATATATCTTTCCCCTATAGTTCTTAACAGGCCAATAGCACCTCTTGTTCCTTTTTCTCTTTTAAATCCGAACTGCTCCTCTGCAATCCCTCTATCCAGCTTGCCATACAGCATTCTATTCAACACTCTCAGCAAAAGTTTAGCTGCGTGAGATATTAGACTGATGGTCCTATGCTCTTCACATTTTTCAGTGTTTCTCTTTTTCTCTATTGGTATCATAACTGTTGCAAGGACGTCCTCAGGCCATTCCCCTTGTCATATTTCTCGTTACAGAGGTAGACTATTTCCTTTCTTGACTTGTTTCCCAGACTCTTCAACAGTTCTGCTGGCAAATCATCAATTCCACATGCCTTCCTATTCTTCATCTCCTTCAGCGCCTTTTCTACTTCTGCTTCCAAGATGGTGAATCCCTTTCCATCTTCCGGAACATATTGCTCCTCTTCAACCTTAATTTCGCTTTATATTTCATCCCCCTTACATGGACATTCAATATATTCTTGCCATCTGTTCAAAACCTCCCGTGGTTCTTCTGCTGGAATACCATCCGCTCTTTCTGTTTCCATGTTATTCCTCTTTCTTTTACGTTCAAAAACTATCTCACTAGACAGTCTATATATCATTTCATACTTTCCCTATTTCTCCATTTTCTCTATTTCGTCGCATTTCTGTTTCATCCATTTTTCCCTTGCTTATTCAGTTTCTCTCCTTAATTCATTATTCAGTTTCATGTACCTCTTTTTGCCTTCTTCAGGTTCTACATTTTTCCACTTTCTCCGCTCTTCCTTCTTTTTCAACATGTTTTCTGTTATCCATTCTTTCCTGATACTTTGGGATACTCTAATTCTTAGTACTTCTTTGGCAGAGTCCATGAGTCCTCCCCTCATTTTTATCCATTTGTCATTAACACTTTCATCAACACTACCTCTTTCCAATTTTCCATAAATATGTTCTCCAAATCTGATGCCTTTCCTACCCCTTTGAGTCGTTCTATGTTTAGTCTATCCTTTGCTTTACCCCTCCTGACTTTTTTCAACTTCACTCGTATTTCTCCCACTACTAGGTTCTGGTCTGAATTTATATCCGCTGCTGGATAAGCTTTGGCATTCTTCAAACAGTTCCTAAGCCTTTTTTGTATCAGGATGTAGTCCAACTGATATCTTTCCCTATTCAAAATTGATATCCACGTGTAATGTGTCCTTTTGTGGTGTTCAAATAATGTGTTACCCACTGCTAATGAATTTTCTTTATAGAAACTAATTAGTCGTTCACTTCTCTCATTTCTAATTCCTAATCCAAATTTTCCTACTGTATCTTCATCTCTTCCTTCATCTACCACTGCATTCTAGCCCGCCATGATGATAACGCAGGCATTTCTATTTTCTTTCTTTATGAGTTCTTGTATTTTCTCATAATATTCTTCCACCTCCTCATCTCTACGCTGGCTGGTTGGCATATATACCTGTATTAACACCAGATCTTTTGAACTACCCTAGAGTCGCATCATCATGTCTTCCATCAATATATTGTACCTTCATTACCTTATTTTTCAGCTTGTGCCCTATCAACAATCCTACTCCGTTTTCACCACTCTTCACCATAATGAATAACTGAAATCTTTTTTCTAAACTTACACTGACGAGCCAAAGAAACTTGTGCAACTGCCTAATATCATGTAGGGCTCCCGCGAGCACGCAGAAGTACTGCAGCACGACATGGCATGGACTCGACTAATGTCTGAAGTAGTGCTGGAGCGAGCTGACACCGTGGATCCTGCAGGGCTGTCAATAAATCCGTAAGAGCACGAGGGGGTCGAGATCTCTTCTGAAAAGCACATTGCAAGGCGTCCCAGATATGCTCAATAATGTTCATATCTGGGGAGTTCAGTGGCCAGCGGAAGTGTTTAAACTCAGAACAGCGTTCCTGGAGCCACTCTGTAGCAATTCAGAACGTACGGGGTGTCGTATTGTCCTGCTGGAATTACACAAGTCCGTCGAAATGCACAATCAGGTGATCAGACAGGGTGCTTACGTACGCGTCACCTATCAGCGTCGTATCTAGACGAATCAGGGGTGCTATATCACTCCAACTGCACACGATCCATACCATTACAGAGCCTCCACCAGCTTGAACAGTCCCCTGCTGACATACAGGTCCATGGATTCATGAGGTTGTCTCCATACCCATACGCATCCATCTGCTCGATACAACCTGAAACAAGAGTCGTCCGACCAGGCAACATGTTTCCAGTCATCAACAGTCCAATGTTGGTGTCGTAAAGGTATGTGCTGTGCAGTCATCAAGGGTACACGAGTGCGCCTTCGGCTCCGAAAGCCCGTATCGATGATGTTTCGTTGTATCGTTCGCATGCTGACATTTTTTGATGGACCAGCACTGAAATCTGTAGCAATTTGCAGACGGGTTGCACCTCTCTCGCGTTGAACGATTCCCTTCAGTCGTCCTTGGTCCCGTTCTTACAGGGTGTTTTTCCGGCCGCAGCGATGTCGGAGATTTGATGTTTTACTAGAGTCCTGATATTCATGGTACACTCGTGAAATTGTCGTACGACAAAATCCCCACTTCATCGCTACCTCGGAGATGCTGTGTTCCATCGCTCGTGTGCCGACTATAGCACCACGTTCAAACTCACTTAAACTTTGATAACCTGCCATTGTAGTAGTAGTAACGGATCTAACAACTGCGCCAGACGCTTGTCGTCTTATATAGGCGTTGCCGACCGCAGCGCCGTATTCTGCCTGTTTACATACCTGTATATTTGAATACGCGTGCCTATGCCAGTTTCTTTTGCGCTTCAATGTATATTACTTTTCTGGAATCAGAACACTGAAGTAGGAATATGCGTTACAGTACAAACCGAATACATGCATATGATATTAAATTTCCCTTCGGTTAAACTAAGGCAACAGAATCAGTCGCCCGACAGTGTAATGGCTTCCATCATTTACCTGCAGTTCTGGAATCAGTTCCGAGAACAGAAGAAGTAAGAGGCTTCAGAACTGCCATAGTGATACGTACCGCTCGTATCTCACGTTGGTGTTTCCAAATTGTAAGGCAGTCAGCCTGGTTTACTTCATGGTAAGTTCAGTAGAATACTTAAATACAGGGTGTTACAAAAAGGTACGGCCAAACTTTCAGGAAACATTCCTCACACACAAAGAAAGAAAGTATGTTATGTGGACATGTGTCCGGAGACGCTTACTTTCCATGTTAGAGCTCATTTTATTACTTCTCTTCAAATCACATTAATCATGGAATGGAAACACAGAGCAACAGAACGTACCAGCGTGACTTGAAACACTTTGTTACTGAAATTGTCAAAATGTCCTCCGTTAGCGAGAATATATGCATCCACCCTCCGTCGCATGGAATCCCTGATGCGCTGATGCAGCCCTGGAGAAGGGCGTATTGTATCACAGCCGTCCACAATACGAGCACGAAGAGTCTCTACATTTGGTACCGGGGTTGCGTAGACAAGAGCTTTCAAATGCCCCTATAAATGAAAGTCAAGAGTGTTGAGGTCAGGTGAGCGTGGAGGCCATGGAATTGGTCCGCCTCTACCAATCCATCGGTCACCGAATCTGTTGTTGAGAAGCGTACGAACACTTCGACTGAAATGTGCAGGAGCTCCATCGTGCATGAACCACATGTTCTGTCGTACTTGTAAAGGCACATGTTCTAGCAGCACAGGTAGAGTATCCCGTATGAAATCATGATAACGTGCTCCATTGAGCGTAGGTGGAAGAACGTGGGGCCCAATCAAGACATCACCAACAATGCTTGCCCAAACGTTCACAGAAAATCTGAGTTGATGACGTGATTGCACAATTGCGTGCGGATTCTCGTCAGCCCACACATGTTGATTGTGAAAATTTACAATTTGATCACGTTGGAATGAAGCCTCATCTGTAAAGAGAACATTTGCACTGAAATGAGGATTGACACATTGTTGGATGAACCATTCGCAGAAGTGTACCCGTGGAGGCCAATCAGCTGCTGATAGTGCCTGCACACGCTGTACATGGTACGGAAACAACTAGTTCTCCCGTAGCACTCTCCATACAGTGACGTGGTCAACGATACAGTGACGTGGTCAACGTTACCTTGTACAGCAGCAACTTCTCTGACGCTGTCATTAGGGTTATCATCAACTGCACGAAGAATTGCCTCGTCCACTGCAGGTGTCCTCGTCGTTCTAGGTCTTCCCCAGACGCTAGTCATAGGCTGGAATGTTCCGTGCTCCCTAAGACGCCGATCAATTGCTTCGAACGTCTTCCTGTCGGGACACCTTCGTTCTGGAAATCTGTCTCGATACAAACGTACCGCGCCACGGCTATTGCCCCGTGCTAATCCATACATCAAATGGGCATCTGCCAACTCCACATTTGTAACATTGCATTGACTGCAAAACCACGTTCGTGATGAACACTAACCTGTTGATGCTACGTACTGATGTGCTTGATGCTAGTACTGTAGAGCAATGAGTCGCATGTCAACACAAGCACCGAAGTCAACATTACCTTCCTTCAATTGGGCCAACTGGCGGTGAATCGAGGAATTACAGTACATACTGACGAAACTAAAATGAGCTCTAACATGGAAATTAAGCGTTTCCGGACACATGTCCACATAACATCTTTTCTTTATTTGTGTGTGAGGAATGTTTCCTGAAAGTTTGGCCGTACCTTTTTGTAACACCCTGTATAGGGTGTCCCAGAAGGAATAACGAATATTCAGGTATATGGCAGGAACGATGATTCGAATAAAAAAGTACAGTAAACATGGGCTCTAAGATGGATACCTTACCAGCTATGGCCACTTCATCTTCGATACTGTGTCTTCTACTGCAAGCAGTGTTCCCCTCCTAAGAGTCGGCAGGCGTATTTTCTCTGGTGTTTCGGCAGATATTTGCGTTTTCGTTCATGGAATGTATAGCAGAAGCCAGTCCAAACACTGGTCATCAGGTCTTTCGTGCGACGTCCTGTGTCGACGAACAGTATCGGTTTGTTTCCTGTCGCAAACAAAATAATTTTTAAAGCGGAATTTTACGTGTCCATTCGATAGAGCGGTCCCAAATTAGTCTAGTGCGGTGTCTGTTTTATGGATATGTGTTAACAGGCACAGTAAAACAGAAAGAATAAGCAGTGCTCCACCAGCGGCAGCATTGCCCTTGCCCGAGCTGACTGCTGCCGCGATACAGGAGTACTGGGTGGCTACTTTCCGTGTTGTGCTGTCCTTTTATACAAATCGATGAAACAAAGATCTCATTTGACAACTCTAGGACCTTTCTATCGAACGTAAAATTCCTATTTAAAAACAATTTTATTTTTAACGGGAAACAAACCGAAGCTATCGATCTACACTGGGAGTCGTGTGAAAGACGTGGTGTGCGTATTTGTTTACGATGACTCCGGCTCCACATTGCAAAAACGAAATTGCAAAATGGACACAAACATCAGAGAAAATGTGCCTCACGACTCTCAGGAGGGACACCCGGTACCTAGGCTTAAGCTTTACTCTTCATCACCATCTTCTTATCAAGGATTGGGCTGTTGCCAGCTCCACGACCATACACTACAAGGTTTATAGAATGAAATTTTCACACTACAGCGGAGTGTGCGCTGATATGAAACTTCCTGGAAGATTAAAACTGTGTGCCACACCGAGACTCGAACTCGGGAGCTTTACCTTTCGCGAACAAGTGCTGTACCAACTGAGCCACCCAAGCACGACTCACGACCCATCTTCACAGCTTTAATTCCGCCAGTACCTCGTCTCCTACCTTCCAAACTTCACAGAAGCTCTCCTGCGAACCTTGCAGAACTAGCACTCCTGGAAGAAAGTATATTGCGGAGACATGGCTTAGCTACAGCCTGGGGGATGTTTCTAGAATGAAATTTGCACTCTGCAGCGGAGTGTGCGCTCATATGAAACTTCCTGGTAGATAAAACTGTGTGTCGGACCGAGATTCGAACTCGGGACCTTTGACTTTCGCGGCCAAGTGCTCTACCAACTGAGCTACCCAAGCACGACTCACGATTCGTCCTCACAGCTTGTCCGCGAAAGGCAAAGGTCCCGAGTTCGAGTCTCGGTCCGGCACACAGTTTTAATCTGCCAGGAAATTTCAGTGCAAGGTTGCCTGGAGCATCGAAAAAAGAACGTTGGCCCGTTCGATGACGAGAGGAATCTATCACCTACCGTAGTTTGCAAACAAAACTGTACAATATTTTGCCGCGCGGGGTTAGTCGAGCGGTCTAAGGCGCTGCAGTCATGGACTGTGCGGCTGGTCCCGGCGGAGGTTCGAGTCCTCCCTCGGGCATGGGTGTGTGTGTTTGTCCTTAGGATAATTTAGGTTAAGTAGTGTGTAAGCTTAGGGACTGATGACCTTAGCAGTTAAGTCCCATAAGATTTCACACACATTTGAACTTTTTTTTGTACAATATTTTGAGAATGATTCGGTGTGCACAATTAAACGATACCTGAAGTCACAGCTTCTGATGATTTTGTAGTGTGTTATTTCACCAGGTAAGGAAATAGTTCGTTTCAGCGGGTATGAAAAATATCTTATGTCACCGAACTCTTCTGCAGAATAAAGGATACTTCTCTTCCTAGTCCTTTAATAAATGTAACAAAGTGTTCCCTTTCAGTAAGAATGATTAAACGCTACACAACAAAATAAAAATAATCGAAATAAAGAGCGATGGAGGCCGCTCTTAAATCAGGTAATACAATCTTCCTCCTCAGTCAGAATCTCTGAAGCACCTTTGATACGGTGACGAACGACTCTGAAGCAGCTGCGCCGAATCCTCATGACAGAAGAAATTTTTCGCCCCCTCCAAAATGAAATTCTTCCCACATTGCAAAATTGTTCAGGCATAAGAACGTGTGGCTTTGGGCGAAGTTTCATTTTGCATACATTCTCCTTCTCAAAAAACTGAACAGTTTATTTGAAAACTATTGTGGGTGATAGATTTCTCTGGTCATCGAATGCGCTGGACATGTTCTTCAGTAGCACCTCGTCCTCCGGACAGCGCCATCTTTTCGACACTCCAGGCTAGCTTACAAGGGAAACTCCCCAAAAAAAAAAAAAAGTAACAGTGAACGGTCTGAGCTCAAGAAGTGCAACATCGAGCAAATTGCAAGAATCGTGGCGTCGTGGTTGTGTGTTCACAGTGTTGGACTGCACAGTGGGAGATTCGTGTCAAATCTTCCTCATACCCAATTTTTTCACAAAGTTGTGAACTCTCCGTCCGGTTGAACTCTCCGTCCGGTCACTGACGTGTCTGTTCTTCTTCCGTAGTCTCGGCAACTGTCATACTATACATTGGTTATAGAGTATGAGTCATGTCTTTACCGTCGCAAATAAATCTGATGAATAGTGAGAGCAGAAGAAACCCCGCACCCATCTCTCAGAGAAATGAAAACGACAAATAAACAGATGTGAACTGTGTTACAACAAAAGAAATCAAGAGTCAAAACTTCCAAATCAGAACGTAAGAGTCACAACATGTGGTCCTTGTGTAGAACAAACAGAAGGTATTTACGTCTGGATATCTTTTTCTTATACTTTGCTGTTGCAAACGGACGTGACACCACGACAGAATCACAATTCTGAATACAGTGAACAAACACTTCAATGACCGGACGGAAAGTTCATAATTTTAGGGAAAAAAAATTGGGACACGAGAGAGATTGGAACACGGGCGTCCCCCTTCGTAGTCCAACACCATGACCACTTAACGACGACGCCTTGTTTATTCGCATTCGCTCCATGTTGCATATCTTGAGCTTGCACCGTTCACAGTTTCTATTTGGTTTCCTTTTTCACAGTTCAGTATACCTGCTTCCTGTTATCATGCTTGATCTGTGTTTAGTTTTTGACAGGCTATCCTCTTGACCATCGTACCACTAAATAGGAGGGGGTGCCAAGGGGGAGCTTCCCTTGTTAGCCTTGTAAACCTTCCATCGTACGGTAGTTCGGCACAGACAACAGCCTAAGACTTGAAAGGAAGATGATCTTCATGAAGAGTACGTCGACATGTTCGTGCTTCTTCAGCATGAATATCTCAATCTGCATCAACAAATTTGACAAACAAGTTACGTTCTTTACAGCACAGACAACCAACTCTCGGCAGTTATGCTCGAAGGGTAACTAGTTCTCGCAACAAAAAATTCTACAAGGTTTCTTGGACATAAAGAAAATTAACGGAAAATGACTAAAAATAATTACACAATACTGCCACCCACTTTCGGAAACTTTTCATAAGTAGAAACATATTGTCATAGTGGTGTAAGTCTCGAGGGAATGGTAAGATAGCGTGACAGGCAATTCGAGTTACCGCGGAAGCAGAAGCAGCAGACTGAAGTCTCGGGCGACACAAGCCCGCGCCGAGAAATTGCGTCCACCGACGGAAGCTGTTACGTCAGCGGAGGGCTCCGACCGCTTGGGCCCGCTGATGACATGTCTGCAGCCGAGAACCGAGCACTGCGAGAAAAACACCTCTGCTACATCCGTCACATACGTCTTCACCTCCAGTCTCACTGTTCCTAAGAAGAGTACCACATACATGTACGATTAATCATCCATCGGCCATAGCAAGAAGTACGCACTCAATTTCGTACGAATCGCGCAATATTTTCTCCCCAATATCAACAGTAACAAAATACTAGGTGTTTCAAAAGGATTTAATCGATTTCACAAAGCCGTGCCTACAATATGAATGAATGGATCTGAGCACTATGGGACTAAACAGCTATGGTCATCAGTCACAATATGAATGAAGACAGATACATTTTGTAGGGTTCAACTTACACCACTGGCCATTAAAATTGCAACACCATGAAGATTACGTGCTACAGACGCGAAATTTAACCGACAGGAAGAAGATGCTGTGATATGCAAATGATCAGCTTTTCAGGGCATTCACACAATGTTGCTGCCGGTGGCGATACCTACAACGTGTTGACATGAGGAAAGTTTCCAACCGATTTCTCATACACAAACAGCAGTTGACCGGCGTTGCCTGGTGAAACGTTGTTGTGATGCCTCGTGTAAGGAGGAGAAATGCGTACCATCATGTTTCAGACTTTGATAAAGGTCGGATTGTAGCCGATCGCGATTGCGGTTTATCGTATCGCGACATTGCTCCTCGCGTTGGTCGAGAACCAATGACTGTTGGCAGAATACGGAATCGGTGGGTTCAGGAGGGTAATACGGAACGCCGTGCTGGATCCCAACGGCCTCGTATCACTAGCAGTCGACATGGCAGGCATTTTATCCGCATGGCTGTACCGAATCGTGCAGCCACGTCTCGATCCCTGAGTCAACAGATGGGGACGTTTGCAAGACAACAACCATCTGCACGGACAGTTCGACGACGTTTGCAGCAGCATGGACTATCAGCTCGGAGACCATGGCTGCGGTTACCCTTGACGCTGCATCACAGACAGGAGCGCCTGCGATGGTGTACTCAACGACGAACCTGGGTGCACGAATAGCAAAACGTCATTTTTTCGGATGAATCCAGGTTCTGTTTACAACATGATGATGGTCGCATCCGTGTTTGGCGACATCGCGGTGATCGCACTTGGAAGCGTGTATTCGTCATCGCCATACTGTCGTATCACCCGGCGTGATGGTATGGGGTGCCATTGGTTTCACGTCTCGGTCACCTCTTGTTCGCATTGACGGCACTTCGAACAGTGGACGTTACATTTCAGATGTGTTACGACCCGTGGCTCTACCCTTCATTCGATCCCTGCGAAACCCTACATTTCAGCAGGATAATGCACGACCGCATGTTGCAGGTCCTGTACGGGCCTTACTGGATACAGAAAATGTTCGACTACTGCCCTGGCCAGCACATTCTCCAGATCTCTCACCAACTGAAAATGTCTGGTCAGAGGTGGCCGAGCAACTGGCTCGTCACAATACGCCAGTCAGTACTCTTGATGAACTGTGGTATCGCGTTGAAGCTGCATGGGCAGCTGTACCTGTGCACGCCATCGAAGCTCTGTTTGACTGAATGCCCCGGCGTATCAAGGCCGTTATTACGGCCAGAGGTGGTTGTTCTGGGTACTGATTTCTCAGGATCTATGCACCCAAATTGTGTGAAAATGTAATCACATGTCAGTTCTAGTGTAATATATTTGTCCAATGAATACCCGTTTATCATCTGCATTTCTTCTTGGTGTAGCAATTTTAATGGTCAGTAGTGTATACGTCAAAACTAAAAGTTTCAGTTGCAAGTGGCCTGGTCAACGGTTGCCGATAGCGATCTTACTGAAGCAAATAGATTGCTCGCTCGGTTACAGGAATCACATACTCGGTTTCGTCAAAAATATGGTAATGCCGCGAGAAATGCACGCTTGAACACAAATGCAGATGCTAGCCACGCCTAAAGGTCGCACTGTTGTATCTGACAACGAACGACACCTGTGAAATGGGTCAGTCGTGGTCAGCACAGTATTGTGCGTAGTTGCTGCTGCATTATGTCGGAGATAAGGGAATTCGAATTTGAAGAAGTTTTTGGTGTTCGTATGGTGGATGTTTCTGTAACCAAGGTAGCCGAAGTGTTTGCCACTTCGAGAGGCACTATATACAAGATTTATACCGCATACAGGGAACATGGAAACACATCATTCGCTAGGTCACAACACGGCAGAAAGCGTGTATTGAGTGATTGTAACAGACGGTCACTGAAGAGGATTGTGACGAAAAACAAGAAGTCGACAGCTACAAAAATCACTACAGAACTGAATGTCGCACTCGCGAATCCAGGCAGCAGCAAAACAACACAAAGGGAGCTGGAGAAACAAGCAACTGTATGGTGAGCTGGAATTCCAAAACCAGACATCAGTGATTTCCAAGGCGGGGAAAAGTGATGCCAGTGACATAAAACTTGACTTATGGAGCATCGGGAGAAAGTCATTTGGTCGGAATGAGTCTTGTTGCACACCGTTTCCAACTTCTGGACGAGTTTACGTCCCAAGAGTGAAACATGGCGGGGATTCGTGATAATTTGGGCAGCCATATCGTGGTATTCCATGGACCCTACGCTTATTCTGCAAGGATTATGTGACCACTTTGGCTGACCAGGTCCTTCTCATGGTACAACGTTTGTCCTCCAATGGCGACGCCGTGTTCCAAGACGACATGGCTCCTCATCCTGTACCTGGATTTGTTGGATCTGGAATTTCTACAAATGTGAGAACGCGGCAAAATTTCATTTATCAACATGAAAGAGCGCCGTCGTACTGGCAGCTGCCTCTAAGATCACTTCGTAGCAATTAGTTGCCTCCAAGATGGACCGGACCTAAAGGGCGTAAGGGTATCGCAATGCACAACTGATCTTATGGCATGTGATATTTTGTTGGAGGTTGCGAAATGCTCCGTCTATGGTGCCTCTCCTTGCAATACCTCTGCATGAAGTGAATGCTAAACTCCAGAAATGCTTGCAAAAGTATAGGACGAATTTGATTATCATCTAAAAGTTTGTCGTGCGTCCAGTGGATGGCACAATTAACATTTGTGAAGTGTAAATGAAAACTTTTATCCTAAATCTAAATGTAAAAAGAGATAACCAAGTAAAAGCAGAAGGTTCTTTCGAAAATCAACACTTTCTTGTCCTATGTGTAAGTTAAATATAACTTTATCTCATTTCATGTACAAAATGTAGTGTTTTGAAAGCGGATAAATCTTTGTCAAATGCCCTGTACTTTAGATATAGATTGTATTGTAACCGGGGACCTAGACTACCGCAGTCCACTTCACCCCTCCGCCGCCCCACACCGAACCCAGGGTTACTGTGCGGTTCGGCCCCCGGTGGACCCCCCAGGGAACGTCTCACACCAGACGAATGTAGCCCCTATGTTTGCGTGGTAGAGTAACGGTGGTGTACGCGTACGTGGAAAACTTGTTTGCGCAGCAATCGCCGACATAGTGTAACTATGGCGCAATACGGGGAACCAGCCCGCATTCGTCGAGGTAGATGGAAAACCGCCTAAAAACCATCCACAGCCTGGCCAGTTCATCAGACCTCGACACAATTCCGCCGGGCGGATTCGTGCCGGGGACCAGGCGCTCCTTTCCGCCCGGAAAGCCGTGCGTTAGAACGCACGGCCAACCGGCCGGGCTAGATATACATACTAGCATTAGCAACACGATTAACAAAGTTCTGGATAGGGCGTCCAAAGGCGTGGAGCTGAAATTTGCATCCTAACACTGAGATTCATATTTCTGTAGTTTCTTGTAACTGTAACCGGGACAGATTCTTCATCCAACAGAGGCAGAGCTGCGTATCTAAAGACCACGAATCATCAGAAGTTTTCTTCCTTGTTGTACCAACAAGTCTTTTCCTACTTCGAAGCAGCCTTTTTTTTTGTAGGAATCATGTGACACCGCTGATGAGTCATCAGACTGACCAGTCTGTGCAGGAGCTTTCCTTCTAGAGCAAGCGTAGTCCTTCAGAGGTTCGCAGTGTAGCTTATACGGAGATATGCTGCAGTTTCGGATCCGGAATTACTGGACTCAGTGCACAATCGCGGCCAAGAGGGACACTAAGCTACAGAGTTAACGAACACATAAACATGGATACGAAGTAAAAACAGGTACAGCGTGTTTCTGACATGGTATTAGACATTACTTCCTTACCCGTCTGTATCAGCGCCACGGGACATCGACAGGTCCACAATGACCACCGCATCTTAAAGCAAAGCTGTCGTTTCCCGCATCTATTTTTCATCTTTCTCGTTGCCCTGGGTACGCAACAGTGGCTACTTTTGCGGAGTAGATGGGCAAACTGGTCTGCAGGAAAGAAGGGAGAAAGTTTCGAGCTTTGCTTCGGCATCGAGGTCGTTAAGAGACGGTGCACTGGCTGAGCAGATAACGGACTGAAGAAGGGCTTGGCCGTGGCCTTGTCGATACAAACGATCCCACCATTCGCGTGGCATTATTTTCGCAAACCACGGAAAATGTACCAAGATGGCCCGATAGCTAACTGAATACCGTCCCTCCAGAATGTAACATCGGTGTTTCAACCACCCTACCACTTAATCGCTTTTGGAAACGTGGACGAAACGCCGCTGAATCAACAAACTTAAATCGTAGCATCATTTTTTTTCTTTTTTGCAAGTCTTTTTTCTCCTTTTTTCCTTTAAGAATATCTACCTCTACTTCTACGTGACTAACAATTAAGTGCCTGACAGAAGGTTCACTGAATCTCGTTCAAGTTTTTGAAATAATTTGCCACGTTTTAGCAACAGAAGTTTCTTGTAGTTATCTACACCTGCGCCACGCCTGTGTTCCGGAAGCCACCTACAGTGTATGCGGCGGATTGTCCCTCTGGCTCCACTATTGGATCCCTCTTCCCTCTTGCATTTTCAAGTGCCGCGTGGGAAGAATGACTGCAGTAAAACTCAATATTAGCTATAATCTCTCTGATTTTTCGTTGTGGCCATTTTGAGAAACGTACGGAGGGGAAAGCAATACATTTCCGACTCTCCCCGGAACGTACTCTGTCGGAATTTCAATAGTAAACTTCTCTGCGATGCAATACGCCTCTCTTGTACCGTCTGCCACCGGAGTTTGTCGAGTATCTCCGTGACATCGTCGCGCCGTGTAAATCACTCCGACACGAAACGTGCCGCTCTTCGCAGGATCTCGTCTATCTCGTCGATTAATCCAACCTGGTAAAGATCCCAGACTGATGAGCAGTACTCAAAAGTCGGTCCAGTAAGCGCTTTCTAAGCCACTTCTTCCGTGCATTAATTAAATTTTCTTAATATTCTTTTGTGATTCTCAGGCTGGCATCTTTTCTTTAAATATTTCTTTTGTGTGCTTAGCCGGCCGCGGTGGTCTAGCGGTTTTAGGCGCTCAGTCCGGAACCGCGCGACTGCTACGGTCGCAGGTTCGAATCCTGCCTCGGGCATGGATGTGTGTGACGTCCTTAGGTTGGTTAGGTTTAAGTAGTTCTAAGTTCTAGGGGACTAATGACCACAGATGTTAAGTCCCATAGTGCTCAGAGCCATTTGAACCTTTTTTTTTTGTGCTTACTCCTTGGTATTTTACAGTAGTATCTATTTCCAGTGATCTATCACCAATAGTCAAATTGTGCACTAGTGTATTTCTTCTCCTACGGATGTGCCATATGGTGCAGTTATTTGCATTGAGTGTGAGTTGCAATCTCTGCACCCTTCTCCATCCTCTGCCGGTCTTCCCGCAGTTCGCGACAATTTTCTGGTGTTGATACCTTCTTATGGACAACTGCAAATAGCCTCGTGGAGCTTCTGCCGTTATCCACTAGATAATTTATATATATTGTACACAGTAACAGTCTTACCACATTCCTAAAATTAATTTACGTGTTGAGTTATGTTACCCTAACATAATTCGCCTAGCATCTGCAGTGGGCAGCTACATTCGATAGAAATGGAACTTTTAAGTACGAACAGATAGTTTTATATCACACGCACACACACACACACACACACACACACAGACAGACACACATGTGCGCGCGCAGAGAGGGAGAGAGATGAACAAACAAACAAAATCGCACCAATCTAACAGAAACATTTTTCTGTGGCTAAAGTTCTCATATGTTCCTGCCCCACCATCGAATTTCACTTCCTGAATTCACCCACAATGAGAGACAAAAGAATCAAGTGAAGCATTCCAGAACCCATGCCAACCTCCTCCAAAATGGACGACATGTCACAAGATGTAGAATATCTACAGGATACGAGATGACTCCCACAGGAACTCCTTTGGACGAAAACTATCTCTTATTAATGGAGTTAAGTCGCTGCACCACGGATTAACAATGGTAATGATAATAATAATAACAATAATAATAATTTCGTGTGATTCAACAGCCCGGTGCAGGTCTTTAAACTGGACGCCAATTCGGTGATACGCGTGTTCCTAAGCTATCCCAGAAACGGGACCAACAGCTTAACGTAAAATACGAACCACGTGTCGTTTGTGTTGTATCTTCACATCATTGAGAGGGTGAGCGTTAAGTAAAATGTAAGCTGAAAATATTCCGTGGCTCGACGGTAAATCCATTTCGCGACTTCTCGTTTTCCAGGCAGGCGTTTTATCTCAAGATCGCCATACCCGACGCATTAACATTAGTAACATATCATTAAACAGCTTTAAAGTCGGCAGTTCTTAACTTGTCTGCTACTAAAGACCAGTTCAACTGTAGTACTGCCGCCGGCCAGAGTGGCCGTGCGGTTCTAGGCGCTACAGTCTGGAATCGAGCGACCGCTACGGTCGCAGGTTCGAATCCTGCCTCGGGCATGGATGTGTGTGCTGTCCTTAGGTTAGTTAGGTTTAATTAGTTCTAAGTTCTAGGCGACTGATGACCCCAGAAGTTAAGTCGCATAGTGCTCAGAGCCATTTGAACCATTTTTTGTAGTACTGCCATATATACACATACATGTTCGTAACGCTTCTTTCCTCTAAGTTGCAGAAACCCCTGAAGATGCCCGGCATGTCCAGACAAGGGCTCTCTGAGTAACAAAAGCCGACATATTTCAGTTGGCACACACAGAGACGGCTAATTACTTGGAAAGATCCACACGAAGGATAAGATAGGCAGAGCGGCCGGCTCCAGATAGCGCGCGCAGCCACCGACACGTCAGCAGCGCTCCCTCCTCCGCCTCCCGCAGACAGGAACCAGGAAGTCCAGTGCGTCACCGCAGACTCCGCTGCTCCCACTGATCTGGCGTGGCAACTGGAGGAGCCGCCGAGGCCCCACTGCTTTCACCTTCCTAGAGCTCTTATCAGCAGATAGCGGCCTCGCTTGTCTCCGTGACCGACGATTCTGTTTCGAAAGAAGTTTTTTATCCGCTCATCGTACAAGACTGAAAGTGCGCTGCATACTTCGGCGACTGTAAAGCTGTTAAGGGTCGTAATACTATAGCCAATGCAAATTGAACGTTAATAAATATCTTATTTGCGATGAGAAGAACTGTAACAATCGTGGTGATCTAACCAGTTAACTTCGAATATTTCCCGAACGGTTGATGACAGTGAAACAAGGATTTCGGCTACTGATTACGAAAAGGTGCAAGTAGTGTTGTATTGTCGATGCTGTTGGTTTGGTTTGGATGAATTCTGCAGCGGACTGATTTGAAACTTCCTGGCAGATTCAAACTATGTGCCGGATGAGGACTCGAATCTGTGATGTTCTCTTTCGCGGACAACTGCTCAACCGACTGACATATCCAAGTACGACTCACGGACCACCCTCACAGCTTTACTTCCGCCACTACCTCTTGTCCTACCACTCGACCGCAAAAAGCAAAGGTTTTAGGTTCGAGCCACGGTCTGGTACACAGTTTTAATCTGCCAGGAAATTTCACTCCTAAGGTCGGTTTGAGGTAGTTCGCCGCGCGGAGTGGCCGTGCGGTTAGAGGCGCCATGTCAGGAGTCGCGCGGCCCCTACCGCCGGAGGTTCGAGTCCTCCCTCGTGCATGGGTGTGTATGTGTGTTGTTAATAGCATAAGTTAGTTTAAGCAGTGTGTAAGTCTAGGGACCGTTGACCTCAGCAGTTTGGTCCCTTAGGAATTCACTCACGCCGGCCGGTGTGGCCGAGCGGTTCTAGGTGTTACAGTCTGGAACCGCGTGACCACTACGGTCGCAGGTTCGAATCCTGCCTCGGGCATGGATGTATGTGATGTCGTTAGGTTAGTTAGGTTCAAGTAGTTCTAAGTTCTAGGGGACTGATGACCTCGAATGTTAAGTCCCATAGTGCTCAGAGCCATTTTGAACCAATTCACTCACATTTGAACATTTGAGGTAGTTCTTCGTAATATGTGCCCAAACAATCTTTCCATGATTTCATATTGTTCTTTAATGAACTTTTTTCTCCGCTGACTCGTTGCAGGACGTCTTCAGATAGATTTATCGAGTGAGGAATGATGTTCAACAGTTTCCCACAGCAGCACATTCATCAGGGTTCTGATCGTTTCGTTTCGTCTTCCCCACATTTCGCACGCATAGAAAGATGTGTTTCAGTTCTTTATACTAGCGAACATTAGAAATACATTTTACAAATTCCATGTTTTTGCACCGTTCCTATACTATTGCAGTAATCAAAATGTATTGAGCTCGAGAAACACGTTAAAATTCGCTAAGATTTGTTACAGTGACAGTCCACTCGTTGGATTTATTTTGCTTCATCTCTAGAAATAATGTGTTTCATAGACAGTTTGGTAATGTCTTTATAAACATACTCTTACATCCGTAAATGGAAAACCCAAGCGACATGTAATTCGATTCTCCATGTTAAGCTACTCTAAGAACTGATAAGCGTTTAATGTGCCTTTGTAACATATTATCCTTATCATCCATTCTGTACTGTGTTGTAGTCGGTTACTGGCATGTGCGTATATCAGTGTATGTATAAAATCTGTTTAATTGTGATTAATACGTGTTATACGCATGATTTAGCCAAAACCTATTTAATTTTTTTTAAAGTTTCCTTCCCAGTGACAAAATGTCAGAAGCAAGAGTAATGATAATATAAATATTGTAAAACATGTAGTTGAAGAAATCTTTCATTCACTCTTTTCCCAACCCAAGTGCGGCTACAAAATGAGTACCGCCGTCCCTCCCTCGGTCCCAGCCACACACACGCACGTGCATGCGTAACACAGACAGACGGTAGCGGCGGGAAGACACGGAGCAGTGGAGTGCGACACCACTGGGCGAGCGCATACCAAAGTCCGTAACAGACGAATCCCTTAACTGCTTTCTTCCCTTTATTGTCAAAAAAACTACAGTAAAAACTGTGTTCATGGTATACCAAGCCAAAGAAACTGGTATAGGCATGCGTATTCCAATACAGAGATATGTAAACAGGCAGAATACGACGCTGCGACCGGCAACGCCTATATAAGACAAGTGTCTGGTGCAGTTGATAGAGCGGCTACAATGACAGGTTATCAAGAGTTTGAACGTGGTGTTACTGTCAGCGCATGAGCAATAGGACACAGCATTTCCGAGGTAGGAATGACGTGGGGATTTTCCTGTACGACAATTTCACGAGTGTACCGTGGATATCAGGAATTGTTGGTGATTGGAAACATGTTGCCTCAGGCCTAACGGCCCGGATTCGATTCCCGGCTGGGTCGGAGATTTTCTCCGCTCAGGGACTGGGTGTGGTGTTGTCCTTATCATCATTTCATCCCCATCGACACGCAAGTCGCCGAAGTGACGTCAACTAGAAAGAGTTGCACCAGGCGAACGGTCTACCCGCCGGGAGGCCCTAGCCACACGGAATTTCCATGTTGCCTTTTCGGAAGAGTCTGGTTTCAAATTGTATCGAGCGGATGGATGTGTACGGGTATGGAGACAACCTGACGAATCCATAGACCCTGCATGTCAGCAGGGGACTGTTCAAGCTGATGGAGGCTCTGCAATAGTGTGGGGCGTGTGCAGTTGGAGTGATATGGGACCCCTGATACGTGTAGATACGACTCTGACGGGTACACGTACGTAAGCATCCCGTCTCATCACCTTCATCCATTCATGAGCATTGTGCTTTCCGACGGACTTTGGCAATTCCAGCAGGAGAATGCGACATCCTACACGTCCTGAATTCCTACAAAGTGGCTCCACAAGCACTCTTCTAAGTTTAAACACTTCAGCCGCCCAGCAAACTCCCCATGCATTAACGTTATTGGGCATACCTGGGATGCCTTGCAACGTGCTGTTAAGAAGAGATCTCCACCCCGTCATACTCGTACTGATTTATGGACGGCCCTGCAGGATTCATGGTGTCAATTCCCTCCAGCACTACTTCAGACATTAGTCGAGTCCATGCCCTGTCGTGTTGCGGGACTTCTGCATGATTGCGGGGCCCTACACGATATTAGGCAGGTGTACCAGTTTCTTTGGTTCTTCAGTGTAAATGTTGAAACTGTAATTTTCATATAGAAACGTATGGTGTTGTTGTTGTTGTTGTTATTGCTGCCGCTGCTGCTGCTGCTGCTCCTATTGTTGTGGTCTTCAGTCCGAAGATTGGTTAGATGCAGCTCTCCATGCTACTCTATCCCGTGCAAACCTCATCTCCGAATTGCTAAACAACTTACATCATTCCGAATCTGCTTACTTTATTCATTTCTTGGTCTCCCTCTGCGATTTTTACCTCATGCTCTCTCCAATATTGAACTGGTGATCCCTTGATGTCTCAGAATACCTCCTATCAACCGATCAGTTCTTTTAGTCAAGTTGTGCCACAAATTCCTTTTTTAGTTCCTACTGATTAGTTGCGTGATCCATCGAATTAAGCCGGCCGGTGTGGCCGTGCGGTTCTAGTCGCTTCAGTCTGGAACCGCGTGACCGCTACGGTCGCAGGTTCGAATCCTGCCTCGGGCATGGATGTGAGTGATGTCCTTAGGTTAGTTAGGTTTAAGTAGTTCTAAGTTCTAGGGGACTGATGACCACAGCAGTTAAGTCCCATAGTGCTCAGAGCCATTTGAACCATCTGAACCATCGAATTAATTTCAGCATTCTCTTCGTGTCTAAACTGTTTATCGTCCATGTTTCACTTCCATGCATGGCTACAGTTCACAGGAATACCTTCTCGGCTGAAGAGAATGAAAACACCATAATAATAATAACTACACACAAACGGAAATTTATCGATTTTTTGTCAGGTGGAGACTGGTGCAATATACTAGCTCCAGCAAGAAACAAAGGGACTTCAACTCGAATCTTGTGCTGTAGCACTGAGGCATCGGCATCTCCCTAAAAGCTAAAACTACAGTTGCTCTCAACCCAAAGGTTGGTTTGAACACAGCAGTGTTGTACTAGACATGGTCTTCTTGGGTTTGGTATGTCCATGCCTCTCGCCGGAGGTTCGAGTCCTACCTCGGGCATGGTTGTATGTTTTGTTCTTAGCATAAGTTGGTTTAAGTAGTGTGTAAGTCTAGGGACCGATGACCTCAGCAGTTTAGTCCCTTAGGAATTCACACACATTTGAACATTTTTATGTCCATGCTTTCTGAGCTGACTGACCCAGCTGCCTGTATACGGGTACCTACATTTGAATGCGAACTCAGATTCACTGTGCAAGCTACCGTTTTCAGATCAGTAGTACGCTGAAAAAAGTTAAAGAAGCGAGAAGTGCCGGATTAAAATACCCCCAAGATATGAATCCCAAACATCGAATTTGCAGCCTGACAATTATTTTGTGTCTTTTTTCTGACCTGATTCAAGGTGTCCAATGACTCTATCCCACAAAACAGGATCCAAATGGTGTTCTTGCAGCATTACGTAGAATTTCATTCTTTTAACAATAGAAGAGCAGAAAAGAAGAAAGGGGAAAAAATAGTTTAACGTCCCTCCAGGATGAGATCAAGAGACAGACAATGAAAGTGCTAACACGACTGAGACATAACGAGTCTAACGCAGTCAGCTTCTCGCTGAGTAACGTTCCAGTTCAACGCAGGAAATACTCTTTTACGTAGAGATGGCACAATTGTGAGACGCGAAGAAATCATGTCATTTACTTCGACTGCCCACCATTTTCTTCCCCTTTTCGTTTTCATCCAATTCTGATTATAATGTTTGGACAGAAGTACGTTTGCTATGATTAGCAAGTACGACGTGGTGTATTACTACTCAACGGTTTAACCGTGGGGACAAGGCGATGTCGCCCTGACGAAACAGTTCCTGTGCGTGTGCAGCAATAGACCGGCGCTTTATCGGAGCTTGCAGAAGCTGGTCACTATATCTGATAGAACACTAGCCTGAGGACCAAAATCTCTCAGGAAAAGAGTGAAGCGAGGCTGAACAAATGGTTCAAATGGCTCTGAGCACTATGGGACTCAACATCTTAGGTCATAAGTCCCCTAGAACTTAGAACTACTTAAACGTAACTAACCTAAGGACATCACACACACCCATGCCCGAGGCAGGATTCGAACCTGCGATCGTAGCAGCCCCGCGGTTCCGGACTGCAGCGCCAGAACCGCTAGACCACCGCGGCCCGCGAGGCTGAACATTGCACTCACACTTGGGAGGGGAGAAGCTCGTATGCTCCTGTAGGTGTTTAGGTGGTTACTGTACAACAGATTAGACGAATGTCCAGACGGGTCCTAGAAAAGTGGTATATGCCGCCTCTACCCCCCTTCGTTGTACTGGCTTTACTGTCGGCAGACTATTGTGCCTTTACAAAAGAAATTGAAACAAATGACAAACGCAATATTCTTTGAAACACTGATATGCCAATTTCATCCGTTACGAAATATTTGTGACTGTGACTGTTAATTGAAATGAAAAAAAAAAGAATATGCAATTCATCGCTAGTCGCAAAGTCATTATTTAATCAACTGTGCGTTTTGGCTCCTCCGCCACTACCATCAGCAGGAGAAGGTATCTTTTACAGAGCTGTTCTTAGTGGCAACTACTGTCGATTTCTTGCCTCATTCAATTAATTATTAACGGCACAAGTCTTAGCCTGACCTCTTGGCCACTCATTTGATGACTGACGCGGAATTACATATTTTTTTGAACAGATGTGACATCAAACGAACTGATGAGACAGGCTACAATTTACGAACAATAAATGGCAAAGCGATATACATGACGCCCGTCTGGTATTTTATAAACAATTCAAAAGAACATTATCGAAAATAACAGTTGGCAGAAATGCGTGTACTTTGCTGAATGTTTAATGTTCGATACTTGTTTAATAATCGACAAATTAACAAAAACATGATCTCGTCTACAAATGAGTGTATAAAACAATAATTATCAGTATTATCAGTATAGCAGAATACTTGTCCTTACATATCGTCACTTTTCGTAAAATCTGTTTCGTTATTCTGAACCGTTTATGAAATACGGAGAAATTCACGTAACACGGGACAGCTTGTATAACTTATGAAACTAGATCTCCCAAGCATATTCAAGTGAATGGTAGTCCCAAGAACATACTTTATTTTTTAAACATCACGTGTTCGGTAACTGTTTCTAGTGTGTCGTTGGTCAAACGCACTTGTGGAGTTTGCGGTTAGCGACAAAGTGAGGCATCCCAAGGCTCGGAGAAACAAACTTCACTGTAAAACCCGGGGCCGATTAATATCGAGTAGCCGTATGGTACTTTGTGAGAGGTAGTTGGTAGTTCTACAGGGTCCAATCGTCAAAAAATGGCTTCAATACGTTGTGTTATACTTGAAGAAACTTGAGGACACTGCCTATGTTAAATGGTATTCGCGTGATGTCTCCTGGGAGAGGGGAGAAGCTAATTTTTTGTCTGGTTCTTATAAACACTAGTGACGTCACAACTTGGTACTTCTTAAGCATAGCCACGACTGTCTACAACGTCTTCGACTGTGATATTTGTATCATGTGATCGGGACAGTACTGTAAACAGTTTGCCAATTATGCGCCGTTTTTTATACTACGAGGGTGAGTCAAAAGAAAACTTTAAATTTGTAATAACAAATCGAAATTTCGCGCCGTTATCTTGTAAGTTGGTAAGCGTGCTACAAACAGCGTGCAGAATGGCCTGTAGGTGGCAGCATTGTGCAGATGCACACATACCGTCGCAGTATCAGAATAAAGATGGCCGCCCCACTTGCGACTTGCACCAGGGAAGAACAGCATTCTGTTATTCGCTTTTTGCGTTGTGAAGGTGTGAAACCTATTGAAATTCGTCGACGAATGAAGGTTCGGTACGTGATGCATGATTGTCACAGCAGCAAGTCTACGAATGGAGTAGGAAGTTCGCAAACGATGTGACTTCAGTAGAAGATGCTCCTCGTCCAGGTCAGGCACAACGAATTGTGACTCCACAGAGCATTGCAGCAGTTGAAGCCATGGTGAAGGAAAACTGCCTAGTGACACTGAATGACATTGCAGTATGTTTACAGATTAGTCACGGGTCAGCACACCACATTGTGCATGATATGCTCCAGTTTCACAAAGTGTCTGAAAGATGGGTACCACGGCAGCTGACTCCTGAAATGAGAAAACGACGTGTTGATGCTTGTGAAGAACTTCTTCGGCGCTTTGAACGGGAAGGTGATGGCTTCAAATGGTTCAAATGGCTCTGAGCATTATGGGACTTAACTGCTGAGGTCATCAGTCCCCTAGAACTTAGAACTACTTAAACCTAACTAACCTAAGGACTTCACACACATCTATGCCCGAGGCAGGGTTCGAACCTACGGCCGTAGCGGTCGCGCGGTTCCAGACTGTAGCGCCTAGAACCGCTCAGCCACAGAGGCCGGCGGTGATGGCTTCCTTGCACGAATTGTTACTGGAGACGAAACCTGGGTTCATTTGCACCAACCGGAAACGAAGAGAGCGAGCAAGAAATGGTGCCATTCCTCATCATCAAAGCCAAAGAAGTTTCGAACAGAACCATCAGCAGGGAAGGTTAAGCTGATCTCTTTTGGAACGAAAAAGGCGTAATTTTGGAGCGTTACTCGCCTATAGGAACCACTGTCACCAGTGCATCATACAGAGATCTCCTAAAAAATCATCTGCGGCCTGCAATCAAATCAAAGCGACATGGATTGCTGTCAGCAGGTGTCCTTTTGCAACATGACAATGCAAGGCCCCACACTGTCCGTACAACAGTTGCAACAATCACAGACCTGCATTTTGAGCGTCTTCCTCAGCCACCATACTCACCAGACCTTGGTTGGTTGGTTGGTTTGGGGAAGGAGACCAGACTACGTGGTCATCAGTCTCATCGGATTAGGGAAGGATTGGGAAGGAAGTCGGCCGTGCCCTTTCAGAGGAACCATCCCGGCATTTGCCTGGAGCGATTTAGGGAAATCACGGAAAACCTAAATCAGGATGGCCGGACGCGGGATTGAACCGTCGTCCTCCCGAATGCGAGTCCAGTGTCTAACCACTGCGCCACCCCGCTCGGTACCAGACCTTGCCCCAAGTGATTTCCATATGACTGGACCACTCAAAGATGCAATGGGAGGAAAGAAGTTTCGTTCTGATGAAGAGGTACGCCACACGGTACATGAGTGGTTGTGTAGACTACCAAAAGAATTTTTTTCTAAAGGAATTTATACACTTTGTAAGCGCTGGAGAACTTGCATTGAGTGTGGGGGAGATTATGTTGCTAAGTGATACAGCTTTGTACCACTTCTGCATTTAAATATTTAAAAAAATATTTAAGGTTTTCATTTGACTCACCCTCGTACCTCCAATGACCGTTATCGCTGTCGAATATCCATTTAATAGCGAGTGTAAGGGAAACGAAACTTGGACGAAATAACGATCACTACAGACTTCACTTTTGTCAGTCAGATGAAGTATAATCTGAAATATAAAATCTACCGCACTGTTACCCACCGAGAGTTATCTACGCTATCTGATAAGAAGTATCTATCTACGTCTATTAATGGACAGTAACATGGGGTGTGTCCAGCCTTCGCCTTTATGACGGCTTCAACCCTGCTAAGGACACTCCCAATGAGGTGTCTGATGACTATGGAGGAATGACAGCCAATTCTTCCAAAAGAGACAAAACCAGAGAATGTAGTGATGATGGACACTGGGGCCTGGGGCAAAGTCGGCTTCTAACCCATCTCAAATGTGTTCCTTTAGGTTCATGTCGGGACTCTAGGCAGGCTACTCCATTTCAGGAATGTTACTGTCCAAAAACAATTGCCTCATAGTTGCTACTTTATGATACAACGCACTTCATGCTGATTCAAAGACATTGCCTCCGAACTGTTCCTTTGCTGTATTCAGTAAACAATTCTGTAAAAAAATGCTTATATCCTCCCTCATTTAGCGGTTTCTTAAGCGCAGAATTAAGGGGACCACAGTCTACCCACGAAAAACACCCCCTACCGCCACCTGCTCCGTACTTCACTGTTGGCAATAAATATGATGTCAAGCGTTCACCACATCCAAACCCTTCCATCGCACTGTCACAGGCCGTAGTGTGATTCATCACTCCAAATCCCTCATTTTCAGTCGTCCACTATGCAATGGCGTCGCTCTTTTCACCACATCGAGCATCGTTAGCACCGACCACATTGTACCACATTCTACGCGCATTCAGTGTGCTAGCTGGACTGTCGGTAGCGCTTCGGAACTCACGGGTCATTCCTTCCGTTGATTTTATGTGATTTTTTACAACCACGCTCCGTAATTTGCGTGGGTCCCCGTAAATGGTTATTCCTTCGGGTTTCCACTTCACAACCACTTCACCAGCAGTCGACTCGGCCAGCCTTAGAAGGGTTGAAATGTCCCTGACGAATTTGTTACTCAGGTGACATCCGGTGCCTAGTCCACGTTCGAAGTTACTGAGCTCTCCTCACCGACCATTCCGCTGCTATTGCTTCCCTACTGACAACACAGAACTCCCCGCCTCCTTTGATACTGGCGTCCGCCTCTCGTG
Source organism: Schistocerca cancellata (assembly GCF_023864275.1). NCBI lineage: Eukaryota > Metazoa > Arthropoda > Insecta > Orthoptera > Acrididae > Schistocerca > Schistocerca cancellata. The sequence goes on along the minus strand of NC_064627.1, from coordinate 382,728,149 downwards.
ACAACTAGCGATCGATACCGCATTACAAAGGTGTGGCCGGACACTTCTGATAAGACAATGTACGTCACCGAGTTTTGGCCAGCCGCAAGAGAGGCAGAACGATAGCTGGACGTCGAGGAGGCGAAGATTCGTAAGTGGACAGTCGGCAAGACTATCTACCTGGTACCTAGAATGGTGAGAGTGGGGAACGTTTCGGAGTTATGCTGATCCGAGAGAGAGAGTGAAAAAAGTCTTCGATGGTCTCGGCAAGTACTATGCGCAGGGGTCATACAACGCCGAAGGCAGCCCACACAATGGAAGTCACCGGAAGGAGCAGCAAGGGGCGACGGCGGCAACGATGGGCCGATACACACTGCACAATGACACGGAGGCTCTAAATCTCCATTCTGTCACGGCCTATGACCAAAGAAAATGGAGTCAACGCATACACTCAAAAGACCCTGACATCGGGCGGGAACTGACGCCAAATAAACAGAAGATTAATCGTAGCACACATCGTAATTCCCAGAAAAGGAAAGTTAGAGCAGATAAATATAGAACTACTGCGCCTGGCATCCATCGTACTCACTGGTTGATATACAGACAGCCTAAGGCGAAAATAAAACTAATTACAGTAGTTTACTTGGCACAGTTTTGAATTATGGGTAGCAAATCTAACGATTAGCAATAGAATAATACGCAACAGCTACCCAAAATTCCAAAATCGAAACGAATACGCTGGCATGGAGTGAAGAAGTTTCTCCATTTGGGAAGCAAAGCTTCACGTGATAGAGTAAGGGAGACAAATGGTTCGAATGGCTCTAAGCACTATGGGACTTAACATCTGAGGTCATCAGTTCCCTACACTTAGAACTACTTAAACCTAACTAACCTAAGGACATCACACACATCCATGCGCGAGGCAGGATCCGAACCTGCGACCGTAGCAGCAGCGCGGTTCCGGACTGAAGCGCCTAGAACCGCGCGGCCACAGCGGGCGGCTTAAGGGAAACACTAAAGGCGGAATGTCATTGTTTTTTTTCTTGACAATAGATAAATTGCTTGCCTCAAACAATGAGTTGCGCTTAAGAAAAATATTTTTCAGTTATAAATTTGAAGCACACCGTTAGTAGGACGAAACACACTGACCAGAAAGGCAAAAACTGGGAGCATCAGAAATTCCTCTTCTAGAAAGATCTTAAAATTCAGTTCGGCAAAAGAATTGATAACCAAGATATGTCAGAGCAGAAACTGAAAATTCTTACTGGGTACAAGAAAAAAATAAATAAAATCTACAGGCAAATACTGACGCTTCCACTATACTGTTAATGAATGGAGCAATGAAGGACAAGAAATAATAGGGTGACAAAGCCTGTAATGTATAGCTTTATAGTGGTAGTTGTAAGTATATAAACTGTAGTAGGCACACAGTGGTAAACATATGGCTCATCAGAACAGAAAGAAGTAGGGATCGACTTAAAACATATCGAAACTCCTGAATGACAAAAAGTATTTAAAAGAAGTTGAATAAATGAACAAAGATCACAAGCTCGAGCCACATATAGAGGGGAGGGCTAAATATTAGTATCAGGGAGGCAACTAGTTACAAATCCTCCTCGAACACTTAACACAGACTTCTCAGACATTCTGAACACAAACAGGGTATAGAGGAAATTAAGAAGTAGGCTTTATTATAAAGCTGAAAATTTAAAACAATATTACAGATATCAACGGAAACCCTGGCAGAACAGGGAGGTTTGTTTTAAAAGTAAACATATGACATTCTATGCAAATTTTTCAAATAAATTCACCAACGAGCTCAGATTCTGATGAAAAGGTAGAAAATCTTTTAGAAGTACTACGGAAATTGATAAATTACAGCGAGATTATAATCAATGCGAAAATACGATAACTACATAACGATTCTTCAGTGCAAAACTTTAGGTAATACACCAGAAATGGCAAAGAATACACGTTCGTCTCCAGCACATTTTCCAGAAAATAAATAAAAAGTGGCTTCGCAAAAACCAGATGGGGCTAAAACTGAAACTGACTATATTTGGTCAAACAATAACGAACTAGACAGAATTCGGTCCTCTTAAAACACCTTTTAATTCAATCGATTTTAGAGTATTAATACAAAGAGTAATAACAGAGACAGAGAAGGCAAAGGCAAATAAGTGCTTAGATGGAACAAGAAAACTACTAAAGAGTACGCGAGTTTCGATCAAGTGATAACAGGAATACATTTTGGAAATATCTGGCCAAGGATATGAGAAGAGAAGATACAGTGAATATTTGGTACGAAAAATAACTGAAAAAATACGGTGTACGAAGAAAACAAAACAGATACTTGTTAGTTAAGGTTGCAGATGACGCTGTACCTAACAGAAAAATATTTAGAACCATACAAACATTTAATTACATGATTTTATAATTCAAGAGCTGCATCAGAAACATGAGTTGTTAACAATGAAAATAACGAAATTGAACAAGCGAACCCAGATGAGGTATATAAAGCCATTGGAGGGTTGAAGAATGAAAGGCGCCGTGAGATGATAGTATTTACATATAAATGATTAACGCTGGATCAAATATAATGCGCAAGATACAATTGTGAAAGACGACAGAGATGACATAAAACACTGAACAGTTATCAGGCGCCGGCCGGAGTGCCGTGCGGTTCTAGGCGCTGCAGTCTGGAACCGAAACCGCTACGGTCGCAGGTTCGAACCCTGCCTCGGGCACGGATGTGTGTGATGTCCTTAGGTTAGTTAGGTTTAAGTAGTTCTAAGCTCTAGGGGACTGATGACCTCAGATGTTAAGTCGCATCATAGTGCTCAGAGCCATTTGAATCATCTTGTCTCGATGTTTATGTCCACGTTTCACCTTCGTACAACTCTATTCTCCAGACAAATACCACATAAAAGATTTCCTAACACTTAAATTCGATTTTAACAAATTTGAACTTTCCTAACACTATAACTTAAATTACATGTTAGCAAATTTCTCATTTACAGATTTTTTTCTGTTGTCATCCTCTCCACATTGGCCATCAGCTGCTATTTTTCCGGCCGAAGTGGCCGTGCGGTTCTAGGCGCTGACGTCTGGAACCGCGAGACCACTACGGTCGCAGGTTCGAATCCTGCCTCGGGCATGGATGTGTGATGTCCTTAGGTTAGTTAGGTTTAACTAGTTCTGAGTTCTAGGGGACTAATGACCTCAGAAGTTGAGTCCCATAGTGCTCAGAGCCATTTGAACCATTTTTTGCTATTTTTCTGCCCAAGTAGCAAGACTCGTACACTGCTTTTAGAGTGTAATTTCCTAATCTAATTCTCTCAGCTTCGTCTGATTTAATTAAACCTCCTTCCAAAGCACCATACACTACCTGAGATGGCTCTGAGTACTATGGGACTTAACAGCTGTGGTCATCAGGACCCTAGAACTTAGAACTACTTAAACCTAACTAACCTAAGGACATCACACACATCCGTGCCCGAGGCAGGATTCGAACCTGCGATCGTAGCAGTCGCGCGGTTCCGGACTGCGCGCACACTACCTGAAATCTAATTACTTTGTGTCCGGAAAATGGAATACAAATCACAGAAGGCATTTTGCAAAGAGAAGGTTTGCTATGAAACGCAAGTAACAGTTTCAGCCTCTCTTCAGCAAACGTTACTTTCAGATCTTAACGCCATATACTGACTGACGTAGCGGTAACGTAACTTACTATGGCTTGAGGTAAGTTGCTGTCTTGCGACAGGGTGGGAAAAAAACTCTGGCACACTGATTGAATGATGGGGAGCGATATGCCTCGTACAGAACTGCGCTCACCAGAGGCATCAGTAGTTGTTAGCTGACTGCTCTACCGCCGCCGCGATTCAGGAACGATTACTTGACCACTCCTTGCCGGACATCACTTAGTATGTGCAACAACGTTACATTACTGACAACATGGCGGTGTCGCGTCGAACTGTTACTGCCAAATTAAAGCAATACCTCTGCCACAACGTGTTCGTTTGCTTTAGGTTTTCCACCAGCCGGCAGAATATTTGCTGGCAAAAAGGATGACTGTTTATTCCGTCACCACAAAAAAGAGTCACAAAATGACTTTCACGCGAAGGTGAGTCTTAACGAAAATGAAGCAGAAAATTCTCAGTACTTCGGCTCACATATCGTTTCTTATCGGTAATGAGTTTAATGCAACAGTCACTACTCACAAGAAATAATGAGAAAGGAAATAATGATCAGCAAGTGTCAACTCACCGGTGTTATAATGAGAAATAAGAGGGATTTCAAAAGACCGATGGCTTTCTTCAATCTACACAAAAAGTATGCAACCTTTATCAGTTGAGAAGGAACTGGTACCAAACATCACATACGAATCTTGCGTCATAAAAATATATTTCTAATGAACCAGTACCAGTTGAACACGAATAAGATATGAGGTAGTTTGTTTTATTTAACGCTTTTGTTTTTCAGATTTTTACCTTCGATCGAGTATCTATAAGCAGCGACAGCGGCAGACAAGTGTTCGTCTTAGATCACTTAATATTATTGTCTTGATGGTTCTACCAGTACTGTTGCGGCGACTTTCTCTCCATTTACTGAGCATAAACGGACTAATGGTCCGTTCCTGACGCAGTCAACCACAACACTTGTAAGCAGAGGGGACGTTGACCCTAGCATGCTGTATTAACTCAGTCGAATCGAAATCATAACAAGGGCGTTCGATATCTTGCCTCACTTCAGTTTGATGTGAAATTCCAAAGGCTAGTACGGTACCCGAGGATATGGGTTTGTTATGAGCACTCTGGGAGAATTTCCACATCTGTATTTGTTCTCCCTATAGCTACGTCTGGTTAAAACGAAATGTCTTTTGTCTTTCCAACGGTAGCGTCATAATTGCTTTGCGGGAGAATACAACTAGGAGGACACAGAAACCACAACGAGATTAAGTCGTACGGATTGTTGGCTGTGTGACCCTGTGCAATAAATTCAACCAACTTATAGGAAGGTTTTACCTTCTGTGTTCATCTTCACGCGTTCCTTTCGTGAAGTTTCATTTTTGTTGTTTAAGTTCATGTGTTCAGTGTAGATGAGTGAGATGAATTCATGTTGATGGTAGAATCGTGGGTTTCAAATGTTGATGACAATGGGAAGCAAGGGAAGCACGATATGGATCGCAGCTTTCTACTCTAGAATAGTGCTAATGGCAGCGACAAGATCATAATAATCACTGTTGCATGTCCACACTTCATGAGACTCGCCGAGGTCGCTAACGCACGCTAGTTACGTTCAGTCCGAAGTAGCTAGTTCGAATCCTGGTAATGGAAGAAATTTGACTGTAATGGGAGGAGTGTATCATCAGACCCTGCGCCACCTATATAGTTTAAATTGCATAAGAGTATGTGACACTGTTGGTGATGGTACCGCCGTATGAAGATACTAATCTCTGGATGGCTCCTTGGTACAATTCGAGGGGAGTAGGCTGTATGCTCGCATCAAATTTCTCCCTCTCACATTATTTCGGGTTATCCACAGTTACAAAAACGTAGCATTAAATAACACAAGCACTACTCACTTTACACTATATCAGCACATATCCGACATACCAATCACACCAATTTGCGAAGTGTCGCCCAACAGAAATAATTTCCCGTGCTGTCAGCCATAATGATTTAATGAAATTAAATGCACTGGTATCCATTGAAACTGCAATTCCAAGTAGGATAAAAACAAGATTTTACTTATTGACCGTGTACAGTACAGTAGGAAAAACATGAAACTGAACTTAGATGACAGATACGGGTACATCATTCCAGGCTTTTTCAGCTTTGAGCCAGAATTCATCAGCCGGCCGCGTGGCCGAGCGGTTCTAGAGGTCTCAGTCCGGAACCGCGCTGCTGCTACGGTCGCAGGTTCGAATCCTGCCTCGGGCATGGATGTGTGTGATGTCCTTAGGTTAGTTAGGTTTAAGTAGTTCTAAGTCTAGGGGATTGATGACCTCAGAAATTAAGTCCCATAGTGCCTAGAGCCATTTGAACCAGAATTCATCAATCGTAGTGACTGACTAGTGGTACCACGTCAGTCTCTCGGGAAACAATGACCAGATGTTTTCAGTGAGTGACAGAGGTGGAGAACACGCTTTCCAGGTCAACAGCCGGACAGCACGGGCAACATTCCGTTTTACGTTATCTTGTCTCGTAGATAGGGCACAACAACACGTCTTAACATGCCAGAAATTTAACTCCTGCTGTGGAAATTCACGCCGACGCAATGGCATGTCGTACCTCGACGCTGGGTGATGAGCCCATGTGACAATATTGGTGATACCTGGCAACGTTCCTTCTCCTTGCAGCCTCCACAAGCGAATACGTCCAACGTGATGCTATACATAGAACAAGAACTTGCTGAGAAGACGACAAGCTGCTGTCCGTGTGTCCACTGTTGTTAGGCGCAACACTCGTCTCGCCTCTGTCTACTGCTGCGCCAAAGAGCAGTCGAAGTTATGGACGCCGTACTGACAGTCCGTGGTGCTCCATAGTCATCGCACTGTCCGTGTGAATTCTTATCTTCCTGTAAACAAGTTCATTTGCTGACTCTCTCCGGCAGACTGAAACAGCAAGCTGTCCGAGACTCGAACCTGGGACCTTTGTCTTTCGCGGGCGAGTGCTCTACCGAGCGAGCTATCCGAACACGATTCACTACCCACCCGCACAGCTTTAATTCCGCCAGTATCTTCCAAAGTCGTGGTAAGCCTTTTCCTGACGAAAGGTGTGTGACATGGCTGTACGGTCCGGCCTGGTCGAGCGAAAAATAAGACTGTCAAAAAAATGCTTCAAATGGCTCTGAGCACTATGCGACTTGACTTCTGAGGTCATCAGTCGCCTAGAACTTAGAACTAATTAAATCTAACTAACCTTAGGACACCACACACATCCATGCCCGAGGCAGGATTCGAATCTGTGACCGTAACGGTCGCTCGGTTCCAGACAGTAGCGCCTAGAACCGCACGGCCATTCCGGCCGGCAATAAGACTGTCCTCTCGGGCGCTAGTCCCAATTTGTTTGACAGTCGTGGGCTCCCCATAAACGCTATCAGTAATATCGTGGAACGATAAACAACAATCTCTGGTGGACGTTCACCCACTTGCACGAGACATTACATCTCATTGCAGCAAAATTCATCAAATGCGATTTCTGAATGAGGAACCGGCTTCGTAATCTATCGTTACATACAGAAGACATTACTCCCACTTAATTTGCCTAGATGCGTTGAAACGCTAATCATTTGCATATCTAAGCAGGTGGAACATGTCATGGCAATTTGCTGTCTTAAGACAAAGGAATTAATGACAGTAGCTGCTAATGGGCATTGATTTCAATCAGTGGGGAAAGTTGAAAAATTGTACCGGGCCGGAATTCGAACGTGGGCTCCTGCTCACTACGCAGGTGCGTTGACCACTGCACCATCCGGACGCAGTGGTCACCGAAATTGCACGGACTGCCATATTACGCCTCCCGTCAGACTCAAATACTCAACTTATCCATACATCACTGATGTAGTGCCCCTTGCTCATTTACCGAGCGAGGTGGCGCAGTGGTTAGCACACTGGACTCGCATTCGGGAGGACGACGGTTCAATCCCGCGTCCGGCCATCCTGATTTAGGTTTTCCGTGATTTCCCTAATAGCTCCAGGCAAATGCCGGAATGGTTCATTTCAAAGGGCACGGCCGACTTCCTTCTCCGTCCTTCCCTAATCCAATGACACCGATGACCTCGCGGTCTGGTCTCCTCCATCAAACCAGCCAGCCATCCCCTTGCTCATTATCCTCGTTAATTGCGGCATTTCGTCCATTCCCGTAAGAGTTCAAATGTTCAAATGTGTGTTAAATCTTATGGGACTTATCACACTACTTAACCTAAATTATCCTAAAGACAAACACACACACCCATGCCCGAGGGAGGACTCGAACCTCCGCCGGGATCAGCCACACAGTCCATGACTGCAGCGCCTTAGCCGTAAGAATTCGAGCGCGTTGTGTATCTGCACTGAAGTAATTAATTGGTTGTCTTCATCTTAATTATTTGTGATGTCTGTTCTTTAGTCATGTAATTATATATTCCTGTGGTGTCTGCTCTTTCGGACATGTCTGAACTCTCATGGGAATCGGTTCAAAAATGGCTCTGAGCACTATGGGACTTAACAGCTATGGTCATCAGTCCCCTAGAACTTAGAACTACTTAAACCTAACTAACCTAAGGACATCACACAACACCCAGTCATCACGAGGCAGAGAAAATCCCTGACCCCACCGGGAATCGGACCCGGGAACTCGGGCGCGGGAAGCGAGAACGCTACCGCACGACCACGAGCTGCGGACTGGGAATCGGTGTAACGCAGCTAATAATGAGGATAATAGGTAATAGCCACTACATCAGTAGTGTGTAGATAATTTGAGAATTTGGATCTGACGGGAGGCATGCTAGGAAAGTCGGAGCAGTTGCGATGGCTACTGCGTCCGGGTGGCACAGAGGTCAACGCATCTGCGTAGTAAGGAGGAGACCTGGGTTCAAATCCCGGTCCAGCATAAAATCAACGTCCACTAACAGCTAATGTCATTAATTCCTTTGTGTTTTGATTTGTAATGGCTCCTGGATCAAAATGTGTCAGTTCTTTCGGACAGAACGTAACGACGTGAGGTCCTGCAGAAAGGTTTGGAATTTAACACGGGAGAATGGCGTATAGCCTGTTGAGCAAAGTGAAGACAACAAACAAGTCCGCTTCCTCTTCTGGCCGTTTCTAATGACCTTGTCGTCGACGTGACGTTGAACTCTTTAAAGGCCTTCTTCTAATGAAAAACTGGTGAAGAAAATTTCTTCCGCCGCCCGGACCGGAACCGAACAGAGCGCCAACCGCGCTAACGTGCGTTAGCTACTTCGAAGATTGAGAAACCGGCGGTGGCAGGAGTCGGGCGGAAGCACGGGCGCCCAGACGAGAAGGCGGTCGCGCCCCAAGGTCTGCCCGGCAGCGCAGTGTCTCGCCGTCAATAGCTAGGCCGGTCAATCAGGCGATAACGCCATCACGTGACGGTAAAGTACGCCACTTCGCGACGAGGAAGCCGGCGCCTTACTCCACCACGGCGGCTGCTCTCTCGCCCAGACTGCTGACGTCCTTGGCGTTACATTACCACCCGTGCACTGCCGCCGCCGCCGCCGTCTTCGGTGGCAGCTGACGTACTCGCTCGGCGGCGCGCGCAGTCATTTTAACAGTGCAACCGATCGTGGGCTCGTTCTCGGCACGTTAAAACATGCTGATCAGCAGGCAGGAATACTTTGACCCGCCTCATTATTAGGGCCATGTTATACACTGAAGCGCCAAAGAAACTGGTATAGGCAGGCGTATTCAAATATACAGGTATGTAAACAGGCAGAATACCGCGCTGTTGTCGGCAACGCCTATATAAGACAAGTGTCTGGCGCAGTTTTTAGATCGGTTACTGCTGCTACAAGATTTAAGTGAGTCTGAACGTGGAGTTACTGTCGGCGCATGAGCGATGGGACACAGCATCTCCGAGGTAGCAATGTGGGGATTTTCCCGTACGACCATTTCACGAGTGTACCGTGAATATCAGGAATCCGGTAAAACAACAAATCTCCGACATCGCTGCGGTCGTAAAAAGATCCTGCAAGAACGGGACCGACGCCGTCTGAAGAGAATCGTTCAACGTGGCAGAAGTGGAACCATTCCGCAAACTGCTGCAGATTTCAGTGCTGTGCCATCAACAAGTGTCAGCGTGCGAACCATTCAACGAAACATCATCGACATGGGCTTTCGGAGCCGTAGGCCTCTCGTGTACCCTTGATGACTGCACGACACAAAACTTTACGCTTCGCCTGCGCCCGTCAACACCGACAATGGACTGTTGATGACTGGAAACATGTTGTCTGCTCGGACGAGTCTCGTTTCAAATTGTATCGAACGGATGGGCGCGTACCGGTATGGAGACCACCTCGTGAATCCATGGACCCTGCATGTCAGTAGGGGACTGTTCAAGCTGGCGGAGGCTCTGTAATGGTGTGGGGCGTATACAGTTTGAGTGATACGGGACCCGGGATACGTGTAGATACGACTCTGGCAGGTGATACGTTCGTAAGCATCCTGTCTGATCACCTGCATCCATTCATTTCCGCTGTGCATTCCGACGGTCTTGGACAATTCCATCAGGACAACGCGACACCTAACACATCGAGGTTTGCTACAGAGTGGCTCCAGGAACACTTCCGCTGGCCTCCAAACTCTCGATTCATGAAAATTACTGAGCTTCATCTAAAGTAGCTGGATGTGACAGACTAGCACTGACAGATCTCCGTGCGTATTCTGGTACCGTCCACACTGCTGTTCCAGGTTCGCTGGCGAACCGCTCGAGATCAGGAAATTTTAAGCTCTTTATACTACGAAGTAATGAGCACTATCGACAGGGATGTCAAACTGATTCCGCATTTTCAGATTTCCAATAGGCTTTTGACACTGTTGTAAGTAGGCTGTTTATGTTTTCTTTATGTAAGTAGGCTGTTTATGTTTTCTTATTGGCAACGTTACGTAGCGCTCTATATGAAAATCACTGGCTGTGCTGTGTGCAGTCTGTGGCTAGTTTGCATTGTTGTCTGCCATTGTAGTGTTGGGCAGCGGCAGCTGGATGTGAACAGCGCGTAGCGTTGCGCAGTTGGAGGTGAGCCGCCAGCAGTGGTGGATGTGGGGAGAGAGATGGCGGAGTTTTGTAATTTATCATGAACTGCTATATATATATTATGACTATTAAGGTAAATACATTGTTTGTTCTCTATTACTATCTTTCATTTGCTAACTATCCCTATCAGTAGTTAGTGCCTTCTGTAGTTTGAATCTTTTATTTAGCTGGCAATAGTGGCGCTCGCTGTATTGCAGTAGTTCGAGTAATGAAGATTTTTGTGATGTAAGTTATTTGTGAAAGGTATAGTTAAATTTAGTCAGGGCCATTCTTTTGTAGGGATTTTTGAAAGTCAGATTGCGTTGCGCTAAAAATATTGTGTGTCACTTTAGTGAATGTTTGAGTACGTTCAGTTTTGCTCAGCTGTTTGAAAAGCAAATAGTGTAAGAGGTTTATCAGCACAGTCGTGTATAATTTTTCTAAGGGGACGTTTCACTGTTCCCCACGAACGGCATCTAATCAAATCACGTGCTTATGGAATATTGCCTCCGTTATGCGACTGGATTCGTGAGTTCTTGTCAGAAAGGTCACAGTTCGCAGTAACTGATGGAAAGTCACCGAGTAAAACAGAAGTAATATCTGTCGTTCCTCAAGGAAGTGTTATAGGTCCCTTGCTATTCCTAATCCACATAAACGGTTTAGGAGACAATCTGAGCGGTGCTCTCCGATGCTGCATTTACCGTCTTGTTAGGTAAGTCATCCGATGATAAAAACCAACTGCAAAATCATTTCGACAAGATATTTGTTTGGTGTGAAAAGCGGCAATTGACTGCAAATAATGAAAAGTGTGAAGCCGTCCACATGAACACTAAAAAGAATCAGCTTAATTTCGGTTATACGATAAATCACACAAATCTAAGGGTTGTGAACTCTACTAAATACTTAGGGATTACAAACACGAATATCTTAAATTGGATCGATCACATAGGTAATGTTGAGGGGAAGGCAAACCAAAGGCTTTGATTTATTCGCAGAACACCCAGAAGATGCAACAGGTCAACCAAAGAGACTGCTTATACTACGCCTGTCCGCCCTCTTCTGGAGTATTGCTGTGTGGCGTGGGATCCGCACCGGTTAGGATTGACAGAGGGCGTTGAAAAATTTCAAAGAAGGGCAGCTCGTTTTGTATTGCGAAATAGGGGGTGGGGGGGAGTCACGGATATGTTACGCGAATTGGGCTGGCAATCATTGAAACAAAGGCATTTTTCGTACGGCATGTTCGTCTCATGAAATTTCAATCGCCAAGTTTCTCCTCAGAGTGTTATAATCCTTCTTGGCGCCAACCTACACAGGGAGAAACGATCATCATAATAAAATAAGAGCAATCATAGCTCGCGCCTGCGGCAGATAGCCGTACGATTTAATTTTCTCTTAGTATCACAGATAGCGTTACAGTTGCGTCCTCGTGCAGATACGTGTTTGTTGTTCTCAACGGATGTCACCACTAACTATATTTGCGCTATTCATGCTTTCAGCAGTTTGGTCGCTATTGTTGTCTGAAATGTTAGTGTTGCGTTTGCGTTGTTTGCCGCTACGCGCCTTGTGATGTAAGTATTTTCCTATACTTGTGTTTATTTTTCGCCTCAAGGCACTCTTTCTTTTATATTAGTATATAACGAATATTCGAATCGAATCAAAGTTCCCATATGCAATTTTCATTACTTTTTACAGCCTTGGATATTGATTTGCTACAATATTTACTTTCACAAAAATATGTGTTTCATTAGATCTCATAAAAGCGTGGAAATGGAGAAAAAGAAGGCATTTGACAAGCACCGTCTAATTGTACGTCCTGAAGACTATGATAAAGTACTGCGAGAATTGTCAGAAGAAGAATTACAAGAATTGTCAGATTCATGTGAATCTGAGTCGGAAGAGGAAGTTATTGAAGAAGAAAACCACAGCAGTACTCCGAACAATCAACAGAGGAAACAGATGATCACCTGGTTGAAGAGGGGAGACAACAAACAGAGGATTACCGATATTACGTAGGAAAAGATAAAGAAACTATTTGGATAAGTGAGCCGCTTCCTTCTTCTCCTAAAACCAAGGCCAAGAACATCCTAAAAGTTTTGCCAGGTCCAAAAGCAAGTTTTGAAATTACGGAAAAAGAAATTGATGCATTTTACCTATTTATTACCGATGGGATGATTATTTTTCCTTAGGTTCAAAATGTAAAAGTAACTGCGATGCAAAAGCCGCAACGCGCCCACTTATAGAAGTATGGAAGCCGCGCCCACCGAAGGGTTAAGTATTCGTTTCTTTCCGCGCGCTCTTCGAGAGTGGAACTTAGAAAAATAGATTGAAGGTGGTTCAGTGAACCCTCTGCCCGGCACTTAATTATGAATTGCAGAGTAGTCATGTAGATGTAGATGGAGGGTCACTGAAGTCTTTTGGCGCTCGTTCAGCAGTTTGCGAACATGTCTATCAGTGTTCGGAGGATAATTCTTCTTTCCTAGCAAGTGACTCGCATTGACGCGGAGTTCGCTCGCTTGGTTGATCTCTGCCTCAACACCTGTGGAGCGCTTCCAAGGGTTTTGTGAGGCATTTCCTTGTTCCTTGAGCCACGGGGGGGCGGGGGGGGGGGGGCCAACAAGTCGACTTCCACCCGTAACGCGACGAAGGACGGTTTTTGCCCCAGAGCTAGCTAGGCACACCTTGTGACGCCGGAGACGCTGGGTACCGATGCGCAGTGCAGAAAAAGCTACGCAATACAGTATGAGCGCACACTGGAAGAGTTTCTTGATCAGTGCCGCGTAGTATCTCCTTGCGAAGAAATGGCTAAACTCATCGAGTTTATATATAAAATGTATTCGCAGTTGTGATTGCGAACAACCATCAACTACATAACGGAATGACGACAGTGAAAATTTGTGCCAGACCGGGACTCGAAGCCGGATTTCCCGCTTTACGCGAGCGGTCGCCTTATGCGCTTCGGCTATCCGTGCACGACTCACGGCCGGACCCGAACTTCGACGTGTCGTCGTTCCTGCGTCACTACCTTCACTCGTACACACATTACGTAATTCCCGTACAGAGGAAGACATTTAAACTGAAATTCGTTGCCCGGTATCGCCGTACAAATATGATATTGCAGCGCCTGTATTGTTAAGAAGAACGATACACGCATGTCCGAAGGAACACTGTATCGTTCTTTTTAACAACACAAGTGCTGCAATATCGTATCGTATCATCGGTATTATTTTACAGTCGTGTTCTAATGAGATAATGAACATGCTGATGCTATTATACAACACTTCAAAACGAGGCAAATCAGAATCGCAAACCTGATGCAAGAGAATAACTCAACCTAAATTCGCTTTGGCGTTCGATTTTTCTCATAAACGGTTCACTAATTACTTCCTTTTCGATTGGAGTCAGTACCGCGACGTTCACGAGCTTGTGCAGAAATTTATCTTGTCGGAATATTGTTATGCCCAATGCCAACTGTAAGTAAATAAAAACTGGCTTTGTTCCTGAGGAGATGTTTACGTAACTTTCTTGCAAAAACAATCTAAACGTACCTCAGCAGCTTAAGTTTTTCCACACCAACCTAATAAGTATTTTATTTAAATTTATTGGTGACTGCTACACCTCCATCAATACTCCACAAGCCACCTCACGGTGCGTGGCGGAGGGTACTTCTGGTACCACCAAGCGAACCTCCCTTCCCTGTACCGTTCGCGAATGGCGCTTGGGAAGTAGACTGACAGTAAACCTCTCTATTACCTCTGATTTCTCAACTTTTCTCGTTGCGGTCATTTCGCGAGACATTTGTGAGAGGAAGTAATACGAACCTGCCTTTGCCTGGAAAGTATTCTCTCGCAATTTCAGTATCAAAACCTCACAGTGATGCACAACACCTGTCTTGTAGCGTCTTCCACTGGAGACTGTCGAGCATCTCTGTAATACTCTCGCGCTACAAAACGATCTCGTGGCGAAACGCGCAGCTTTTTTGGATCTGCTCTATCTCTTCTATCGTTCCTATCTGGTAAGGACCCCAGTGTACAACACTGCTCCAGAATCGGTTGAAAGTGCGCTCTGTAAGCCACTTCTTTCACGGATGTATTACATTTCCTTCCAATTCTTCCTATGAATATCAGTCTGGCGTCTGATTTTCCTAATATTTGTTTTCTGTGGTTATTCCACTTCAGATCGCTCAGGATAGATATTTCTAGATATTTTACGGTAGTCACTATGTTCAGAAATTTGTCATCAACAGTGTAGCTGTACAGTAGTGGACTTCTTTTCCTATATATGCGCATTATGTTACATTTATTTACGTTCAGGGTCAACTGTCAGAGCCTGCACCATTCATCAATCCTCTATAGAGCCTTCTGCAAACTGTTACTGTCTTCTGGAGCTCGACGTTCTTAAGGACAACCGCATCATCTGCGATGAGCCGTAACGACCTTCCTCGCATTCTACTAGATCATTTATATACACTGTAAATAGTAACGGTCCTATCACACTTCCTTGGGGTATTTGCTATCAAACCCATCCTTTCCCTTTCATATTCGTTTTTCTTATGGTCCTGTATTTTGACATCCACGGATCAACGCAATAAAATTGTCTCTGTCCCATGCAGCGCTTGTTTGTGTTTTGTTGTCGCTATCCAACATCTTGAACTATATAGCGCCAACGGGAAAATGTCAAGTTCATGAACATTAAGCTTAAGATGATTGGATACTTTATACACAGTACTCCACAAATTTGCGAAATTTCAGCCATTGTTAACCCATGCTCGGGCGTCTGAAAAGTCTCACCATTCCAAGTTATGTGAGAGTCACGGAAAGTACCACTATCCAAGATGCACATACCAGATACTCAAGTTTCCTTGGCTTTTAATTTCTGGTCGTCATTTCTTATGCGATTCTTCCAGCTCAGCGTTGGATTTTTGAAAACTTGACGGGATTGATCAGAGAGAAGCATACTATCGGCAACATTGTCCGAGGGTAGGGTTCCTGAATACCTGCTGTCGCTGTGCCACGGACAATAGGATGAGTTACATCTCAGACCTTGGTGCACATCGCCACTGAATGGAAAAGAAGGAAAAATTCTAGTCAGGCAGAGAGCAGCACTCAAATGGCTCTGAGCACTATGGGACTTAACATCTATGGTTATCAGTCCCCCAGAAGTTAGAACTACTTAAACCTAACTAACCTAAGGACATCACACAACACCCAGTCATCACGAGGCAGAGAAAATCCCTGACCCCGCCGGGAATCGAACCCGGGAACCCGGGCGCGGGAAGCGAGAACGCTACCGCACGACCACGAGCTGCGGACAGCAGCACTCGAAACGTACGGTAGAGGGTCTGTTAAATCGCATGTAGACTTCTGGAATATTGCAGTCACGAATGCTTTCAAAGTGTATTCGTGGTGTCAAAGAAACTCCATCTTTGCTCTCCGTCTTCAGGCCACAAGTGGCCTACCGGGACCATCCGATCGCCGTGTCATCCTCAGTGGAGGATGCGGATAGGAGGGGCGTGGGGTCAGCACACCGCTCTCCCGGTCGTTATGATGGCATTCTTGACTTAAGCCGCTACTATTCGGTCGAGTAGCTCCGCAATTGGCATCACGAGGCTGAGTCCACCCCGAAAAATGGCAACGGCGCATGGAGGCCTGGATGGTCACCCATCCAAGTGCCGGCCACGCCCGACAGCGCTTAACGTCTGTGACCTCACGGGCACCGGTGGTGCCAAAGAAAACCACAGAAATTCTCTCGTGCTGGAAGTCTGCCCTTAAAGCCCTGTGGTCCTTCAGATATAGTTGCAGACGTCCGACGTCTCCTTTTGGAAATACTGAGGCCCATCTGCTCTATGAAGCACACGTCTCTCGTCGGAGAATGTTGTCCATCTGTAATCTCCCCACGGAAAATTACCCTCTACCACGCACCAATTAATCATTGTCAATCAAATCATCCACATTTATTCACTTTTGAAAAGTATCTGATCGGATTTTCTAGTAATATATGCGCCGACAGCTCGTCGACGCTAAAGTATTTTCTAGTACGTTTATTCTTTGGAATAACAGAGATACATGTATGTATTCTCCAAGGTTGTTAGACTGGTAACTAGGACAGCTTCGGAAGTATCTGTTGAAAGATTGACGGGTTTCTAAAAGAGACATATTTGCTTTTCTTCTCGCTAAAGCGAGCTATTAACATTTGTGCCACTAGCGGGTTATTTGACGAGAAAGAAACTGTAACGGAAAGTAATTAAGACTTGGAACCAACAGAAATCTGGACATGTAATGGAGATGGATTGAATATACAATTTCCTTCATAAATAAGGTTTGTGACCCCTTTAATTCTGGAGTGAATGAACGAATGAGTTCATTGTCTGAATCATTGATGATCGCGTTGGCCCTGTAATTAGTGGGGAAGTTTCAGCTGTGTCGAAGAGAGCCTGCAATCACCGAGTCTTTGTTAAATCGTCCAAAAAGGCTTCGTACACATCTGGAATTCGAAATCTTTCGTAAAAGGAACGAATTGTTCAAACGATTGATTTTCCCAACTGAATGCAGCGCTTAACAATAATAATAAATGTAAAGAACTTTTACAGCAAGCCAGCCGCTGAATACTAAGACGAAGGGCTCCACCGGAGATTCTATTTGGCTGATTCCACGTAATGAAATATTATATCAAAAACTGTACATAGATAAAGGAGAGAGAGAGAGAGCGAATGAAAATTAGAGAAAATACTAATAATCCTCCATTAGTCTAATTTTTCGCCTGTCTTATCACGGATCAACCTAAAGACAAAACGGGAGGCCCTTACTTTACTGTATAGATTTATGTGTGAAAGTGAAGGGATCTTAAAGGCAACAGATACACGTCTATACAGACAAGACATTACACAAAGTTAGCGGCAAGCTGCATGCATTCATCATTCAGCATCTATTTTTCTTACCATAATACATTATACATCGTCTGTCAGCAAGAGTTCAATTTCGAAATTACAGAGAGATATAGTTCCAATCGTCGTTAGCACTGATGCAAGCACTACCCACCTCCTTCAAAACCCTATGCACTGTAAAACTAGCTGTCTTTCGTGGCGAAAACAATAATAGTCAGATAAGGTGACCACTTAGGGCCGGCCGGAGTGGCCGTGCGGTTCTAGGCGCTATAGTCTGCAGCCGAGCGACCGCTACGGTCGCAGGTTCGAATCCTGCCTCGGGCATGGATGTGTATGATTCCCTTAGGTTAGTTAGGTTTACGTAGTTCTAGGTTCTAGGCGATTGATGACCTCAGAAGTTAAGTCGCATAGTGCTCAGAGCCATTTGAACCATTTTTGAAATGCTGCAATCATTACGTTGAAAAGCACACAGCTAATTTCCTTCCCCATTCTTGAGCAATCCAAGCATGTACTCCATTTCTGATGACCTCATCGTCAACGGGGCTTTGAATTCCTAATCTTACCGTCCCTTCTATTAACTTCGCCAGTGCGTACATGTCACACACAATACTCAGACGTCGTATCTAGCATGCAGTCATCCTTGTGTGACCTGTACCTGTGGGAGAACAAGGAGCTCTGATGAAGCTGTCAGCCTACTTTTTTTTTTTTTTTTCAGGCTCCTAGAGGTAGCTTATTACAGCGGCCCATCTTTCGTAGTCCTCAACAGATTCTGCTTTTCGTCGCCAGATTAAAGCAAATAGTCCGCCATAACATGGTCAACTTCCCATACTGGTGTAAATCAGCTCCGCGTATTGGCCCCGATGCACCATTCAGTACTGACCAATCACCGCATCATCCTAGCGTCGTAAGGATGCGTTACGGGGGGAGAGGGAGGGAGGGGGGGGACACATGGTGTCAGCACACCGCTCTCCCGAATGTTGTCAGCTTCCCAGACCTTGGAGCTGCTACTTCTCATTCAAGTAGCACCTCAGTTGGCATCATGAGGTTGAGTACACCCCGTTCCAGTCCTCCAGCCAACGAAAAATCCTTGACAGTGCCCAGAATTGAACCTACGTGCCGGCCAGGGTGGCCGAGCGGCTCTAGGAGCTACAGTCTGGAACCGCGCGACCGCTACGGTCGCAGGTTCGAATCCTGCCTCGGGCATGGATGTCTGTGATGTCCTTAGGTTGTTAGGTTTAAGTAGTTCTAAGTTCTAGGGGACTGATGACCTCAGAAGTTAAGTCCCATGTGCTCTGAACCATTTGAACCTGTGTCCTCCGTATAATAGATAAGGTGACCACTTAGGGCCGGCCGGAGTGGCCGTGCGGTTCTAGGCGCTACAGTCTGCAGCCGAGCGACCGCTACGGTCGCAGGTTCGAATCCTGCCTCGGGCATGGATATGTGTGATTACCTTAGGTTAGTTAGGTTTACGTAGTTCTAAGTTCTAGGCGACTGATGACCTCAGAAGTTAAGTCGCATAGTGCTCAGAGCCATTTGAACCATTTTTTGACCACTTAGCTACGGAGGGGAACTGCGACAGAAACTATTATCAACATGTCATTTAATAACACAATATGAGATTCTGAGTTGTGGTAAATTCTGCATGGCCTAGTGGAGGCTACATCCGTTGAATGTGAGAATGACTTCAATATCTACAACAGAGACCATATGAACTGGAATGGTGAAGGTGATAAGAATTTACTAATCACTCGAAATTTATTGCTTGTGGCTCCACCAATTAACCGAAGATGGAGCGGGCAACTGTTATATTTCCTAATTTAAGATTTGTTTGTTAAAGACGGTACACAGTGGTCTAGGTGTAGAAGCCCGTAAGGTTTCTGTAGTAGCAGGGCTAAGAACCAACGTAATAATGAAAACAAAAGGCGTAATCAACTTTCATTTAAGTGCTGCTATAGTATTTTGTGTTGCTACAAACGGATCCTCCTTTATTATGTATTTATTGTAATACATAAGAAAAAAATGTGTGCCTCCTAATCTGGGGCAAATCTTAGAAATGATGCCACTACAGCTTATTGTTTATTCAGTCAGCTTCTGATTTAGCATAATGAGGCTTAGTGAATCTTAATACAGTAATGAAAAACACCCCAAACAGTCACAGGGAATCGAACCCCAGATGACCGCGTCACTGGCTGGCTGATGATAACCACGAGGCCTCGCCGGCACTCATGTAAATACACCGAAGGTCGAGACTGGAATTTATTGGATGTACAATTACAAAAGTCAACAGGCGTCCTTACCAGACCGTGATCGTTTAAGTAAACAGCGCGTGACCTAAACGTCTGTTAACAGTTGAAAATCCTCTAATTCGCGGAATTATGTAGGTAGAGAGGTAAAACTTGTCACACATGTATGAAATTACATGTGGTTTTATTGAAACCAAAAGGGAGCGCAAAACCGGGTCAACATAATGGAAATGAGCTTTTGGCGTCATTGGCCGGGAGGCCCCTTACGGGGCAGGTCAACAGATGGCGCTGGACTGCAATATGTCACTGACGCACATGAGAATCGTGTATAAAATAAACTGTAGTTAGAGCAGGAGTCAGATGCGCCAGCATTCACGGCATGTTGACTTTACCCGAAAAGGCACTGTTTGTGAAGCTTTGCTACCAAAGTGGAGAATCCGCTACTGCAGCTTTACGATCCTATCTCCGTAAGAAGGGTGCTGCTTTCAAACTGTCATATTGACGGGTGCGAGGTAGGCAGATAGGTTACAGATTCATACAATCCCTAGCCTGGCAGATGAACACCTGCTGGAAGGAGCGATTTTTATGCAGCATGGCGCTCCACCTCATATTACCACACGTGTGAAAGACCCCTTGCTTGCTCCCCCCCCCCCCCCTGCCCTCACGTCCCCATACCACAGTCTGTGTGATTATTGACTGTGGGGTTACCCGAAGTCGCAAGTTTACCGCCATCGTCCGACCTCATTAGACATGCTAAAAGACAACACCCGTTTCTGACCAAACCTACTGATACGCTGAAGAGTGTTGTACACATTGTCCTTTGACTACAAGTATTGTTAATGAATAACGGCCAACATTTGTTATTAATCATTTGATAAAAAGAACATCAACTGTGCTAAAAATCAACTGTTATGCTAATTATTGCTTCTGTATCATATGAAGCGGCACCTTTCGATCATTTTGTGCACTGTTTTTGGTTTCAATAGAATCCTCTCTCATCTCAAGAACGTATGTGAACTTTTAGCTCTATCTTCATTATTGCGTTAAGTATTAAATTTTCATATGTTAACTGACTAGTGGGTCAATCTGCATGTATTTTGAAACGCTGGTGCTATAAACGATTATAATAAGTATCAGTCATCATTAGCAGCAAAATTGATCGTTAAATACAGTCGCCCATAACACACCGACGAAGCAGCTGTGGATTTACCCTCGCACACTCAGTTTTCTGCTACTTGTTTATTTACTAAAGCCAAACATTTTTTGATAAGTGGACACGGCGAAGACATAAAAGTCACAGTCTAAGATATTTTGCAGTAAGCAAAATATCTTGCCAAACAAAAGAGCATTAACGGGAATTACGATTAGTCACATTCTTCATATACAGGGTGAATCATAATCAGTGGAGTAAAGGCATAGAGTTGAAAGTACACGACATTAGAAGCAAAAAAGTCTCAGTAAACATAGGGTCGAAAATGCATACCTTAAGAGCTTCGAGCAATTTTTCATCTTCGATACTGTGAAGCAAATCTCTTCTACTGCCAGTTCTTTGCTTCCCGTATTTTGGGAAATGGCAATGTGGACCAACACAAGAAAAATTTTCCAGTAATGTGCTCTAAAATGCATACCTTAAGAGCTATGAGCACGTGATCATCTTCGCTACTTGGAAACACAACACTTCTATTGAACAATTGCTCATAACGTTTAAGGTATGTATTGTAGAACAAATGTTTACTGGACATTTTTTCTTGTTTTGGCCCCTACTACTACTTCCCAAAATGTGGAAAGCAAAGAGCTTGCAGTAGAAGAGATTTGCTTCACAGTATCGAAGATGAAAAATTGCTCGAAGCTCTTAAGGTATGCATTTTCCATCCTATGTTTACCGAGACTTTTTTGCTTCTAGTATGGTGTACTTTTAACTGTAAGCGTTTACGCCATTAATTATGACACACCCTGTGTAACACAAATCATTCCACAGGCAATCTTTTTGAGGAAAGCGTGTTACTGTGCATTCTGCACATCTCCTACGATACTCTTCGTCATCAGTTACTTTTTCGAATTACTATAACTCCTCAGCCATACAAACAACAGCTTTGTCGCATATGTTGTTTTAAATTGAGTAATTATCGTGAATATTTCCTCTGTGATTAATCATTTCGTAAATTTCGAGAGAGATTAAGAACGAGTGTTCTGTTACAGAGTTAAAAAGATCACATTTCACGGCTATAATGTAGGGAATAAAATGTGAATATTACATATTAGCAATAAAATGCGTGTAATTATGACAGGACATCGCCAAGAGAGTGCAGGTGAAACTGATCACATAGATACAATCAGCATTTAGAATAAGATTTTCACTCTGCAGCGGAGTGTGCGCTGATATGAAACTTCCTGGCAGATTAAAACTGTGTGCCTGGCCGCGAGTCGAACTCGGGTCCTTTGCCTTTCGCGGGCAAGTGCTCTACCACCTGAGCTACCCAAGCACGACTCACGTCCCGTCCTCACAGCCAAACTTCTGCCAGTACCTCGTCTCCTACCTTCCAAACTTTACAGAAGCTCTTCTGCGACCCTTGCAGAACTTGCGCTCCTGAAAAAAAGGATATTGCGGGGACATGGCTTAGCCACAGCCTGGAAGATGTTTCCAGAATGAAATTTTCACTCTGCAGCTGGACTCTGTTGCTGCCAGCCCTACCCTGCCCATGTGGGGTAGGGGAATGAAATTACAATAAAGAAAAAAAAAAAAGACGATTGTGAATGCTGTGGGACTTCGGGTGTGACTATCTAGCCATGACAAAGAGCTATATGATCATTTCTGACAAACAACGATAACATCCAAATTAAGTTGGTGTGACAAGATGAGAATTTATTCCTGCGAATACGTTGGGCCAGATTTTCGCAAAGTTCAGCAAATACAGGACTGAAAAATGGAAATGAACGTTTGGCGTCATTGGCCGGGAGGCCACTTACGGGGCAGGACCGGCCGTCTTGGTGCAGGTCTTACTACATTCGACGCCACATTGGGCGACCTGCGCGCCGGATGGGGATGATGATGATGAAGTCAACACAACACCCAGTCCCTAAGCGGACAAAATCCCCGATCCAGGCGGGAATCGAATCCGGGCCCCTTAGGACGGCAGTCCGTCAGGCTGACCATTTTAATTAATTAATTAATTAATTAATTTTTCGCATTTTGTTCGTTGTTGATCGTTGTGTTTGGTCATTGCAGACGTTACATGACACCTGTTCAAGTTCGTTGTTGACTCCTTCACTGAGTTTCTTTATTACAGCTCTCTGACCGATCACTCTGGGCTACCGTGACGGCTACCACTCAGCTATCGGGGCGGACAGTACAGGACTAAACCATAGATTTATTTAATATGGGGCTGTTGAGCAACTGGTCTACCACTTTCTACTATCTTCAACGGCACGAAGAATAAAACTTTCAAGGGCTTTTCACTTTCTTCGTTATGACGTTTTCTCCGAGCAAAGAACAATAATTGTACATAAAGTACACAATACGTGAACCAACTATAACTTAAAGACCTTATTGGAAGAAACCAAAATAGTAGCACTCCAGGGTCAACAAATTTGATATAAGCTGCGAAAGAGGCATCACTGAAAGGGTACTACGATTTCAGAACATCTCATGGACAATAATACAAGGTTTTAAAAAGCAAAAACATCAAAAGAAACACAATTTAAAGTTGAGAAAGCTATGGCAGTTCAACATCGGCGTGTGGTTCAGAAACACGAATAATCTGTACACTCAGTAACAAAATCTATGCAGCCGGATTATATGTTTAGGATGCATTCTCTCCAAATGTATTCCAAATAATGACAAGAGGGAAGAACTAAACGTAAAACCAGAACTAAACCTAATGTCGGCAAGAACGTCATACTCAATTTACAAAGGTAGGCAAAGTGTCCGAAGTAATAACACGTCGAACGAATGGGAAAAACAGACACAGACAGAGGCATAGTATTATATCTGAAATTAGTATAAGCTGGAAGGCTATCGCGAATGATAGCTTCTCTGAGCGTGCACTTCTTACTGGGAGTCACTAACTGCTCCTTGATATACTCTTTCCTTCTCTTTAAGCTATAAGGCAGGGTTCGACATCGAATCCGCATTTCGGTTGGCACACATAGAGAAACTTAAATAACTTGGAAACGAGTAATATAATATGACTAAAAAGTATCGACACTACATATTTTGAAACACACAGTTCAGAAACTATACATAATCTATAGCAGGATGGAACTCGTAAAAAAATTTTGTCTTTCCTTGTGATTAATATCATTAACAACTACCGCATACCTTGTCTCCTTCGTTGTTGGAATCCGCCGCAACAGTCCGAGACTTCTCTCCACAACAATTCGGTATTTTCTGTGTCGGAATAGCGTCTTGTTTCAATATCTTCCTAAGTGGTAGTCCTAATAGTTCGTTCCTTAGATCCCGCGTATAATCCTCTGGCAGGAAATGCTCCGAACATATTCTGGCACTTTCGACATTTACATCGTCCACTCGCTTACAGCGAGACACCCACATCTGCTGAAGTGCCGCATCCTTCGGAAACCGGTGGTACACTATGTCCCGAGTTTTGTAGCCAACATTGGTGCACAGGGCAACGGAACAGCTACTCCTGTTTTTACTCATTCCGCTGCTGAATATAGTTCTGAACTTAAGCGAACTGTGATTAAATATGCCCGAAAAGTACGGAGCTAGGAGCAGCCGGCGCAACTGACCGCGCTCGAACGCAGCACTACTTCATACTGGCTAGAGCGAAGTTCATGGCTGCAGCGGAGTCCGCCCAGTGACGTCACAGCGGGCAGCCGGAGCGACCGAGTTTTGCGTGGGAGCCCGAAGCGACCCTCCCCTCCTGGCCGGCTCAGTTCACTGCGAGGCATTAAGCTGGCTACTTCCATGTTCCCTAGATCACATTCACGATAAACGTTATGACGGGGGACTTACCGGTTCAATAAAAGATGGCAGAGACACTGTGTGTATTTATATCCAAATGGTGTTAACTGACTACTTATTTCTATTCTAGTATTTCTCTCTGACATAGGAGGAGTCGTTAGGGACAAACACCATTTATCTATATTCCAAAAAACCTCTGCTGTTTGTAACTCTCTTTTTCAATCGACAGATCACCAAAGGGTTTGTAGCTGAATATTGCATTCCCTTCTGTGCGAAAGCTAGATTTAGTAAGGAGAAGTGCGGAATATTTCTCTTCCTAGTACTGTGTTTCTGAATATGTCTGCCGGCCGGAGTGGCCGAGCGGTTCTAGGCGCTACAGTCTGGAACCGCGCGACCGCTGCGGTCGCAGGTTCGAATCCTGCCTCGGGCGTGGATATGTGTGATGTCCTTACGTTAGTTAGGTTTAAGTAGTTCTAAGTTCTGGGGGACTGATGACCTCAGAAGTTAAGTCCCATAGTGCTCAGAGCCATTTGAATATGTCTGTTACTATCAACATGTAATCGACTGCTGATAACACATTTCATGAGTGAATAAATGTACTTTCATTTTTTAAATACTTTTCATTTCCTATCCCTACACATACAGTGGCATTTTTGAGTAATGGCGCAATGGAGAGTCAGAGACTTTTCAGCCAAATATCAGGCGATTCGTACTGAGGCAGAGGGAGTCCCATCCGGAATATTTTGCAGAGGATTTCCAGTTGCCGGCCGGTGTGGCCGAACGGTTCTAGGCGCTTCAGTCTGGAACCACGCGACCGCTACAGTCGCAGGTTCGAATCCTGTCTGGGGAATGGATGTGTGTGATGTCCTTAGGTTAGTTAGGTTTAAGTAGTTCTAAGTTCTAAAGGACTGATGACCTCAGATGTTAAGTCCCATAGTGCTCAGAACCATTTGAACCATTTTTTGATTTCCAGTTCCAGCACTTGCCTTACAGCCAAGGAAAATCTTCCAAAACCGTGGTCAGAACTGGTGGATAACCACACACTCCGTCTAAAGGCCACAAGTGGCCCATCGGGACCATCAGACCGCCGTGTCATCCTCAGTGGAGGATGCGGATAGGAGGGGCGTGGGGTCAGCACACCGCTCTCCCGGTCGTTATGTTGGTATTCTTGACAGAAGCCACTACTATTCGGTCGAGTAGCTCCTCAATTGGCATCACGATGCTGAGTGCACTCCGAAAAATGGCAACAGCGCATGGCGGCCTGGATGGCCACCCATCCAAGTGCCGATCACGCCCGACACCGCTTAACTTCGGTGATCTCACGGGAACTGGTGTATCCACTGCGGCAAGGCCGTTGCCCAGAACTGGTGGATGAGAACTAAATTTAATTCTGGGACAACATGCCTCAGACACAAAATATGAAAGCTTAGGAGACTACGTGTAGATGCCTTTGTTTATGTATATACACAGAATAGCGAATGACTTGCCTATACTATTGTTGCCACACACGAATAAATGTATTGCGAGGCTGTGGTTAATATTACCAACTGTTTAACCAGACGCCTGTATGAAGCACATATGTGAACTCCACATTTCATTTTAATTATTTTCTTTTTTGCAATAATTACTTTTCGCGTAAGTGAGAGGTTACCTTGGTAGCCTATATTGTCGCATTGGGTATCAGTGGATGAAACTATGCAAAATACTTTAACTTACTGATTTCTATGTTCCCAAAGTCGCATTTATTCTTAAGACAAAATTAGGTAGTCCAAACGAAACTTCCTGGCAGATAAAAACTGTATGCCGGACCGAGACTCGAACTTTTTTTTTAACCATATATATTTATTTAAATATATTAACAGCGATACATTTAAAAAAAATTTCATTCTATTAACCTATTATATTCCTAGTGTTGGTTAACATTACTGTCATTTTATACGTTTTCGTTTGTATATTCTTTTCTTTTTCGTTTTTCTCTTATTGTTGTTCCTTGAACCCTTTTACATGGCCATTTGTCGTCTGTTTTGGGTAAAACATTGCAGGACAGACATAATAATTTATAATTAGCACCGACGCATTGATTTTGAGTTCAAATTTCTTTATGCCATGCACTTGTGATGCCACAGGCACATTGTGCATTTTGGTTTGATGTCTTCCTCCAGTTTGCACTGATAGGTGGGACAGTATGAGGGAAACATCAGCATGATAGATGGAGCAGAAGTGGAAGAAAACTTTTTTACATATACTACAGATTATACATAAATTGAAGAAGATAGAACTCGGGACCTTTGCCTTCCGCGGGCAAGTGCTCTACCAACTGAGCTACCCAAGCACGACTCACTGCCCGTCCTCACAGCTTTACTTCCGCCAGTACCTCGTCTCCTACCTTCCAAACTTTACAGAAGCTCTCCTGCCAGGATGTTTCATATCAGCGCACACTCCGCTGCAGAGTGAAAAATCTCATTCTGGAGGTAGTCCAACGTTTTACCAAACCTACTATACGGCTTTTCCAACGTTACGTTTTCATCAATATGCACACCTGACAAATTAAAATTACTCCCTTAATTACTATTTTCTTACGTTCATAACAGATGCGATATCTGTGATAGTACCAAAATGAATGAGTTGTGTTTCTTTTCTTTTCTTGTATCCCCCT
Organism: Schistocerca cancellata; assembly: GCF_023864275.1. Taxonomy (NCBI): domain Eukaryota; kingdom Metazoa; phylum Arthropoda; class Insecta; order Orthoptera; family Acrididae; genus Schistocerca; species Schistocerca cancellata. The sequence goes on along the minus strand of NC_064627.1, from coordinate 382,700,737 downwards.
CGAAGTTTAAAGCTAGTCCATCTGTGCAAGATCAGCTAATTACTTCAACGAAATCATCATCCCTGTGCCTGCTCCTTTGACCGGATTGACAATAATGCTCGTATCATCTGATTAATTTTACATCCTGACTCAAAGAAAACGATGGATCATTAAGACAGAGCAAGAACAGTAATCGAGTCTTAAGCGAGCCCTGTGGAGCGTCCATTGTGATTTTTCCGTTTTTGTTATAAAGTCCCTGTTTGTATTACTCAAACAACTTAGCTTAGCTTTCTGCATTATGTTTCTTAAATAGCAATTAAATCAGCCGTGTCCCGAAATACGTACTCCATAGAAGCTTAACGTCTCTAATGCAATGTTATATCGACGCAGTTACACTTTTGACAGCAGTAGTGGTGTGTCGGCGCCGCGTATGCGACACGCCTGCTCGCGCCTCGACGCCGCCTAGTTGCAGGGGCCAGACGGAGGCAGGGGCAGTCTAGCAACTGACCCTCGCAGGCTGGCCGGCGCGGCGGGGTCTATTCACAAGCGACTCACCCCTCCCTGCACCCTGCGCGTACGTGCAGGGCCGCCACGTACCTGCGGCCGCACAAAATGACTAACGCTCTGACGTCACCGCATCTCGTGTGCCCTCTCGCTACCGTTTCCAAACTCTCCCGACACAGACAATTGCCGAGTGGTCCCTTACGAGAGGACGACGTCGGGCAAGCAGCGCGTCTCCCGGCTGAAGGTCAACATTCGTCCGTGCTGCACTATCTTGGCACTGACGCACGCTGCCCGAGGAACCATCACGTTCACGCTGCACAGTTCTACAGATTAACCGGTCTCAGTAGGTTCTAATATACCTAGAGGCGGCGAATGCCACTGAACAGTATCTGGACGAAACGTATGTGAATGTAAATGGAGTACAACGCAAAATGTGGTATATTCTACCACGTACTTCGTAGTGATCAACAAACCATAGACCGTGAATGGCGCTCTTTTCCACTACAATGCAGTGTTATTCATTGTTACACCTACGAAGGTTACAGTCCAGAAAATGGATAAGAGATTCTTCAGGCGATCGGAATCAGTAAAAAAAAAAAAAAGTCCATTGCGGTCGTTTATAACAAAATTTTATAATAAAAAATTGAAACCAACACAGGTAAGAACAACAGAAATAGCGTTTTCTCTAGCTAGAATTTTTTCCCCCGTGTTATCTTAATTATGGTCACGTGTAGGGGGTAACGATACTGTAGACTGGTAATAATTAGAAGCGCGGGTCTTAGCTACTGCTCCGCCATGAAAATGAAGTTTAGCGATGCTGTAATAATGTACGTTTCTGTGTTTATTGATATGAGTTTTGTCTCATATTGTACCATAAGCTACATAAATAAATGAAAATGAATAATAAACGACTGTCAAGAGTAGCAACAGGACGGAATCTACGCTCAGGCAGCTTCTACTGACGACATAGTCTGTTACTGAAGTGCTACACTTCTACTCGTTCCCTTCCTTTATGTTGTACGACGCTGGAATAAATATGTCAGTGAACAAAGGTCTTTCAGCCGCGCGGGATGAGCCGAGTGGTCTGGGGCGCTACAGTCATGGACTGTGCACCTGGTCCCGACGGAGGTTCGAGTCCTCCCGCGGGCATGGGTGTGTGTGTGTTTGTCCTTAGGATAATTTAGGTTAAGTAGTGTGTAAGCTTAGGGACTGGTGACCTTAGCAGTTAAGTCCCATAAGATTTCACACACACAAAGCTCTTTAATGGCGACAAAACAAACAAAAGACTGGAAAACCAGATTCGAGCAGTGTGAATTAAAGAAAAACCGAGTGTTAACATAAGAGTGGTACATAAGAGTTGCACGCGATTCGCATTCTTACCATTGCAGCTGTGAAGTGGATATCGCCGGAGTGCTCCGCTCACGCACAAACTATTTGGCGGAGAAAGTTATCTGCAGCGTGAAGATCCTCAGAAGGCGTGCAGTTTCACATCGCACTTGTTACACTTTTAATCCTCATCTTCTCCAGCATGGCGCGCACTCACACTACCTAGTTATTTTCCGAAGCACAATACGGCACTTCACAAGCGACGCACTCTCGACGGCGTAGCAGCCGCGCGACACACACTGGTTGGCCGCACGCGCCGCGTACAAAGACTGCGGCGCTGGCGAGATAGCGGAGGCGCGGATGGGTCGGCCAGGAGGTTCCACGAGCCGCCGGCAGGAAGGGCGAGGTTTGCAGCTGGGGGGGAGCGCCCGCAGCCGCGCTCAGGGATGGCGCATCTCCGCGGCCTGCGCCCACCACGCGGCTCCGGTGTCGATAACGGCCGGCGCGACTCGGTGCACCGATATAGGCGTGGCGAGCGCGAGGATGCGCGATTAACAGAGGTTACCGGGCGACGGTTACGCCGCGGGTGTTCGCGCTACAGGATGCGGCCCGCCTGCGCCGTGCGTAATGGACGTGCAGGTCTGAGGCCTCGCCCGGACGCGTCTTCTGCCGTCGCTGCTGTGGGGCGGCAGCTGGCGGCGGGCCCTCGCGCATGCGCAGTGGCGGCGGCGTCTCCTTTCGCCTGCTGCGGCGCGGCAGCCAGAGCGGCAGAGGTGTACCTCGGCGGTGGCAGCAGCAGCAGCAGCCGCTGGCTCGCGTGGTCCGGTATCGACTGGCGCTCCGCCTCGCCGGTGCCGTCGCCGGCCTACGCCCGCGGCCTCCGACACGTCACCAGCCGTGTGGCCGCCGCCATCTTGCGCAGGCCCCGGCGCTGCCACTTATCGTGGTCGCCACCGCCGGCGCCCACTCCGCCACGCCTGCCCCTGCACGCTCGCTCTGCGAGCGCACGTCTCGTCCCGCTTCCGTACGGGGCACAGAAACGGGAGCGGTCTTAACCGAAGCACCTCAACCGAAGGAGCACAACACCTGCATCCACGCTCTGCAAGCCAGTGTCGGCTCAGGGAACTTCCTTTTACACCATTTATTCGAGTTTCTTCGCCATTCACGTTTGGCGTGCTGGAAGAATGACCGCTTTAATGGCGTCTGTACGCGCTAGAATTAGTCTCCTTTTGCCTTCCCGGTCCTTGCGCGACCGATACGATGTTTGTAGAATATTCTTGAACAAGACACGGTCCCCGTCTAACTGTCAACTATTTTAATTATTATATTGTGCGCCCCTGGTAGCTGAGTGAGAGCCGGTTGGCCTCTGTAATAAAAAAAAACTGAGTGGAACGATCAACCACCGAACTTGAACAGGATGTCTTGCGACGTCCGCAACGACCAAACACAACGATCAATAAAGAACAAAATGAAAAAAAAAAGTGGTCAGCGCGACAGAATGTCAATCCGAAGGGCCCGGGTTCGATTCCCGGCTGGGTCGGAGATTTTCTCCGCTCAGGAACTGGGTGTTGTGTTGTTCCAATCATCATCATTTCATCCCCATCGACGCGCAAGTCGCCGAAGTGGCGTCAAATCGAAAGACGTGCACCCGGCGAACGGTCTTCTCTAGGGGAGGCCCTAGTCACACGACATTTATTTTATTATGTATATTAAGACTACTATTATTTGAATGCACACTGATTGTCGGACAACTAATAAATTGATGCTCGGAACAACAAGCTGCAGGTCCATTCTTACTTAATTAGCGTAGGCATGCGGGGACAATTATACAATTTGTCTCTCGTAGCACCATAGGTCGTCCATGTTACTGGTTAGCACAACGAAAAAGCTATTTCGAAGCACGGAAACAGAAAAAAGGTTTTGTGACAATAGTTTCATACTAATAAGTTAAAAATAACTGAAGACTTGTTAATTTACCTTATTTATTAATAATTATTTATCGTCGTGCAATGGTTACAAATACTGAGGTCTGGGTCTACAGTCCAACTAATAATACTGAAAATTACGAGAGCAGCCAATATTACGCATACTCGATAGCACGTCCATGCAAGAGAGTGTTCATTAAGAAAATCTAGTGACAAAAAATGCGCTGCGAAGCAGATTCGCACCAGCGATTTAATATCTTCGCCAACAGGTGTTATATTCATTACAACAGAGACGTCAAAAATGACATGAATTTACGTCGAAATTGTACTACTTTGGCGACCAACGCTGATGTTGGAGTTAGGGGACTAGCTAATCGGACTACTGAAAAATTTATTGCGATACTAATTTTATTTTACGATTCATGTAAAAACTAATTTCGTAGGATCTTTATTTATTGTCACACACACAAAACACTAAAAATTTTAAGTAGTCATTCAATTTTAAAAATAGCAAAAACATTACACAAAAATTTACTTTTCGAGGTGTAGTACCCGCAAAATCCTTGACATGTTACTAATTTCAGTACAACTTAAAGAAGGGTTCAGTTAAACATATGAGTCACAAATGTTTAGAAGCGCGTCACTCACATAACACGAATCTGTTGTCCATGCTCATATATAAAATAAAATTAGTAATACACTGGCACTGAGTACAAATTAAGAATTAGTGATGGATCGTGCGCTCAGCTTTGGCCGACCCCTGGAACTGGTGTTCCTGTGGGTTGCGCCACTTGCACCATCGGGGAGGGACGCCTCTGTTTCCAGATTCCTCATACGAAGTTATAAAACAGATAAAGATACTCAACTGGGGTCAGATCTGGTGATATGGGTGAGTGGGGAAGTATCTTGATTCCATCATTGGCAATTTTGCATCACGATGGTCGGATTTTCACCTGCCTCGAGATGACTGGGTGTTTGTGTTGTCCTCATCATTTCATCATCATCCAGGAAAGTGGCGAAATTGGACTGAGCAAAGATTGGGTAATTGTACGGGCGCTGATAACCACGCAGTTGAGCGCCCCACAAACCAAACATCATCATCATCATCATCATCATCACGATGGTCAAAATGTGTACTGTGGCATTGTACCGATGTAAGAGCTTTTTCTGTACGCTAATTCTGACCGCTTCCGTTTTATTATACAGGCGCTCTAATACCTTTGCGTAGTGAGACCCAACAGCTGTTTTACTCTTTTCTGGGTAACCAGTCGGTATGATGCCATGACAGGCCCAAAAGAAAACCAGTCGGCATTACTTTCCCTGTAACGAAACGTCATCTGTTGTTTTAGGTGTTTTTTTTTCTTCTTCAACCTGGTGCTTTGACAGCAGTCATGTCTTCAGTATGAGACGGAGGTCCATGTTTCGTCTAAAGTCACACAACAACGCTCTAAGACATTCGAGTTATGCTTCAGATTTTCCAAACACGACTTATAAACGACTTTTCTCGAGCGGTTTCAATCTACAGTCAATAACCACGAAACATTCTGTGCGCTCATTTACTTGTTTTTGCAAAATTAATTAAGGATATTATGTATTAATACAGGTCTATCACCTTAATCGGACATATGGAATGCGCCTAATCTGAAATGATCGCCCGACGACATAAACTATACGTTTGCGCAGTGATAAACGGTTTTAAATGCTGATTCAGTTCCCATGACTCCCTCTGAATCTGGACTGCACGTGGCTTCTTTTTATACAATTTCCATTCATGATTTGATATTATTCGTCTTCATCCGCTTCTACGAAACACGAGTCACAACTGGCGTTACCTAATCTTGAGACACCGCAGCAAATGGAATCAAGTATTCTCATATGTATTTTCTAAACTAACCATCAAACATTAATTTAATAGAGATTAATGCCCGTGTTGGGATTCAACATATGGAAACAGTGAATTACTGAGGAATTGCATTACCTTATACAGAATTCATTCTTTTAATGCCGATGAGGAATAAAATGGTTCAAATGGCTCTGAGCACTATGGGACTTAACATCTGAGGTCATCAGTCCCCTAGAACTTAGAACTACTTGTAGCTAACTAACCTAAGGACTTCACGCACATCCATGCCCGAGGCAGGATTCGAACCTGCGACCGTAGCAGTCACCGAGGAGGAACGAACGGTTCACTACACATACGGGTAGAGAAAGATTTTATGGCCGATTTTAATCTCCCACCCAACGAAAATCATGTGTTTTTTTTTTTAAATTATAAATGAAAAGCAGTTGTTCTACCAAGAAGGGACAGAAGAATCAGTTAACGAGTGCTTTAAAAAAAAATTGAATCTCAACTAACATCAGATTGTAGCCTCATTAGGATATGCATATTACGCAAGTTATCTACGTAGGATACGAATTATGGGCGATACGTATTACCCGGAGAAAACTTTCCAATCAGCCGACCTCAGTAGCTTGATTATCGCCATGTAAAAAGTATAGGAAAGAACAAGACTTATATAAGGAACCTGGGGAACTTAGAGCCGTAGTCTACATTTCAACATCGGTTTTATGGTGTGGAAATAATTACAGCATTTATAAAATTTTGGTTTCTTATTTGCCCCAGACAAGAGTTATTTTACAAATTAATAAACGACTGGACGTGATCCAAATATCAACCCATGCAAACATGAATGCAAAAGAACTCCCGTATGGCCTTTGCTAATATAACATAATGTTTCAAAACTTGTCTGCATTATTATACTTAATTAAGTGTATTGTAATCAAAAAATGGTTCAAATGGCTCTGAGCACTATGGGACTTAACTTCTGAGGTCATCAGTTCCCTAGAACTTAGAACTACTTAAACCTAACTAACCTAAGGACGTCACACACATCCATGACCGAGGCAGGATTCGAACCTGCGACCGTAGCGGTCGCGCGGTTCCAGACTGAAGCGCCTAGAACCGCTCGGCCACCCCGGCCGGCGTATTTCAGTCGTCCTTTGTTATAATTTGTCATTAGTATCACGTTAAATAGTATGGTTGTATAGTTTGATTCAGGCCAATGAATAAGTAACAGCCACCAACAAGCAGCTGCACTTTGCATCTGTATGGAAGTTTGAACATAACCGCTGCAAAAATCACTCCTAGTCTCGCACCCTCATGTTATGATGTGGGTAAAGTAATAAGCTAGCGACATATTGCACCATGTAATATCGAAGCAAACAAGCAGTGGCTGTTTTGGCAGTTTCCTGGTTCAAGTGAGAGCCTTGTCGGCGGAAACTGCGCAGCTAATGGATGGAATCCGTCGCGGCCGATAACAGTAAATGATTCACGAGTGCTCCACTGTGAAGCAATCTTTGTGCAGACGTCAACGTGGGAACCACCCACTGTCGAACGCCTTCGGCAGGTAACTGCGACATATTGTCCCACAAATCGAGTACAATTTTTATAACGAGTCGCCATAAATTATACAGGTTGTTTCAGGAGGTACAGTGAATGCAACGACGGAAAAATCGCGGCACCAAAAAGTAATTAATGTAGACGAAGGAAATTTCGGGAATACATTTGTCTTGGTAACAAATTTAAGCGATTAACATAACAACATCACAGGTTAAAGTAAGTGCGAGAGAAGCCATTGCAAATGTGAAATGCTGGTATCTTAATAACCTGTATATGAATGTTGAATGCAAGCTTGCAAATGTGCAAGCATTGTGTTGTACAGGTACTGGATATCAGTTTGTGGGCTGCAGTTCCATGCCAGTTGCACTTGATGGTCAATATATGGATGATTAATGATGTTTGTGGATGACGCTGGAGTTGTCGTCCGATGACGTTTCACATGTGCTGACTGGAGACAGAGTAACTGATTTGTAACAGTTCGTTGTGTTAATGCGGTGCCAACTGCTGCCGAAATTACTGCTGCAGGTGCAGTACGAAGAGCCAGAACCACACGCTGAACACGGTGGTATTTGTGACCATACATTCTCGTGACCACTTTTCCCAGCAATCATGTACAGTGACTTAATTCCTGCCAATTTTTTTCTGAATACGGCGGCCGCACCCCGAAGGGCCAATAAACACCATACGATCTTTTTTTTTTCTGAATACCGCAGAAGGAACATCCAGCTTCTCGTAGCCCTATTACACGACCTCGTTTATACTCATTTGAGGTGTTGATAATTGCGTCTTTGTTGCCTTAAAGGCATTCTTGATTAACATCAGATCACCACGTCCAGTCGCAAAGGTAACTAAGACTCACGACCATTGCAGCGTGTATTTAAAGCGCTACCAGTGCCACTCTTGTACGACTGCGCGAAAAGACATCTTCTAGATTTAGAAACACGACTAAGAACTTTCGTTTATGCCGCACAACTCCTTCATGGTGTCGTAATTTTTTTTACCGTCATAGTATTTTAGACGGTGATAGTACGGACTAATTCGAAAAAACCTACCATGTAACATGTGTCCACTTTTAATTGATTCCAAAGACAAATCTGTTTAGAGAGATAAGTTTATATTTCGTTTGTTAGTACTCCAGTTGCATGGGTTTACCTATTGATTGAAATTTTTGTTTTGAAATTCAAGCTGTGAAGTTGTGCCTCACGTTTGTTGGCCACCCAAGTCCCCGGACCTTATCCCTTTATTATTTTGTCTGTAGGGATGGTTGAAAGGCGAAGTCTGCAAAGAAAAGTAAACACAAGAGAAGATTTAATCGTTCAGATTATAAATAGTTATATCCTCACAAAAGAGCGGCAGCTCGAACTCAGAAGAACTACGCGTGATGTTGTCAAAAGAATTCGAAAAAGCATTGATGGCAGAGGTGGAATGTATGAACAAAAGGAAATTGTATTTCATCACTGGCCTTTGGTTAACACCTGTATTTGTTTCGGTTATATTCTAACAGTTGTATCTCTGTGACTAATTAGAATTGGACACATATTATATGGAATGTTTTATTCGAATTAGTCTAAATTAAAACCTTCTAAAATATGTTCTATTCCGTCTGTAACATCTCGCATAAACTTTATTAGTGTGATTTTGAGTTCACGATGTTCTTTAGTAACGAAAAAGAAAAGTATGCTATGACGACAGACTCAATGTGTCATAACTCGAATTGTACAATACCTAGGTGTAACTATTCGTAGGGATATGAAATGGAAAGATCACATACGCTCAGTCGTAGGTAAACCAGGTGGGAGACATCGGTTCAGTAGTAGAATATTGGGAAAATGCAATCCGTCTATGAAGGAGATGTCTTAAAAATCATTCGTGCGATCCATCCTAGAATACTGTTCAAATTTGTGGGATCTGTACCAAACAGGGCTAATAGGAGGTACTGAAAGTATACACTGATTAGCCCGAATATTATAACCACCGACCTACTATCGATATAAACCCGTCCAGGCGATAGCACCATCACCCGGCGAGGAATCACTGTTAGACACACGCACAGTGCATGTAGTACCGGTCAGAGTGATGCCCGCGTGTAGAATGAGGAAGGCGCGCGATCTGCCTTGGTTTGACCGATGGCAGATTGTGATGGCCCGGAGGTTCGGCACTAGCATTTCGGAAAGTGCACGACTTGTCGGGTGTTGAGGAGTGCTGTGGTGTCTTCAACACGAGCTGAAACCAAGGTGAAACCAAGCCCGCCCGGTTGGCCGTGCGGTCTAACGCACGGCTTTCCGGGCGGGAAGGAGCGCCTGGTCCCCGGCACGAATCCGCCCGGCGGATTTTGTCGAGGTCCGGTGAACCGGCCAGTCTGTGGATGGTTTTTAGGCGGTTTTCCATCTGCCTCGGCGAATGCGGGCTGGTTCCCCTTATTCCGCCTCAGTTACACTATGTCGGCGATTGCTGCGCAAACAAGTTCTCCACGTACGCATACACCACCACTACTCTACCACGCACACATAGGGGTTACACTCGTCTGGTGTGAGATGTTCCCTGGGGGGTCCACCGGGGGCCGAACCGCACAATAACCCTGGGTTCGGTGTGGGGCGGCGGAGGGGTGAAGTGGACTGCCGTAGTCGTCGTGGGGTTGTGGACCACTGCGGCTGCGGCGGGGACGGAGCCTCTCCGTCGTGTCTAGGTCCCCGGTTAACATACAATACAATAAAAGGTGAAACCATGTCCAGACGTCGTGGGGCTGGGCGGTCACCCATCATTAAAGATTTGGGACGCCGTAGGCTTGCCAGACTGGTAAAACAGGGCGTGCGGCGAACTGTGGCGGTACTAAAATCAGACTTTAATGCTGGGCAGAGTACAGGTGTGTCTGAAAACACAGGACACTGAACACTCCTAACGATGGGCCTCCGTAGCCGACGACCCATGCATTTGCCAATGTTAACACAACGACATCGGAAGCTACGACTGAGATGGGCACGTGACCATCGACTCTGGATGTTGGCGCAGTGTCAGAGCGTTGTGTGGTCTGATGAATCCGGATACATCTTCATCATGTCGATGGAAGGTCGGGAATCCGTCGTCTTCCAGGACTGCAGCTCCTTGACACCTGTGCTGCGGGACGGAGACAAGCTGGCGGTGACGTCATTATATTCTGGGGAACATTCAAGTGGACCTCCATGGGTCCAGTGGAGCTCGAGCAAGGCACCATGTCGTGCAAGGAGTATCGTACATACAACCCTTCATGGCGACCATGTTTCCCGACGATAGTGCCATTTTTCCACAATATAATGTGCCATGTCACATGACCAGGGGCAACGGCCTTGCCGCAGTGGATACACCGGTTCCAGTGAGGGCACCGAAGCCAAGCGCTGTCGGGCGTGGTCGGCTCTTGGATAGGTGACCATCCACACCACCTTGCGCTGTTGCCATTTTTCGGGGTGCACTCAGCCACGTGATGCCAATTGAGGAGCTACTCGACAGAATAGTAGCGGCTCCGGTCAAAGAAAAACATCATAACGACCGGGAGAGTGGTGCCTTGACCACACATCCCTCCTATCCACATCCTCGACTGAGGATGACACGGCGGTCGGATGGTCCCATTGGGCCACTTGTGGCCTGAAGACGAAGTGCTTTTGCTTTCATAGGACCAGGAATGTACCGGAGTGGTTCGCGAAAGACAGTGGCGAATTCCAACTGATGTCCCCCAACTCCCCAGATTTCAACCCTATCGAACACATCTGGGATGTGATTGACCGTAGCGCCAGAAATCATCGACCCCCTCTGCCCGGAATTTATAGAAATTAGGTGACTTGTGTGTGCAGACGTGGTGGCAACTCCCTCCAGCGACCTACCAAGGCCTCATTGCTTCCTTGTCACGACGCGTCGCCGCAGTTAACCGTGCCAAAGATGGACATTCCGGTTATTAGGTAAGTGGTCATAACGTTCTGGCTGATCATTGTAGAAGGAAGAGCAGTAGGAATGGGAGAGTGCCACAGAGATGCTGAAGAAACTGGACTGGCAGACACTTCAAGATAGACGCAGACTGCTTACAAGCTTTCAAAAACCAGCTTTAAATGAGGAACATAGGAATATACCACAAACCCTACGTGTCGCTCCCGTAGACATCGTGAGTTCAAGATTAGATTAGTTAATGTGCGCAGAGAGGGATTTAAACAGTCTTTCCGCGGCCCATACGTGAATGGCACGGGAATGAGTCCTAATAACTTGTAGAATTGGAAGAACCCACAACCATGCAAACCATAGTAGTTGCAGAATATGGCTGTAGATGTAGAAGTCCAAAATACATTTGTCGTAGCGGTAAAAAAGGTGTATACAGTGCTTACAAGGTGTTCAAAATGGAATAAGAGAAAAAGGTGAATTACAGACGATAAACTGAAGGGTCCATCGAGAAATAATACCACAAATTTCAGGCCGTCGATCGAGAAGAAGAGCCCAGAATGTATAGCTACATTGAAGCGCCAAAGAAACTGGTATGGCATGCGTATTCAAATACACAGATATCTAAACAGGCAGAATACGGCGCTGCGGTCGGCAACGCCTATATAAGACAACAAGTGTCTGGCGCAGTTGTTAGACAGGTTACTGACGCTACAATGGTAGGTTATCAAGATTTATGCGAGTTTGAACATGGTGCTATAGTCGGAGCGACAGGACACAGCACCTCCGAGGTAGCGATGAAGTGCGGATTTTTCCGCACGATCATTTCACGAGTGTACCGTAAATACCAGGAATCTGGTAAAACATGAAACCTCCGACATCGCTGCTACCGGAAAATGATCCTCTAAGAACGGGACCGACGAAACGACTGAAGAGAATCGTTCAACATGACAGAAGTGCATCCCTTCCGCAAATTGCCGCGGATTTCATTGCTGGGCCATCAACGAGTGTCAGCGTGCGAAACATTTAACGAAACATCATCGATATGGGCTTTCGGAGCCGAAGGCCCACTCGTGTACCCTCGATGACTGCACGACACAAAGCTTTACGCCTCGCCTGGGCCCGTCAACACCGACATAGGACTGTTGATGACTTGAAACATATTGCCTGGTCGGACAAGTCTCGTTTCACATTGTATGCTGAACGTGCACGGGAATGGAGACAACCTCATGAATCCATGGACCTGCATGTCAGCAGGGGACTGTTCAAGCTGGTGGAGGCTCCATAAAGGTGTGGTGCGTGTGCAGTTGGAGTGATATGGGACCACTGATACGTATAGATACGAATATGACGGGTACACGTACGTAAGCATCCTGTCTGATCACCTGCATCCATTAATGTCCATTGTGAATTCCGACGGATTTGGGCAATTCTAGCAGGACAATGCGACACCCCGTACGTCCAGAATTGCTACAGAGTGGCTCCATGAAGACTTCTAAGTTTAAACACTTCTACTGGTCACAAAACTACCAAGACATGAATATTATTGAGCATATTTGGGATGCATTGCAACGTGATGTTCAGAAGAGATATCCACCATCTCGTACCTTTATAAATTTATGGACAAACCTGCAGGATTCATGGTGTCAGTTCCCTCCAGCACTACTTCAGACATTAGTAGAGTCCATGACACGTTGTTTCGGCACTTCTGCTTGCTCGCGGGGGCCCTCCACGATATTAGGCAAGTGTACCAGTTTCTTTGGCTCTTCAGTGTATTTGCGACACTGCAAGCTTTGAGCGAGAACGCAAACAGAGAGCAAAGAGAATGTCTCTTAAATTGTTTTCGTTCAGTATAATAACTTACACTGGCTTTCCCGCCGGATCAAATTTTTGGATCAACGATCCAAAGCAGAATCGGCTGCGACACAAACCCAGCATTGCAACGATGCTCATCATATAAGGCTGCAAGATCATCAAGAGGATATGACTAACTGATACATAATGCACGAAGGATAAAATTGAACTTACGGGTATATAGAAATCAAGGAAGAGGGAAAAGCGCCCTTTTAGTCTAGCAAGTCACCGACTTTCCTCTGAATGCCCATAAACAAGTACACTTTAACACACACCAGGCTTTCGTGTTTCATGTCTGAAGCATATTGCTCCACAATTACTTGAGAAATACTCCTAATCCCGTGGCTGTAACCAAGGTTTTCAGGAGGTCTCCACTGGTACTCAGTCAAATACCGAAATTGGAGACTCTCCCCGAATGTTCCTAATTGGGACTCCTTCTGCCTCAGTACCACCTCTCCTGATATTTGGCTGGGAAGTGCGAGTCTACCACGGATTATGACTCGAAAAGGCAACTCTACCAAAAAATAAAAGAGGGAAACACTGTGGCGTTTCTTACTAGGGAACGGAAAAAGCCCAGTTCATCACACTGATAGGAGAAAATGGAAGCACTATTTTGACAATCATAGATATGCTCGTGAATCCTCTACATCTATGCGATTTTACAGCACAAATAATATTTCAGAAAAAACAGTAAATGATAAACGTGGCCACGCGGGATTAGCCGAGCGGTCGAGGGCGCTGCAGTCTTGGACTGTGCGGCTGGTCCCGGCGGAGGTTCGAGTCCTCCCTCGGGCATGGGTGTGTGTGTTTATCCTTAGGATAATTTAGGTTAAGTAGTGTGTAAGCTTAGGGACTGATGACCTTAGCAGTTAAGTTCCATAAGATTTCACACACATTTGAACATGTTTTTGATAAACGTGATTGAAAGTCTACACGTCCACAAATGGCGTCGGCGTCCGGCAAATTTCATTGTTCGTTGAGAGCGTGTTAAGAGTAACGTCTGGGAATTTATACTGAAAAAATACACACTGTCAGGAGCAATTTCCTTTCCAAACATTTATACAGGCTTAATTTAACGATTTAGTCAAATATTTGAGCCTTCCTTAGAATTTATAGGAACTGTTAAGCTGTAGGTTAAAGAACAAACCTTGCCCCCGTTTGTGGCGCAGAAGAAAGGCTACAGTTCATCCCGTATTTTTCTACAGAACCTAGCCTAGTTTACTTTAACATTCTTTCTGCAACGTTAGAGAAATTTAAGAAGCGGGATGAGGTGATCAACTCTGAAAAAGAAGTATCATTGTCAGTGCGGTTTGCCTAAATACCTAAAGAGCAATCTGTACATCTGAAGAAGCGGTTTGAGAACATAGCTGCTGTTCCCACAAAATTAAAATGTAGTAGTCATGGATGGATCATATCTAATGGTTTTAAAGTTATTTTACTTGCTTTCTGGACGAAAGGGTTATGTGTTTTTGTTGTTCCAGACAATCGGAAACGTCTTAGAGATAAAGTGTTTTAATTTTTTTTACAAACAGTTCGGAAAGAGGTATGGATACCTCACAAAGAAGTTCCACAGAAATTTCAGGGGAACTATAATAGCTCCAACTCCGAGCACATATTTGAAACCACGTTGACTAAATACAAAACAAATTTTGTTGTTGAATGAGTTTGAAAGTATACTTCCTTCATTCAACCGACTCCCTAAATAACCCTAGTGATTTCAGTGAGAAGCAGGGAGAGAGGTTTTATTATGATACCATGGGAAATGGGACATTAATGGTTGACTAGCGCTGCACGTTTCTCAAAAATCGGACAAACGTTTTTCACAGTGGAAGGAATTCTGAAAGAAGCTTTGAAACAAAACTAACATGGAATTACAAAAGTCGTGAAAATACAGGTATGCATTAAGAGATTTATTCTCTATCGAAACGCATTGCACATGTCAATTTTCACTTCATTTTTTAGGTAACTGCAAAATCAGTACAGCATGAAAACAGAACATTTTGTGAGTGATTTATGGGAAACTCTGATAGCCCTTGTTTAAATAATCATTTCGACAGTGATGTCCAAGTGATTTATTTCTACCACGGATAGCCTAAAACGAGACAAACAAACGGATTTGATTACCCTTTTCTGAATTCGAGTCCGTTGTCGTAAACACTGCCACGTCCCTTTCAGTGTCGCCAGAATAGCGAGGGTCCATACGGAAGGAGCTTTCCAAGCACTTAAGAAATAAATAGTAGAGACAGTACGACAATCCTAAAAATTTTTAATACCTTGGCGACTACTACCGACTTGTAGCGAAGGATGATTTGTCGCACGGTGGTATTTCAACAACGATTCGCCACAATATTTGATCACTAGCGCAATTTATTTTATGCTCTGACTCCGAGATCAAGGGGAAAAAATTAAAAAATCTAAAACAGAATCATACTAAGATCCCGCTAACAAAAAATATTTGTGAAATAATTCATGAAGCCAGATGCAAAACTGAACAGAAATATTCATCTCACCTTGACACACAAACTGCGTTCTAACTTAACGCGTAGCTGATGTCATGGCTAATGGTATAATAGAAAGGAAGCAGTTCCACGTGGACACTTTGGTGCAAGAACACTCTTAGAAAAAATATCCAAATTGTCATGGAACCTTTGCAATGTGTCACGAATACAAAGCAAACTCTAAAATACAGTTCTTCATGTGTGGACACAGTGTCTTTTCAGTTATTAAAGATGTTTAAAATTCGTGTTACAACTACTAAAAGGTGCATCTTTACATTGACATATGCTTTTAACTTAAGCGATTTAAAACATCGTCAGTCATCTGCAATGAAACATATTCACATTTTTGGTTTGCTCTCTAGATCTAAAAACAGTCAGTTACAAAAGGTACTGACGTGTAAGTTTTACTTACAGTATTATTGTCTTATTTTTGTTTATATCTGTAAGTGTCGTTTACTTGCGCATTAAAGAGATATTTCTGATAAACATCAGTGTCAAATGCAAGAATACTGGTGAAGCGTGTAAGCGGACGCAATAGGCGGAAATCAGAGAAATACGCAAAATTATGCGTCAGTATATTTTGGAACTGTTTTTTAGATCTGCGAAGTAAACCAAAATTGGAAACATGTTTCACATGTTGTTTTACATCAGTAAAATGAAATGCGTCTGGTAACATTAATATTGATTTCTTTTTTTGTAGCTGCAAAGCCGTACAGTATTTTAAACACTTTTTCGTGTTTTTTCTGGCCTTCACGGGGTCGGCATATTAATCTGGATTTGTCCCTGTTATCAGTCGAGGGCGGCAGGATGCTCTTCCTGCCGCCACCCCTCCCTCCTCCTACCTCTCAGGACGGAATTTGTGATCCCATCCGTCTGCGTATAGTGATATACCATGTGAGTGTCAGAACGTTTCCGAAACACTTGCGAATCGTGTAACTGAGGCGGAATGTTGGTAGCAGCCTGATTCACTTAGCAGTATGTGGGAAACAGCCTAAAAACCACTTCCAGGCTGGCCGTCACAACGGGCCTCGTCCTTAATCCGCCGAGCAGATTCGGTCCGGGACCGGCGCGCCTTCCTGAATCCCGAAAGCGGCGAGTAGCTAGCCTGGCGGTTTGGATTCAAAATACGTTTAATGATATATAAAATCAAGGAAGACGTAAAAGCACAAAATTTACTATTACAAAAAAATCCCTCTGAGCACTATGGGACTCAACTACTGAGGTCATCAGTCCCCTAGAACTTAGAACTACTTAAACCTAACTAACCTAAGGACATGACACACATCCATGCCAGAGGCAGGATTCGAACCTGCGGCCGTAGCGGTCTCGCGGTTCCAGACCGTAGCGCCTAGAACCGCACGGCCACTCCGGCCGGCTCACTATTACAGCATGAATGAGCGCGGGCCAGGATTGATTCATATCAGTGTTAGCAGTTTACACCACTATGTCGCCCCCTTCCTTCCTCTCTTCCCCCCCCCCCCCCCGCCACCCCCCCCCCAAAAAAAATCACACCTTTCTATTGATGAACTGTGTGAAATGCGCTGTGGAATGCTTTGACATCCTGCTTCTTGTATTAATCGAACCTTTACGCTGCTTTACTATACAATCGCATCAAAAAGTATTGGTACACGTGCGTATTTATCGTTGCTGGTTACAAACGCCGCACCTTCCGGTACACAGCACATGTTCGTGCTACTTCACACACCAGACATTACAATTCTGCCCACAGTGCCTACCATTAACAAAGAAATGGAGTGTTAAGAGCAAACATGTATCTCCTCTGCACACAAAAAGTATCGGCACAGAGCGTGGCTTCTCGGTATATTGCTGGGTTTTCAGGTACCGGAACGCCATCTGCTGACGCAATAGACACAGCGTGTTGTTGACGGCTCAGTCGCTAGTATGTTGCTGTATTGCGCGATAGTGGTCAGCATGGGGCCGAAGACGAAGGAACATTCAGTGGCGTTGCGTGAGAGAGTGGTATTGCTTTATTCATAAGGGAGAGAAGATATCGACAAATCGGAGCAGAGGTGTCAGCTACACCACGGTACGAGCCATCATTCATAAATACAAAGAGACTGGAACAACAGTGAATAAGTGTCGTCCTGGACGTCCAAAAGTGCTTACAACCCGAGAGCGTCGCCGTATCATCGCACTTGCTCCGAAGGAACCTGCTGGAAGTGCAGCAACTATTGCTTAGGTTGTTCAGAGAACGTCCGACAAGACGGTTAGTGTTCAAACTATACGAAATATATATTTTTTTTAAATTCAGTCTTCATCACACCACGTATGCTACAAGAACATAGCTGACCGTTTTCGGTCATATCACATGACCATCATCAGACCCATGGCATCCTTTGAAGATGGTAGGTGGAGCCCTCTTCTCAGCTGCTGTGAGTCGGCTGGTGTGGCCGTGCGGTTCTAGGCGCTTCAGTCTGGAACCGCGTGACCGCTACGGTCGCAGGTTCGAATCCTGCCTCGGGCATGGATGTGTGTGATGTCCTTAGGTTAGTTAGGTTTAAGTAGTTCCAAGTTCTAGGGGACTGATGACCACAGATGTTAAGTTCCATAGTGCTCAGAGCCATTTGAACCATTTTTTTCAGCTGCTGTGATGTCAACACCAGTTGATGCCATGGGTCTGATGATTGTCATGTGATATGACCGAAAACGGTCAGCTATGTTCTTGTAGCATACGTGGTGCGATCAAGACTGAATTTTAAAAAGAAAAATTTTTTAAAAATTTTTGATCGCTGTTCCATAAATGTTTATTAAAATATACGAAATGTGTTCGAATGAGGCTGACATGCATGGACGTTCTCCCAGGAAAAAGCCATACATATCGGAAATTAACTGGCAGAAACGCCTGCAGTTTGCAAGGACTACACCAGCAAGCCGATGGAGTTTTGGAACACTGTGATATTTAGCGACGAATCGAAGTTCAGTGTGTTCGGATTTGATGCAAGACAGAAACTTTGGCGCAAGTCGAATACGCACCTCGACAGTAAAACACGGTGGGGGCGGTATGATGGTCTGGGGCAGTATGGCGGCGTCCGGCATTGGAAATCTGGCTGTAATCCAGGAATCATATGGGATACATCGATGTGTTGCGAGGTAATTTACACGCTAGAGCACAGACATTGGGCCTTACTGGAGTGTTTCATTTCTAGCAAGACAACGACTCAGAACATACCGCCATGAAAACCCGGGAGTGGTTACTGTACAATGCCCCCAGAAGGGTTCGAACTCCACCTCAGAACCCTGATTTGAACCCCAGTGAGATCCTGTGGGCTCATCTTGACACAAAAGTCAGAAAAAGGCGTCCGTCCGGTAAAAACGACTTGGAGAAAGTTCTCCTGGTTCAAATGGCTCTGAGAACTATGGGACTTAACTTCTCAAGTCACCAGTCCCCTAGAACTTAGAACTACTTAAAACCAACTAACCTAAGGACATCACACACGTCCATGCCCGAGGCAGGATTCGAACCCGCGACCGTAGCGGCCGCGCGGTGCCAGACTCTAGCGCCTAGAACCGCTCGGCCACCTAGGTCGGCAAAGTTCTCCTGGAGGAATGGTCGAAAATTACCCCTGATATCGCCCGGAATTTAATACAAAGCATTTCTAGGCATTTACGTGCTGTTATAGGTGCTAAAGGGATGCACATTAGCTTTTAGAAGGTGAACATCCATGAAGAAAACGAACACACTGTCCGATTCACACGCGTGTGCCAATACTGTTTTGGATGCAGAAGAGCGATGTTTATTTTCATTACACTGTATGTTACTTTACGGACAGGTAATTTGAAATATTTGTAACCTATGTAATGTAAGGCGGCACCTGTCTGGGTTCTGTTCTGAAATATATGTTTCGTTTAACCTACAACCACTAAAATGTAACTGTGCCAATACTTTTTGGAGCGATTGTACATGTTACGAGGTAGTGAATCGCCTTTAGCAAATTCAGCGGATAATCTCTGATCGACGGAGCTATCTCACAATTACCATACGAGGCGGGCGATATCGTCTCCTGTCGGCTAGTATCTCGATATCGCGCGGCCGGCCACCTGTACACCATTCGCTGCGGCACCCGCGACGCGGCCTTCGGCCCTGTTTACCGGCAGGCAGTACGTCAATGCGCAGAGCGCCGGCAGTGACGTCACGGACACGGGACGGTCGCGGCCGTTCCAGAACGAGGGAGCAGCGGCCCGGGAACCGGCCGGTACAAAGGAGGCACAATGCGGGTGCCTCTCGAGTTGCAGGCGGGCGGCGGGGGCCCGGCCGGTCGTCGCCAAGACCTCCGCGCCACTGCGGCCGTTTCGCAACCGGCGCGAGGGGCAGAGGACACTCCGAGGAGGCCCGCGCGCAGACCCGGGGGCCGCGAAAAGAGGAAGAGTTAGCAGACGTTCGGCGTGACCAAGTGGGTCAGCGCGGCGCCGCCCCGCCACGGCCGGCGCGGTATTTGTGCTGGCGCGGTGAGCGCGCACGCGCGCCGGCCTGGGGCCGCGGCCGTCGTAGGCCCGCTGCGCCGCCGCCGCCGCCGCCGCCTCCTCCTCCTCACGTGGCAACCGGCCGCACCTGCCGGGGCAGCTGCCCTTCGATCCACATGGCGGCCGCTCGCCTAACCACATCTTCTTCACCAAACACTCGGCGAGTGCTGCGAGGGAATGGTACTACTTACACGGTGGCGCAGTAGAATGCAGTCCACCTCCTCTTTGAATACGAATGCAATATTTTGACTTCTGCAATAAACTAAACGGCTTCAATGATGGACATTTCTACGCAATAATCGATTGTTCGCATTCTTCTGTCAGCATTTCAGTTTATTTCATCAGTGAAGTTATGTTGTTGTTGTGGTCTTCACTCCTGAGGCACGTTTGATGCAGCTCTCCATGCTCCTCTATCCTGTGCAAGCTTCTTCATCTCCCAGTACCTACTGCAGCCTACATCCTTCTGAATCTGCTTAGCATATTCATCTCTTGGTCTCCCTCCACGATTTTTACCCTACACGCTGCCCTCCAATACTAAATTGGTGATCCCTCGATGTCTCAGAACATGTCCTACCAACCGATCCATTCTTCTACTCAAGTTCTGCCACAAGCTCCTCTTCTCCCCAATTCTATTCAATACCTCCTCATTAGTTATGTGATCTACTCATCTACTCTTCAGCACTCTTCTGTAGCACCACATTTCGAAAGCTTCTATTATCTTCTTGTCCAAACTATTTATCGTCCATGTTTCACTTCCATACATGGTTACACTCCATAAAAATACTTTCAGAAACGACTTCCTGACATTTAAATCTATACTCGATGTTAACAAATTTTTCTTCTTCAGAAACGCTTTCCTTGCCATTGCCAGTCTACATTTTATATCCTCCCTACATCGACCATCATCAGTTATTTTGCTCGCCAAATAGCAAACTCCTTTACTACTTTTAAGTGTCTTATTTCCTAATCTAATTCCCTCAGCATCACCCGACTTAATTCTACTACATTCCACTATACTCGTTTTGCTTTTGTTGATGTCCATCTTATACCCTCCTTTCAAGACACTGTCCATTCCGTTCAACTGCTCTTCCAAGTCCTTTGCTGTCTCTGACAGAATTACAATGTCACCGGCGAACCTCAAAGTTTTTATTTCTTCTCCAAGGATTTTAATACCTACTCCGAACTTTTCTTTTGTTTCCTTTATTGCCTGCTCAATATACAGACTGAATAACACTGGGGAGAGGCTACAACCCTGTCTCACTCCCTTCCCAACCACTGCTTCCCTGTCATACCCCTCGACTCGTATGACTGCCATCTAGTTTCTGTACAAATTGTAAATGCCCTTTCGCTCCCTGTAATTTACCCTGCCACCTTCAGAATTTGAAAGAGAGTATTCCAATCAACATTGTCAAAAGCTTTCTCTAAGTCTACAAACGCTAGAAACGTTGGTTTGCCTTTCCTTAATCTTTCTTCTAAGATAAGTCGTAGGATCAGTATTGCCTCACGTGTTCCAACATTTCTACGGAATCCAAACTGATCTTCCCCGAGGTCGGCTTCTATCAGTTTTTCCATTCGTCTGTAAGGAATTCGCGTTAGAATTTTGCAGCTGTGACTTATTAAACTGATAGTTCGGTAATTTTCACATCTGTCAACACCTGCTTTCTTTGGGATTTGAATTATTATATTCTTCTTGAAGTCTGAGGGTATTTCGCCTGTCTCATACATCTTGCTCACCAGGTGGTAGAGTTTTGTCAGGACTGGCTCTCCCAAGGCTGTCAGTAGTTCTAATGGATTGTTGTCTACTCCTGGGGCCTTGTTTCGACTCAGGTCTTTCAGTGCTCTGTCAAACTCTTCACGCAGTATCATATCTCCCATTTCGTCTTCATCTACATCCTCTTCCATTTCCATAATATTGTCCTCAAGTACATTGCCCTTGTATAGACCCTCTATATAATCCTTCCACCTCTCTGCTTTCCCTTCTTTGCTTAGAAATGGATTTCCATCTGAGCTCTTGATACTCATACAAGTTGCTCTCTTTTCTCCAAAGGTCTCTTTAATTTTCCTGTAGGCAGTATCTATCTTACCCCTAGTGAGATAAGTCTCTACATCGTTACATTTGTCCTCTATCCATCCCTGCTTAGCCATTTTGCACTTCCTGTCGATCTCTTATTTGAGACGTTTTGAGACGTGAAGTTATAGTGCGTTTAAAATTATAGGGTGGCGCACGAAATGTGTTACCAATTGTTTCTTTCACAATTTACGACGCACATTAGATATCCCGCTGGAATCTCTACAGCAGTACCAGCAGAGCTTGGAAAAACAAATGAGTTATTAAATGGCGTGTAATTGACGATACTGCCGCTAGGAGAGTAATAAGCAGCAATGGCTGACAATGGAAGACTGACGACACAGCAACGATCGGCAATTGTGTTACTTTTTCATGAAACGAAAAGCCTTGTGACTCAGAGGCGTTTTCGACAACAGTTTAACACACGATGGGTTGGCTCAAATGGCTCTGAGCACTATGGGACTCAACTGCTGAGGTCATTAGTCCCCTAGAACTTAGAACTAGTTAAACCTAACTAACCTAAGGACATCACAAACATCCATGCCCGAGGCAGGATTCGAACCTGCGACCGGAGCGGTCTTACGGTTCCAGACTGCAGCGCCTTTAACCGCACGGCCACTTCGGCCGGCCACACAATGGGTCCCTTGCAATAAGACCATCCACAGGTTGTACGATAAATTTGTACAGGAAGGAACAGTATTAGAAGCAAAGCGACCTCGGCCTAAACCTGTTTGTTCGCCGGAGAATACTGAAGCGGTACGAGTTGCTGTACAGAGAAGTCCCAGGAAATCGTGTAGAAAGGCAGCAGTGCAACTGGGAATATCAAGACGCTCCGTTCAACGCATTCTTAAAAGTGACCTCCATATGTACCCATACAAGATGACCTGTGCACAGAAGCTCACTGAAGAACACAAGCAGCAGAGACTACTGTTTGCTCAGTGGGCGGAGGATAGGGAAGAAACTCTCAACGACGTTTGGTTATCAGACGAGGCCCATTTTCATTTAGACGGTGTGGTTAACAAACAAAATGTACGCTTTTGGGCCACTGAAAACCTACAAGTGTTCCATGAACGACAACATTATGCTCCGAGGTTACATCGTGGGCAGCAATTTCGTCACGGACTTATTGGACCCTTTTTTGTTGAAGAAACTGTGAACAGCGAGCGTTATTTGAGCATGCTTCGCAATAGCTTCATTCCACAGCTTCTTGCTACTGCCTTGTCCTTCAACACGCAGTGGTTCATGCAAGGTGGAGCAAAGCCACATACTGCAAACACTGTGTTGGAGTTGTTACACGAGCATTTCGACATGCGGATCATTTCACTCAGGTTTACAGGTCGCTTCAATGACGGACAAAACTGGCCCTCCAATAGTCCAGACCTCAATCCATGTGACTTTTTTCTTTGGTGTTACCTAAAGGAAAAAATTTTCCCGAAGCGTCCACGTGATTTAATGGAGCTCGGAAGACTTATTCTTCAAGCTTGCAGTGAAATTACGGAAGGCGTTTGCCGTAGGGTAATCACTAACTTCAGTGTTCGTTTGAAGGAAGTTGGGAAACGAAATAGTGGACATATTGAGCATGTGCTGAGTTAGAACAAATCTCCATGGACGGCTCTTCATTGTAGTATATGTTCCTTTCAGATTGTATTGACAATAAAGTTTATATTCAAAAACAAAATGGTAACACATTTTGTGCGCCACTCTGTAGTTCCAACTTTTAACACTTCTGCGTGCGGAACGAGTGGATGGAAGCACAGTTGCTATCGTGAGCTGGGTGCGGCAGATGCCTGCATGAAGAACAAGCCGCGCTAGCTGGCCGATCTGCCATCTTTCTCAAACGACTGTAAAGAAACTATCAGCTGGAAAATATGATTCTCGCACAGCTTGTAGGTTAATTCGTCGGCTTCATGATGAACTGCATATCATTTCGTTAATGCTCGAAGTTACTGTGATATTTCGATATTAATGCAAGAAATTCTTAAAGTTTGCAATGAAAAATAAGGGTCGCTATGAATTTCCGTTTCGTCCGTTTGTCATATGTTGCTTCATACGAAATGCAGAAACATACTGAATTATTAATTAAAATTGGAGGGATCTGTCTGCAGTCTCGAGAAAATGGAATGTGTGTAAACCAATCCGTCGTGAAAGCACGCGCCACCAAAAATCCAGAAATCCCACGTATCAAATAAACCGTTCGAGGTATCGAAACAAGGTTTTGGCACATAACAGCACACAAAGAATATTTTGCACACGATTTATAAGCGAAATTTTCACATCCTCCGCAAAAATCAAGCAACTATAAATTTTTTGAGTGAAACAATTTAATTTTTAAGAACCATCGATAGCTGTGAAACGAGAACTGCTGACGGTTTTGTGACAATATAAGTGAAGTTATGCGTTTATTTTATTCTGAGAATGGGCTGTTTCATAAACTATTGACCTGACTTGCCTCAGTTACTAGTTTAATAACACCCTACTTCATGATTCTGTCGCAATGTCTGCAGCGTTAGAATGTTAGTGACATGAAGTTTGTAAACTACGTCCTGTTTTGAGAAAAGAAGCACATTTTAACATGGCAAGAGGAGTTGCGTATCACTCAAAATGGTTCAAATGGGTCTGAGCACTTTGGGACTTAACATCTGAGGTCATCAGTCCCCTAGACTTAGGACTACTTAAACCTAACTAACCTAAGGACATCACACACATCCATGCCCGAGGCAGTATTCGAACCTGCGACCGTAGCAGCAGCGCTGTTCCGGACTGAAGCGCCTAGAACCTCTCGGTCACAGGGCCGGCCGCGTATCACTCATAACCCGTCATAGTCCTTCGTGAATCCATCTGTCCTCAACCACCTTCTCGATATGGTTGACAACTCGAGACATCTCCTGTGGTGCAACGTTTCAAATGGCTTCTTTTTTCAGTATTTTAGCCTCACTGAGCGTATTCTCAGTCGGATTTAAATTACCGTGATATGAACGAAGCCTGATTAAACTACGTCTTTTAGCGTCAGCCAGTTTGTCGACCTGGTAACGTGGTGTATTTGGCTTGTGCAGCACTTCAAGTTCCATTAACTTCGCCTTATACATGCTACGTTTTAATTTATTCAGAGGCACATTTCTGTACACCCAGAACCAAATATCTGCTTTCATCCACTGCACTGTTATAGCTTTATCCATCATAACAGAGTTGTATGGCGCAATGTCTATTATTATTGTTGAATTCGGAGCAATGTTTTGCAGCAGAACAACTTTCAAAGCCATTCAATGTGTTCCTGCGCGTCCACTTGGCGAATCTTGTGCTTTCAGATGTGGTGCACTGTTTTTATTAATACAGATCCAACACAAAACACTTGTTCACAGCCGGCCGTTGTGACCGAGCGGTTCTAGGCACTTCAGTCCGGAACCGCGTTGCTGCTACGGTCGCAGGTTCGAATCCTGCCTCGGGCATGGATGTGTGTGATGTCCTTGGGTTAGTTAGGTTTAAGTAGTTCTAAGTTCTAGGGGACTGATGACCTCAGATGTTAAGTCCCATTGTGCTCAGAGCCATTTGAACCAACTTGTTCACAATACCTGATGACGGTATAACACTTTAGAGCCAAGAAAATACCACGCACAAACGAGAGATGACCCAATTGGCACAGCTGCGAATGTATGCAAAATGTAAAATGACAAAGAATTCCTGTAGTTCGCACAGCAGAAGTTACTGCAGACATTCGCCGAAGAATTATTCAGAGCCTAAAGAGGTCTACACGTAAACTGCATAATAGGCGCTTAATTTGAAGCCGTATCGTGTGACGGTTGTGCAGCAGTTACAAGACGGTAACAATCAGAAATGTGTAGATCACTGCACTTTTGAATAACATCAAGGATGGTTTGTTATACCCTTTCCATTACATCATGAGTGATGATGCACGGTTTCACCTTTCTGGTCACGTCAATACACAGAACACCAGGTACCGGACAACGGAGAATCCTAACATAGTGTGCCGGTAACTACTTCATGATGAAAAAATCCGCGTTTGCTGTTGTGTAACAGGAACGCGCATCAACGGATCGATACTCTGACACCACCCTCAACGCGGTTGTACAGATGTATTTTTGATACGTTTGATGCTCAACACACCGAATATGATAGACAATAATACGAGGGCAGTTCAATAAGTAATGCAACACATTTTTTTCTGAAACAGGGGTTGTTTTATTCAGCATTGAAATACACCAGGTTATTCCCCAATCTTTTAGCTACACAACACTATTTTTCAACGTAATCTCCATTCAATGCTAAGGCCTTACGCCACCTTGAAATGAGGGCCTGTATGCCTGCACGGTACCATTCCACTGGTCGATGTCGGAGCCAACGTCGTACTGCATCAATAACTTCTTCATCATCCGCGTAGTGCCTCCCACGGATTGCGTCCTTCATTGGGCCAAACATATGGAAATCCGACGGTGCGAGATCGGGGCTGTAGGGTGCATGAGGAAGAACAGTCCACTGAAGTTTTGTGAGCTCCTCTCGGGTGCGAAGACTTGTGTGAGGTCTTGCGTTGTCACGAAGAAGGAGAAGTTCGTTCAGATTTTTGTGCCTACGAACACGCTGAAGTCGTTTCTTCAATCTCTGAAGAGTAGCACAATACACTTCAGAGTTGATCGTTTGACCATGGGGAAGGACGTCGAACAGAATAACCCCTTCAGCGTCCCAGAAGACTGTAACCATGACTTTACCAGCTGAGGGTATGGCTTTAAACTTTTTCTTGGTAGGGGAGTGGGTGTGGCGCCACTCCATTGATTGCCGTTTTGTTTCAGGTTCGAAGTGATGAACCCATGTTTCATCGCCTGTAACAATCTTTGACAAGAAATTGTCACCCTCAGCCACATGACGAGCAAGCAATTCCGCACAGATGGTTCTCCTTTGCTCTTTATGGTGTTCGGTTAGACAACGAGGGACCCAGCGGGAACAAACCTTTGAATATCCCAACTGGTGAACAATTGTGACAGCACTACCAACAGAGATGTCAAGTTGAGCACTGAGTTGTCTGATGGTGATCCGTCGATCATCTCGAACGAGTGTGTTCGCACGCTCCGCCATTGCAGGAGTCACAGCTGTGCACGGCCGGCTCGCACGCGGGAGATCAGACAGTCTTGCTTGACCTTGCGGCGATGATGACACACGCTTTGCCCAACGACTCACCGTGCTTTTGTCCACTGCCAGATCACCGTAGACATTCTGCAAGCGCCTATGAATATCTGAGATGCCCTGGTTTTCCGCCAAAAGAAACTCGATCACTGCCCGTTGTTTGCAACGCACATCCGTTACAGACGCCATTTTAACAGCTCCGTACAGCGCTGCCACCTGTCGAAAGTCAATGAAACTATACGAGACGAAGCGGGAATGTTTGAAAATATTCCACAAGAAATTTCCGGTTTTTTCAACCAAAATTGGCCGAGAAAAAAAATGTGTTGCATTACTTATTGAACTGCCCTCGTACTTCTCCCAGCAAGATGGGGCAAAATGCCACACGTCTAAGATATCCCTGGAACGACTCCATGACGTCCTCAGTGAGGAATGAGCTTGTCAGCAAACATTTATGGCCACCACGTTCGCCAATCAAATAACATGTGATTTTTTTTTCCCTGAAGGGATATTTGAAGAGTAAGGTCTATGAAACAAATCCACACAGAACACAGGAACTGAAAGACATCATCAGCCGCCAAGTTGCCGCCATGGATATCCGAATTTTACGCTGGATATATCTGAAAATGCTTCACGCGCACAGTTGTGTATTGATGTCGCTGGGAGTCATTTTCAGCATCTTACATACATGTATTTTTCACTGTATTTTTAATTGTAAATAAATTGTAAGTCAATTTCAGGTCTTGTTTTCTGTAATTTCGCTGCATTTCCTTTATACTTCACGGTATACTTTTATCTGCGCCACCCTTTAGTAGGGTCGCAAAGTTTCCCGTATTCCCTGGGTCTTCTCGTATTTTGATCTTATTCCTTTCAGTCTCCTGTCTCATAATACCAGCAAAAAACTGCTCCTGTCGGAGCACAAAAAAGTGCGAATATGTTCCTGTTTATTAAAAGACTCTGACTCAAAAGTGGGGTAACAGCTGACTCATTCTAACCTTCCTCAGCACCTTTAAAATTTTTCCAATAATTTTGCCATACGAACATGTTCGCGGTGTGATTCTCCAGGCCGGCCGTGGTGGCCACGCGACCGCTGCGGTCGCAGGTTCGAATCCTGCCTCGGGCACGGATGTGTGTGATGTCCTTAGGTTAGTTAGGTTTAAGTAGTTCTAAGTTCTAGGGGACTGATGACCTCAGCAGTTTAAGTCCCATAGTGCTCAGAGCCATTTGAACCATTTTGATTCGTCAGTTTCTCCCGGCGTATTTCTTTCTCAAACAGTCCACAGCTGTACTGCCCGTCCATAGTGTCCAACGGGCACAGTACTGTATTTCGGCGATCAGACATGTCGCCATTGTCAAGTGCGTCGACGAACTGAGCTATTGAGAGCGGGCGGCCGTCTTAAATCCCCTCCCCTTGCGAGACGTTCTCTCCGCGGTCCGCCCCCGCGCGTCAGCAGTCGCTGAGACGCTGGCGTTGGCGTCTGTGGTGGCTTCGGTGTATTTGCCTCGTCCGCCCTAGTCGCCCGTTCGTCTCGTTTGCTGAGCGTCTTTTTAATTAGACTCAGTGCTGGCTCCCATGCCCTGCTGAGGTTGTAGCCGCAATGTCGGTTGATGAGTCCGTCCCGGGTATGAATTTTGATAGCCTCTCTAACGATGCTGTCCCAGTACTTCGATGTCTGTGCCAACTGGTATGTTGGTAGCCCATTTCGTGATTTTCGGACAAACAGTGCCTACATACCGTATACTGGCGCACACCAACATACCAGTTGGCACAGACATCTAAATACTGGGACAGCATCGTTAGAGAGGCTATCGAAATTCGTACCAGGGACGGACTCCTCAACCGAGATTACGGCTACAACCTCAGCAGGGCATGAGAGCCAGCACTGAGTCTAATTAAAAAGACGCTCAGCAAACGAAACGAACGGGCGACTAGGGCGGACGAGGCAATTACACCGACGCCACCACAGACGCTGACGCCAGGGTGTCAGCAGGCGCGGACCGCGGAGAGAACGCCTCGCGATGGGAGGCGATTTAATACGACCGCCCGCCCTCAGGAGCTCGTAAATATATATACATATATATCTCAACTTCTCATACCATATTATCAACCACATACATAAACATATATGTATTACATGTATTTAACTTAATCACCCAATTAATTCCTATAATGTTCAAATATTTTTGTATTCTATATGTCTCTTCTCTTTCATCGTTACATACATTGTGTATTTTATACTTTTTCTTCTTTTATATACTTAAATTTTATACGTTAATGTAATTATTTTTGTTTGTTTGCTAAAAACCTGCAGTAACGAAATTGTCAACTATATATAACACCGCACTTGCAGGAAAAATAAATTGTATCAAAAAATAAATAAATATGTAAAAACCCTACGGCTGAAAAGGGACGCCAGCATGCCCTCAAACAGCCCGCTTTCCTCCTTCAGAGGAAGGAATGAAAAGTGAAAAAAAAAAAAAACGTCAGGAGCTCAGTTTGTCAGTGCACCTGACGATGGCGACAAGTCTGATCGCCGGAATATTGTGCCCGTTGGACACTATGAACCGGCAGTACACCCGTGGATTGTTCGAGCATGTTCGCGCTTTCTTTTAACATGCAACTCATCTCAAACTCCTACGGGCTCCCCTGAGTGTAACTCACTCACACCCTTTAGTCCATCGTTGTAAAGTCGCTCACATCCATCCACCCCACTTGCCCTTTCTCAATCATTCAACCCACCTAATTGTCATTATATCTTTGTGTCTCTCAGTCATCGTCTCCTGTGTCACAGCCACAATCCCCCTAGTTCTGCCCTACTGTTACAGTTTCCTCCCTCTCGCTCTCTCTTAACGCTAATATCTCATTCCTTTCTTCCTAACGTTGCTGCCTCTTCTCACTGTCACTATCTCTCTCTTTCTCGTTGTCATTGTCACTTACTGTCTCTCATTATCACTGGCTCTCACCCGCTTCCACTTCCTATTTCTCTGTATTTCTCCCCCACGAAAGAGGAAAGTCGACCGAGTGATATACATGACGTGTAATACCCCAACCGATATTGAGAACAGAGTAAAAGACTCGGAGATATTACTTTTCAGAACGGCCTCGTATGATGGTAGACGTTGCATACTTCGGGCATCGATCTTCTTATAGACAAACGAATTTGTATTAACTTCTGCTCCTCTACATTGCTATGTCTTTGTTTAACAGAGAGTGCAACAGTCTGTGTCTCCTCAACATTTTTCTAATTTTGTTACTAAACCACGGTAGGCCTTTACCGAACGTAATCTACTTAGCCATCACAGAGGGCAGATTATCAAAGAGTTTTATAAGCTGAGTGTTGCATTTCTTTCTCCGCCGAAGTTAAATCACCGGAGGGAAGCAGGGATCATTTTTCCTTCTAGTATTGTATTGATGAACATTGCTCCCAAACTGCAGTTACTTGTTGACAACAAATTTCTGAGAGCAGCGCACTTAATTCATAATACAGGACGTGTAAAACAGATTTGTCCTATTTCATAAGGCTATATCTTCTACATGAACTAAGATAGAATCTTGGAGTAAATTTTAACTTACGCACCGAAACTAAAGGTCTACCTGGGGGCCAGGTGTTAAGTCTCCGGTTTATCCTGTTGTTGGTAGCAGTCACGTTTTTGCAGCTAGCTTGATCGTTCATTGCCCAATGTGTGCCGAGTCAAGATTGCGACAACACAGCAGCAAATAAGTTTTGCGTTCTCCCTTTCAAGAGGGCGCCAACGGCCTTGCCGCAGTGGGAACACCGGTTCCCGTCAGATCACCGAAGTTAAGCGCTGTCGGGCTGGGCTAGTACTTGGATGGGTGACCATCCGTCTGCCGAGCGCTGCTGGCAAGCGGCAAACTGAGGAGCTACTTGACTGAGAAGTATCAGCTATGGTCTCGTAAACTGACAAAACGACCCGGAGAGCGGAGTGGTGACCTCATGCCCTTCCACATCTGCTTACAGTGACGCCTATGGGTCAGGATGCCACGGCGGCCGGTCGGTCCCCTTGGGCCTTGTAGGCCTGATCGCTCGGAGTTTAGTTCAGTTTTCAATAGAGGCAACTCAGTTAACACAGTGCGGGGTGACATTTCGTCCTACATCGTAAGAGGCTTATGGCTCTGGCACTGCATGACAGACTTCCTAGCTCGCCCCTCACGTTATTTCGTTTCTTGTGAGGTTTGCGAAAGACTGTGTCTGTTAACTCCCCTTTCAGCGTATTTGGAGGGATATCGACGCTGCAGTGCAACAGCAGTGAATGCAGTAACGACAAACATGCTCGCTGAAGTATGGGATGGGTTTGATGTAGTCTGAAGGTTTCTCGTTCGTCCGGTGGAGGCCATACAGGCATTTTTTTAAAGATAAATGCGTACTTTTGTCCTTAACATAATTGCAAAAAAGTATCCGAAGGTTATACACTGCCGGAAAAAATATAACACGCTCAAGGACAAGGTCATTTTATTAGCGAGTGCGGTGACGGTTACTTCGTCATTGCAGGAGTACGCGATATCACATTCAGACCAAATGAAACATACATGTCAGAGTAAAGGATGCTCAAACAGTCGCATCAATACACAGTATCCACGGAGGCGTGTATTCTCACATGCAAACGATCATAAAGGATCCAAATGGCATCCTGCGATAGATTTTTCCCAGCATCTTGCACCTTTTGTTGCAATTCGACAATGGATCTTGCATGCCCTGGAGAACGAGATGTGGTGGTCTTGTTGGCCAGAGCAGTTGCTGTACCCCGCGAAGACTACGTTGCGTTGCTGTAGTCATATATGGACTTGCACTTCCTTTCTTTCTTTCTTCCGCTTACGCCATAGTCCCGCAGCGATCGCAGGGTCGGCGTGGTTACAACGGATTCGGCAGTGTTAGTGTTAGGGATGGCCGGATACCCTTCCTGCCACCACTCCGTACCCCCCAGGACGGAATCAGTGTACCCCAACTGTCTGCGTCGAGTGTAAATCGTGAAATAGTGCGGACGTGTTTCAAATGTCTGCGACGCGTGTAACTGAGGCGGAACGTGGGGACCAGCCCGGTATTCACCTAGCAGGATGTGGAAAACCGTCTAAAAACCACATCCAGGCTGGCCGGTACACCGGCCCTCGTCGTTAATCCGCCGGGCGGATTCGATCCGGGGCCAGCGCCCCTACCCGAGTCCAGGAAGCAGCGCGGTAGCGCTCTCGGCTACCCTGGCGGGACACATATGGACTTGCACAGTCCTGCTGAAAAAGCGCATCACCTTCTCGTCGAAGAAATGGCAGCAGGGCGAGCGTAACAGCCTGTGTAGCGAGCACTGGTTTCTGTACCCTGCACAAACACCAAATCTGACCACGAACTGATATAACTGATGGCCCTCCACACTATGAAGCCTGGGATGTCGTGGGCGAATGGACTCTGGAATTGGCAAATCAGCAGGTCTACGCCGTACATGTGTACGTCCATTACTTTCCACCCAGACAGAACCTGCTGTCATCAGTAAAGACAACAGAGCACCATTCCACTCTTCAGTCAACTCTCTCACGACACCAGAGTAGCCACGCTTGGCGGCGGTGTCGCGATGTCAGTGGTGTGTGGCCAGAGGCACGTTTGGTCTTCATCCTGCGGCAAGCAGACACTGAGGACAGAGCAGGTGCAACGTGTGTTCGGATTTCGTCCCTGGATGACGTTCGGTCGGCCACCACTGCTCTCACAATCCGTCTATCATGACGTGCGTCTATACTACACTGGCGTCGAGAACCTCGTCTATAGATGTGGGAATGTTCCATAGATCACTGTTGAAAGCAGCGAAACACCACCGATACATTGGGCGCAACAAGTGCAGCAGAAACGTCTATCCAGTTTCCCGCAGGCGCACATAGTGACCCCATTCAAATAGCTAATGCTGTTCAACAGGAGTACATACTCGTCGGTGGAGCTTTGTTGTACCCTAAAATGAATGTTGCAAAAGCTGCTCACCTCTAAACTCAGTAAAGTTACTGTCTGCGAAATCAAAACAGAGGGTGCACAAACAGGCCTCTTGAGCGACATTTTTTTTTTCAGCAATGTATGTGCAAACTTGTATAAGACGCATTCATGTAAAATCATATCGTTCTTTTGAACATAAAAACATTGTTGCTCGATGCGGAATTTAAAATGTAACCCGAACTTTTTTCTTCGTTTATGTAGGAGATGGAATGCTGTGAACTCCGATGAATCTTTCTGAAAGATCCTGCCTGATGTCAGCTTACGAGATACACTACTGGCGATTAAAATTGCTACACCACGAAGATGACGTGCTACAGACGCGAAATTTAACCGACAGGAAGAAGATGCTGTGGTACGCAAATGATTAGCTTTTCAGAGCATTCACACAAGGTTGGCGCCAGTGGCGACACCTACAACGTGTTGCCATGAGGAAAGTTGCCAACCGATTTTTCATACACAAACAGCAGTTGACCGGCGTTGCCTGGTGAAACGTTGTTGTGATGCCTCGTGTAAGGCGGAGAATAGCGTACCATCACGTTTCCGACTTTGATAAAGATCGGATTGTAGCCTATCGCGATTGCGGTTTATCGTATCGCGACATTGCTACTCGCATTGGTCGAGATCCAATGACTGTTAGCAGAATATGGAATCGGTGGGTTCAGGAGGGTAATACGGAACGCCGTGCTGGATCCCAACGGTCTCGTATCACTAGCAGTCGAGATGACAGGCATCTTATCCGCATGGCTGTAAATTCTAGATCATTGAGTGAACAGATGGGGACGTTTTCAAGACAACAACCATCTGGACGAACAGTTCGACGACGTTAGCAGCAGCATGGACTATCAGCTCGGTGACCAGGTCTGCGGTTACCCTTGACGCTGCATCACAGACAGGAGCGCCTGCGATGAGGTACTCAACGACGAACCTGTGTGTACAAATGGCAAAACGTCATTTTTTCGGATGAATCCAGGTTCTGTTTACAGCATCATGATGGTCACATCCGTGTTTGGTGACATCGCGGTGAACGCACATTGGAAGCGTATATTCGTCATCGCCATACTGGCGTATCACCTGGCGTGATGGTATGGGGTGCCATTGGTTACACGTCTCGGTCACCTCTTGTTCGCATTCACGGCACTTTGAATAGTGGACGTTACATTTCAGATATGTTACGACCCGTGGCTCTACCCTTCATTCGATCCCTGCGAAACCCTACATTTCAGCAGGATAATGCACGAACGCAGGTTGCAGGTCCTGTACGGGCCTTTCTGGATACAGAAAATGTTCGACTGCTGCCCTGGCCAGCACATTCTCCAGATCTCTCACCAAGTGAAAACGTCTGGTCAATGGTGGCCGAACTACTGGCTCGTCACAATACACCAGTCACTACTCTTGATGAACTGTGGTATCGTGTTGAAGCTGCATGGGTAGCTGTACCTGCACACGCCATCCAAGCTCTGTTTGACTCAATGCGCAGGCGTATCAAGGCCGGTATTACGGCCAGAGGTGGTTGTTCTGAGTACTGATTTCTCAGGATCTATGCACCCAAATTGCGTGAAAATGTAATCACATGTCAGTACTAGTATAATATTTTTGTGCAATGAATACCCGTTTATCATTTGCATTTCTTCTTGGTGTAGCAATTTTAATGGCCAGTAGTGTATTACGCGTTTAGTTACGACGACGTACGGCGACTGGATCAAACCACGCTGCGTCACGTCGCATCACACCACGGCTCAGCAAAGCGCTGAACGCGCTTCTTGTTTCCGGGTGCAGCACTTTTGCGTGCCCCTTTGTCTGCGGAATCCTGTGATGTCACATACCTGGCCCCTTCTGTTCTGGCCGTGGCGATGAGCTGGAAGCACGTCAGCCGCCCCTTTACCCTGAAGCCGCGCCAGACACAGCTATCCGTCTCTGGCCGTTTCCCCCCCGTCACGTGCCTCACTTTCTCTGACTCACCCCGTCCACTCCTGTAAGCTGACATCCGCCGAAGCCCAGCGCCGCTTACGCTGTGCTACACGTGGTTCGCGTGTCCGCTAACAGCACAGAGAAGCTTGTTTCACACCTCTATGTCCTCTCCCTGAACACAAAGTTTTAATCCTATACGAAGATTCTGTGTTGGATAATTCTGACCTATTTCTATTTCTTCAGCTCAGCAGCTCATTCATTGCACCAGCCTGTTCATTTCAGAGTAGCACCTGCACCCTGCATCCTCAGTTATTTGTTGAATGTATTTCAAAAAATTATATCGTTTTTAAATTAATATGATTTTTCTGATATAATTCTGTAAATGATCTATGGATGAATAAACAACTAACTAACTTATTGTAACTCTTCCTCAGCGAGGCCGAAATGGAAAGATAGGTGTATTTACCAGACATTACCGAAGGACAGCGATCTCCGTATCAGTGTAAAAAAGCTTCCAAAATAGAAGTTTTATTGCCAGATCGCAGTTGATACACTTCCTGTTTACTAATTCCGATAACGTTATATTGTCGTCTTCAGATCTATTACATAGTTGTCAAACGATCTATTACGTAGTTCGCTCGACAACTTTTCGGCAATACGGAGCCGCGTATCAACATACACACATCTGACAGCAGAGTATGTGCTGTACGTGATGTATTTGATACCTCAGTGCCTTGCTGATACAGCTATGGTTTTTATGTTAGTGTACTTATCATTGCTTGCGAGTGTCTTTTCTGTGAGATACCTCCATGTTTTCAATGGCCAGATGGCACTGTCGCACATGTAGGGGCTTTGTAATTCTCGTGTCCGATGATCTGAAGACGGCAATATATGAATGTAATCCCAAAAGTAAGGGTTTCATTTTTTTTATATAGGTACAGAACTCTGTTTGTGTGGCAGTTGGTCACACTATTATGAAAAGTGCTACACGTATTGTGTGTAAATATGCACACCGCGCTGAGGCGCTCAATCTTGGCTTGGCAGCCGTTGAGAGTGGAGCTCCCGTTGGATGTTACCGCCAAGTGCGAATTGCGCGCAGTTATTCGGTTTTTGAACGCAAAGGGCACTGCGCCGATTGAAATCCATCGTCAATTGACGGAAGTGTATGGGGAGTCGTGCATGGATGTCAAAAATGTTCGTAAGTGGTGTAGAGAGTTTGCAGCTGGTCGGACCGAAATTCACGACAAATGAGCGGGAGACAGTCAATTTCTGAGGAGACAGTGTTGAAGGTTGAGCAAAACATGCCTGAAGATCTGAGGATCACCCTGGATGATCTCTGTAAGTTGGTTCCTGAGGTTTCCCGAAGCACCACTCACTGAATTTTAACGGAAACATTGAACTACCGGAAGGTGTGCGCAAGATGGGTGCCACGCATGCTGACTGAGGACCATATGCAGCAACGAGTTGATGATTCCCTTGCACTTCTTCACCGCCTTGCAGCTGAACAGGACAACTTTCTTGGCTCAATTGTCACGGGTGGCGAAACCTGGGCATACCACTTTACACCTGAGACCAAGCAACAATCACGCCAGTTAATAACTTTCTGAACAGCATGGCGGCGAGCTGGTATGACATGGGAATACAAAAACTGCCACAGCTTCTACAAAAATGCATCGACAGAAATGGTGATTATCTCGAAAAATGGCTAGATGTTCAAGATGTAAACCGATGTAAACCACTGTAGGAATAAACAGGTCTATGTACTTACAAAAAATGGGAGACCTTACTTTTGGGATTATTCTCGTAACTTTGGCGAAACTAGTAAAAAAATGTTCAAATGTGTGTGAAATCTTACGGGACTTAACTGCTAAGGTCATCAGTCCCTCAGCTTACACACTACTTAACCTAAATTATCCTAAGGACAAACACACACACCCATGCCCGAGGGAGGACACGAACCTCCGCCGGGACTAGCCGCACAGTCCATGACTGCAGCGCCTTAGACCGCGAAACTAGTAATCAGGATGTGTATTCAACTGCGATCTGGAAAGGTAGTTATTTACTTCTCCAGTGGATTGTATTTGGGTCAACTCATTGTGATGTAAAACTGGTCTGAACGGTCAAAAATAAGGTCTCTTTCCTCTGTGCTGCCCATTGCATAATTGGAAATTTGCATTAATTTAATATACGGTCGAATTTAATAAATGTAACACATACTGGACATGACGTTAAACTGCGACGACAAACCGAATGACCACCGGTCCTCCATGATCAAGCGCCAACGGCCTCCTCGGAGGACGGGTGAGCGAGAGGCATAGGACACCCTCTTGCCCGTAGAGTGGGAAACTGCCCACAAATGCGAAAGAGCCACTAGACGGCTAACGGCATAAGGATCGGGAAGGCAAGGGGAAACCCCTTGTTAAAATCCCATGCGCACGTCTTGAAAAGTCAAGAAGTGAGGGGCTTACCACGTAATGCCACTGCACCCTTGCGGAGAGTAGCGAAACGAACATACAGATGCATAAACAGCTCTACCCCTGTCGCAGAGATGACGCTGATATCGGTTACTTTTTTGTATAGTTAGTTTTCGGACAATAAACGTACATCAAGTGTCAAAGTTGCCCACGGAATAGTTTGTTTCTAAAGTAAACGTTCTGTGTAAGTTTCGTTCAAATGGACAAATCGGAATGCTACATCTTCACAGATATTGATATATGGGGCGGTTTGTAGCCAACGGAACTTACAGTTCATAAGAAGAATGATCCTTCATTTTTAATAGCTACAAAATAAGAAAGAAGGTTACTGTTTAACGTACCGTCGACGTCGAGATGATTAGAGACGGGGTACAAGCTCGTGTCGCCGAAGAATGGAAAAGTAGATCGGCTGTCTCCTCTTTTAAAGCAGCCATCTCGGGATTTGCCTTCAGCCATTTAAGAAAACTACAGAAAACCTAAATGTGGGTAGCCGGGCGGGAATTTGTGATGTCGTTCCCCTAAATGCTAGTACAATGTCTTTCAACTGAGCTAACTCGTTCGGTAGCTACAAAATAGGCAGCTGAATCTGTCAGCAGTACTTCTTTCGAGGGACGTCCCACAATTGCAATCACGGGTCGGACGGTACAATGTGGTATTGGTTGATTGGCGATTATGTCGTAAGACGCAGCTGGCGCCAAAGACGTTTCGGAAGGAAGAGTACGGAATCTTTTCGTTAAAATTAGCTATGAAGAAGCTTAGTACAAGATGAGATCCCTATTTATTGGATGTCACGCAAGAGCAAAGTAAGTAAAGCACCTCTACCAATTGCCGGCCGAAGTGGCCGCGCGGTTCTGGCGCTGCAGTCTGGAACCGCAAGACCGCTACGGTCGCAGGTTCGAATCCTGCCTCGGGCATGGATGTGTGTGTTGTCCTTGGGTTAGTTGGGTTTAACTAGTTCTAAGATCTAGGGGACTAATGACCTCAGCAGTTGAGTCCCATAGTGCTCAGAGCCATTTGAACCATTCTGAACCTCTACCAATTGACAACATATTTGGCCGCCAAACCCCATTCAGACACACTAATGTTTACATCGCGGCCAGGTAAACATATGTACATCGAATGAAGAAAGGAAAATATGGTTGAACGTCTCGTCCACATCGGAGTCATTAGAGACTGAGCACAAGCTCGGAATGTATCAAAGACGGAGAAAGAAAACTGCCATGCTCTTATAAAGGAACCATCCCTGTAATTGCCCGCAGCGATTTAGGGAAATCATGGAAAATCTAAATGTGAATGGCTGGACGCGGATTTGAACCGTTGTTCTTCCGAACGTGAGTCCAATGTGGCAACCAATGTGCCACCTTACTTGGTTAAATACCTCGAGTTGATACGTACTGTGTTAGCCTCATTTTAAAAATATATTTAAGAGAGTGAAAAGTCCAACAAAAACGAAAGCAGGTACTCGACAATAGCAGCAAGCACTGGACATATCTGCAGTAAATAACCAGCATAGTACCTATCCTTGTGTCGTGAAAAGTCGAATGTTGGACTCGCTTCATGTACGATGGAGTGAAGTATTATTTTGCGAACTGATTACTGTGAACACTGTGTCAGCAAAAACATCAATTTTTATAATTCTACAACGATGAAAAGAAATGCAATTATGAAATTAGTGATTATATAAAAGCGTCTCTCTGTGACAACATAAGATTTATTTTAAAGTGGGAAGTGACGTTGTGGTTGATGGTGTGGGTTCCTGTAGTCATGTCCTAGTTCATGAACCACGGGCAACGTATGAGTGGCCAAGTAAGTGGTCCCGACAGTCGGGATACCAGTTACTTTGGAATAAGGCTGGGCATCTCGGACATATTCTGAGTCGTGGTCACCTTTGTGCTCATACGGCAAAGACTACCAAATCCACCGGTTAGTCCCGCAACCGTTAGGGGTAAAACTCAATGGGACTCGGGGCAAGTAAGGCTAGCAACCTGCTTCCCTGGTACTTTAAATATGATGCTGGCAACAATCAGAGCAAAATGCCTCGGACCTTTGGAGGTGACGGAGTCCCACCTCTAACTGACAAACCAGGGACTCCTAAGATACGACTTGGCAAACAAATGGTAATGAGATGGGGAGCTATTAATATCAATGGGGGCTACTCTGGGGAGAAGGTAGAGCTGGCAGAGGCTGCAAGTAAGATGGGGCTGGACGTTTTAGCTGTTAGCGACATTCGGGTAAGGGGTGAGAAAGAAGAGGAAGTGGGGGAATACAAGGTCTACCTGTCAGGAGTCAAAGCAGGAATAGCACAATGGGGTGTAGAGCTTTACATCAGGAAAGAAATGGAACCCAGCGTAGTTGCAATTAGGTATGTAAACGAACGACTGATGTGGATAGATTTGACAGTGTCTAGCAAGAAAATTAGGATTGTGTCAGTATATTCGCATTGTGAAGGGACAGATCAAGATAAGATGGATAGTTTTTATGAGGATCTCATTGATGTCGTTGTTAGAGTAAAGGACAAGGACAGTGTTCTGCTCATGGGTGATTTTAATGCCAGGATTGGAAATCGAACAGAAGGGTATGAAAAGGTTATGGGTAAATTTGGAGAGGATATGGAGGCCAACAGGAACGGGAAACAACTCTTGGATTTCTTTGCCAGTATGGGCTTAGTAATCACAAACTCCTTTTTTAAACATAAGAACATTTACCGGTATACTTGGGAAGGCAGGGGAACCAGATCTGTCACTGACTATATAATAGCAGATCAGGAATTCAGGAAGGCTGTGAGGGACACACGTGTATTCAGGGGATTCTTTGAGGACACTGATCATTATTTAATCTGCAGTGAAATTGGGATTGTGAGGCCGAAAGTGCAGGAGGTCAGGCCCATATGTAGGAGGATAAGAGTAGAGAAACTTCAGGATAAGGAAATGAGGCACAAGTACATAACAGCGATCTCAGAGAGGTACCAGTTAGTTGAATGTAGTCAGTTACAGTCATTGGAAAAGGAATGGACAAGGTACAGGGGCACAGTACTAGAAGTGGCTACAGAATGTCTTGGAACAGTAGTGTGTAAAAGTAGGATGAAGCAAACAGCTTGGTGGAATGACACAGTCAAGGCAGCCTGTAAAAGGAAAAAGAAGGCTTATCAAAAATGGCTACATACTAGAACTCAGGTAGACAGAGAAAGTTATGTTGAAGAAAGAAACAAAAGCCAAACAGATAATTGCAGCATCCAAGAATAAATCTTGGGAAGACTTTGGAAACAGGTTGGAGACTATGAGCCAAGCTGCTGGAAAACCATTCTGGAGTGTAATTAGCAGTCTTCGAAAGAGAGGTAAGAAGGAAATGACAAGTATTTTGGACAGGTAAGGAAAACTGCTGGTGAATCCTGTGGATGTCTTGGGCAGATGGAGGGAATATTTTGAAGAGTTGCTCAATGTAGGTGAAAATACGATCAGTAATGTTTCAGATTTCGAGGTAGAATGGGATAGGAATGATTATGGAAATAGGATCACATTTGAGGAAGTGGAGAAAATGGTCAATAGATTGCAGTGCAATAAAGCAGCTGGGGTGGATGAAATTAACTCGGAACTCATCAAATACAGTGGAATGTCAGGTCTTAAATGGCTACACAGGATAATTGGAATGGCCTGGGAGTTGGGACAGGTTCCATCAGACTGGACAAAAGCAGTAATCACACCAATCTTTAAACATGGAAACAGAAAAGATTGTAACAACTACAGAGGTATCTCTTTAATCAGCGTTGTGGGTAAAATCTTCTCAGGTATTGTTGAAAGGAAAGTGCGAGTATTAGTTGAGGACCAATTGGATGAAAATCAGTGTGGGTTTAGGCCTCTTGGAGGTTGTCAGGACCAGATCTTTAGCTTGCGGCAAATAATGGAGAAGTGTTATGAGTGGAACAGGGAATTGTATCTATGCTTTATAGATCTAGAAAAGGCATATGACCGGGTTCCTAGGAGAAAGTTATTGTCTGTTCTACGAGATTATGAAATAGGAGGCAAATTTTTGCAAGCAATTAAAGGTCTTTACATGGATAGTCAGGCAGCAGTTAAGAGTTGACGGTAAATTGAGTTCATGGTTCAGAGTAGTTTCAGGGGTAAGACAAGGCTGCAACCTGTCTCCACTGCTGTTCATATTATTTATGGATCATATGTTGAAAACAATAGACTGGCTGGGTGAGATTAAGATATGTGAACACAAAATAAGCAGTCTTGCATATGCGGATGACTTAGTTGTGATGGCAGATTCGATTGAAAGTTTGCAAAGTAATATTTCAGAGCTAGATCAGAAATGTAAGGACTATGGTATGAAGATTAGCATCTCCAAAACGAAAGTAATTTCAGTGGGAAAGAAATATAAACGGATTGAGTGCCAAATAGGAGGAACAAAGTTAGAACAGGTGGACGGTTTCAAGTACTTAGGATGCATATTCTCACAGGATGGCAACATAGTGAAAGAACTGGAAGCGAGGTGTAGCAAAGCTAATGCAGTGAGCGCTCAGCTACGATCTACTCTCTTCTGCAAGAAGGAAGTCAGTACTAAGACTAAGCTATCTGTGCACCGTTCAATCTTTCGACCAACTTTGTTGTATGGGAGCGAAAGCTGGGTGGATTCAGGTTACCTTATCAACAAGGCTGAGGTTACGGATATGAAAGTAGCTAGGATGATTGCAGGTACTAGTAGATGGGAACAATGACAGGAGGGCGTCCACAATGAGGAAATCAAAGAAAAACTGGGATGAACTCTATAGATGTAGCAGTCAGGGCGAACAGGCTTAGATGGTGGGGTCGTGTTACACGCATGGGAGAAGCAAGGTTACCCAAGAGACTCATGGGTTCAGCAGTGGAGGGTAGGAGGAGTCGGGGCAGACCAAGGACAAGGTACCTGGATTCGGTTAAGAATGATTTCGAAGTAATAGGTTTAACATCAGAAGAGGCACCAATGTTAGCACTGAATAGGGGATCATGGAGGAATTTTATAAGGGGGCTATGCTCCAGACTGAACGCTGAAAGGCATATTCAGTCTTAAATGATGATGATGATGATGATGGTGACTTGCTGGATAAAATGAACTCGACTATAGACTACGATAGTTATTACCTGCAAATTTACATCTTCATTAAAATATTTCAAACTTGTGCCTCCTTCAGAATCATACCCCAAAATATATTTGGATGACGCGCTGAGTCACAAATTACTTCATTAACCAAAATGA
Organism: Schistocerca cancellata; assembly: GCF_023864275.1. Taxonomy (NCBI): domain Eukaryota; kingdom Metazoa; phylum Arthropoda; class Insecta; order Orthoptera; family Acrididae; genus Schistocerca; species Schistocerca cancellata. The sequence goes on along the minus strand of NC_064627.1, from coordinate 382,658,067 downwards.
GTATTATTATTGTTTTCTAGTTTATGCAATAATAAGCACCACTGGAGCTGCTATTCTTCAGTACCGTTTCCCATCATATAATGTTACACGTTTACATGTCTGATAGCTCAGACAAAGAAATATTAACGTTTAAGTTGCATCATTTCAATAATTTTTCGTTGAGGAGCGGGCTGTCACAACGCCTAAATAGTTTACTGTGTTCCTCTGTTTTAGATTCCTGCCTCGAAAAGCCGGCACTGGTGCAGGTTTGTTACGAGGGGGTCGTTTGCCTAGCTTTTTGGTGAACATGATGGTCTGTGTTTTCTCTGCATTTAGAGTTACCCGCCATTGCTTGGCACGTGTTTCCGTCTGATTTAATTTGCTCTGTAGGCGTATGATGGCGACATTGCGATTCCCACTGAGTGCAAAGAAAGCGGTATCGTTTGCGTACTTCGCATTATTTACGCGTGGGGGTGTAGGCGTACTAGCTGTTAAGTATACATATTGTAGAGGATGGATTCCATAACCGATCCTTCTAAAGGATGGATTCCATAACCGATCCTTGGGGGGCTCAAGCACATATGAATCGTTTAGTGGAACGTACACTATCTAGTTTCACCTCAGAGCTCCTCGTAGAGACGTGGCTACGCAGTAGTTTCACCAACGAGCCTGGGAGCCTAGGCTGAATAACGTGTAAAGTAAATCTGTCTGCCAGATGTTATCAAAAGCTTTTGCTACGTCTAGTAGTTAGGATTGCCAGGTTTAATTTCTAACACGTTATACGATGTAGGATGTAACACTACACTTTCGACATTTTCTGTAGTATTTCAGTTTTTAGCTTTGACGAATTTTTATTCTCATACACTTAAAATACATAAAACACTTCAATGCACGTACATGGTTACAAATATTTAAAATCTGATTTGCATTCAGAAAGACTCACATATCTGAAAAAAATATTTACACGTTAATTTGACATATGTTACAATTTGCGGTTCATCTTTGATGAGTTTCATAGAATCTCTGTTTCTCACATTAATCCCCTTTTTATTCGTAACTGAAAACACTATTTCCTTTTGGGGATTTAGATCCTGGGACATTCGTAACAAAACAAATGATTTTTTCGAATTCTGTACACTAATTCCTTTGCATTGAGAATCACAAAATACACAACACCAATTTCTCTCAAGCGTTACCAGCAATATTGAATTTGTCATCTAAAATCTCCCTGATGCTACGGAACACATCATACATCAAATACAAATTTTAAAATCTTGTAAAACAGTTAAATTAATTTCTTTAGTTAGGCAAGGAGGATGGAGATAATTAGTCTGCAGTTCTGTGAAATACTGAAATGGATGCGCAAGTGTGAATGTGATAAGCAATAAACCACTGAAATTATTTTCTGTTGATTTTTTTAACATTTTTATTCACAAAATTCAAAACTTCGTGTGTCGCACATAAAAAATTATCATTATTTCTCTGACATATTTCCTTAAGCGATTCTTTTACAGCAGTGTAAGTTTCCGTAATACTTATATTTGCATTTTTTGGCCGAGCGGTTCTAGGCGCTTCAGTCTGGAACCGCGCGACTGCTACGTTCGCAGGTTCGAATCCTGCCTCCTTAGGTTAGTAACGTTTAATTAGTTCGAAGTTCTAGGGGTCTGATGATCTCAGATGTTAAGTCCCATAGTCCTCAGAGCCATTTGAACCATTTGCATTTTCTATGTAGCTCTAGAACCTAATACCAACATAAATTTACATATATGTACGTTTGAGTATATGGTTGTAAAACTAGTTTAATGTTGGCAGTAACGCTAGTGTGCTGGGTAGTAAGTTCACTACTGCTTCAGGACAAACCTACGATGCCAATGTACAGTTCGATCTGCCACTCAGAATATTTCGATAATCGAAGCTGAATCGTTAAAAATTGGAAAAATATTGTACTTCTACCAGCAAATCGGTATGCATCGACATCATACGTACCTTATATGCTTAAAAACACCGGGCATAAAAACGGTAATTTCCGGTGCACACACTCGGATTGTGGTGGTGGTAAAAATGTAGGGTCAAGTGTTTTGGATAGCCCTTTGGCTAGGAGACCAACTGTGTATCCAACAAAAGGGTCGTCCTAACGTCACTATCCTACAGTACAGTGTCAAAGTATGAGCATTACGCACTTTCTCCTGATTAGGCAAATGGAGCAAATCGATTAGTTCTTTTTGAATTTGAATTTGATGTGGTCTACGGTGGGGCTGATTGTACTTAACGGAGGCACCATTAGTTCATTGTTGGTTTCTCGGACAACCCCACAAAAAGGGTTTTTTTTTTTTTTTACTAATTTTCGCCGTCACCAGCGGACCAAAACCCAGCCGAGGGTTCAAAGACGGCTGTGTACACCAAATGGCTGAAATTTTTACCGTATGCTTCTAACATCGCGATCTCGAATAGCACTAAAAATTTTGTTGATATCTTTTTCAGTTTCCAAGACACAGAAGTTCAAATTTACCCTACTTCTACAAGTAAAATCGTGTATTAGGCAAGCTCTAAATAAAGAGGAACAGCAGCAAATTTCTCAACTTTTAACAGAATATTCTCTATGCCTTTATCTTGAAGAGCCATCTCCCCGTTTTAATCAATATTTATCCGTTATCGAGAAACACTCCACAAACTTGTTTTTTGGCTACCAAAATCCATCCGTGGATTTCGAGATAGCTATGCACAGCAAATGACTGCAATTTTTACCACCTATCCCTAAGATCCCGATGTCGAGTAATCTTGAAAATTTTCTTCATATCTTTATCCTTTCCCTAGATACAGAGGTTAAAATTTACCTTGCTTGTACATGTAAAATGCTTACAAAAAATCCGGTATGAGGCGAAAACGTAGTTTACAAAGCGACGTAGTGCAGAGAAAGATAATGTAAAGTGTGTAAGTTATCATCTGGAACGCCATGTTGTAGTACTGAAACACATACATTTTTTTTTTTTTTTTTTTTTTTTTTTTTTTTTTTTGCACGTAAAATCCGGCCTGAGCTGTAAAATTAGTTTGGTGTTATATCAGTTTCACATAAATAAACTGTCTAAACTTTACCGACCATTACATTTTTCTTCATATGAGTGACACGCCCCATTGCAGCAGGGAAAAGAAGGGAACTAGCGGAAAAATGCTCCTATCGGAGCACAAAAAATGCGAATATGTTCCTATTTATTTAAAAAAACTAACTGAAAAGTAGGGTACCAACTGCTTCATTCTACCTTTCGCAGCACCTTTAACAATTTTCCCAAAAATCTTGGCATGGGAACATATTCGCGCTTTTTTAATGCTGAGGGAGAAGACGGAAAAGTAATAAATACTGGAAGATAGTGGACAGTGGTTGTGATCCGTTCAGTCGTCGACCAGTCTGAGGCGACAATAGAAGATAGCAAAAGAGAAGCTGAAGCTCTATATTCCGCATTTAAAAAATCATTCTGGCATGAAGATCGTACAGACATACCATCGTCTGACCGTCGTACAGACTCCCGTACGGAGGACATAGAAATAAAAATCCCTGTTGTTGAGAAGCAAGTCAAAGAGTTGAAAATACATAAATCACCGGATGGAATCCCAATTAGCTTCTACAGAGAGTACTCTTCGGCATTGGCTCCTATGTAGCTTGCATTTATCGAGAGTCTCTTACCCAGCGACATGTTCCATACGATTCGAAAAAAGCACGGGTGACTCCCGTAGATAAGAGGATTAAAAACACGTATCTGCAAAATTATGGACCAATATCTTAACATCGGTCTGCCGCAGCATTCTTGGGCACATTCTAAGTTGAATATAATAAATTTGCTCTAGACGGAAGAGCGTCCACAAATTTTGAAAGTATCGCTCGTGCGAAACTCAGCTTGTCCTCTGGTCACATGAGGTCCTGAGAACCATACATGGATGAAGGGCAACAGGTAGACTCCATATTCCTAGATTTCCGGGAAGCATTTGACATGCTTCCCCACTGCAGACTGTTAACGAATATACGGGCACACGGAATAGGTTCCTAGATATGTGACTCGAAGAATTCCTAAGTAACAGAACCCAGTACATTGTGTTGGACGTCTAGTGTTCGTCAGAGACAATGGTATTGTCAGTAGTGCCCCAGGGAAGCATGATTCGACCACTGTTCTCCTCTATATACATAAATTACCTGACGGACATGGTGAGCAGCAATTTGTGATTGTTTGCTGATGACTCTGTAACGTAGTGAAAAATGTTGTCGCCGAGGGATTGTAGGAGGTTGCAGGATGACTTATGCAAAATTTCTACTTGGTGTGATGAATAACAGCTTGCTCTAAATGTGGGAAAATGTAAGCTAGTGAAGATGAGTATGAAAACAATCCTGTAACGTCGGGTACAGTATTAATAGTGTGACAGTTGTCATAGTTAAGTCGATTTAATATCTAGACATAACGTTGCAAAGCGATATGGAATGGAATGAGCACATAGGGTCGGTCGTGGGGATGGCGAATGGTCAACTTTGGTTTATTGGAAGAATTCTAGGGAAGTGTAGCTCATCTAGAAACGAGACTGCATATAGAGCACTAGTGCGACACATTCTTTAGTTCTGATCGAGTGTCTGGCATCGCAACACCAGGTCGGATTAAAGGAAGACATTGAAGTAATTAGTAGGTGTAGGCCCTACTGCTAGATTTGTTACCGGTTGGTTCGATCAACATGAGAGGATTACGGAAATGCTGTGTGGATTCAAATGGGAATCCCTGGAAGGTAAATGACGTTCTTTTCGCAAAGTACTACTCAGAAACTTTAGGAAACCAACATTTTCGACGGACTGCTAAACGATCTTACTCCACGACATATATCTCGCACAAGGACCGCAAAACCAAGATAATACAGACGTCGTTTTCTGTCGCTCCATTTGCGAGTAGAACAGGAGAAAGGTACCCTCTGCCAAGCACCGTGTGGTGACTTGAGGTGTATGTACGAGGGTTGACTGAAAAGTAACTTCGTAACTCTTCAACAGTTGGCAGTATTGGTATGCGGCAGATACTGGCTTTTTCCGTAGCCTCTTCTCTACACCTCCAGTTGGCGGGACGGTTGTGTTGTTACAGTGTAAAGTATGGGACCCTGCGCAGACGGTCGGTCAATGTGATTTAAGCAACGTGCAGTCATTGAATTCTTGACGACAGAAGGTGTCACCCCAAAGGAGATTCATCAGAGAATGAAAGCAGTTTATGGTGATAGTGCGACCGCCACGGTCGCAGGTTCGAATCCTGCCTCGGGCATGGATGTGTGTGATGTCCTTAGGTTAGTTACGTTTAAGTAGTTCTAAGTTCTAGGGGACTGATGACCTCAGATGTTAAGTCCCATAGTGCTCAGAGCCATTTGAACAATTTGGTGATAGTGTTGTGGGCGAGTAAGTTGTTGGGGCGGAAACATATGACCTGCGTGACAAACACTGAGTTGGAGTCCTGTGACAGCAACTACCGAGTTTCACAAGAAAAATGTTGACAGATTGATTCAGGACGATCGTCGCATCACTCAGAGAGAAATTGCAAGCGCAATCGGCATTTCACAAGAACGTGTGGGTCACATTATTGATTTTCTTGGCTATCTGAAGATCTGTGCACTATGGGTACGCCGGATGCTGACTCCTGAAATGAAAGACGTACGGCATCCTCCATAAAGTCCAGATTTAGCACCGTCTGACTTCCATCTGTTCCCGATAATGAAAGACGATCTGCGGGGTCATCATTATGCTTCTGATGAAGACGTTGAGAGAACTGTGAGACTGTGGCTGCGGAAACAGTGTGTCGACTTCTTCTGTGTTGTTCATCTTTGGCAGAAATGTATTCAATTGGCTGGTGATTATGTGGAAATGTGAATATTGGTAATTAAAGATCACATTATAAGGATTATTTCTGCGTTTGATTTGTTAAAATATTCCCATCCAAACCCAATTAACGAAAGTGAAGGCATTACTTTTCATTCAACCCTCATATGTAAATGAAAATTAAAATAACATGTCTGACAGGCAGGAGAAGTGTTTTCAAATGTAGGATGTATACTATTTGTATCTGGATGTTTTGTTGACCTGACACGTTCTATATCATAACGTTTATCGTGAATGTAGTCTACGGAACATGGCACTAATTAACTAACTAAAAGTCGTACATTCTACAGTGCGATGCATTCCGTTTCTACATTGTGACATTTTCTACGTGAGGCGCAAAATTTACGTCAAATCTCGAGTATTATACGTATTCAGCGTACAACACACAAAGTAATGTTAGCACAGAGCTACACAAGAAGTGAGTTACGATCATATCATGTGGCTGTGCAGGTATTTCCGTTCGAACAGAGTAGAAAGAAGAAATTTTCACTAGGGTGTCCAATTGGGGATCTTAATTATCGCATCTGCTGTCGCCTGACCTCAGATGAAGCGGTACAGGTTGCGGTACGCTTGATTTGTCAGATCTCCTTCAGCAAGTATTCGCCAGTATAAGATTAACACATTCGCCAAAAATATAGCATATTTTGAAAAACTGTTAAGAACCCTAATGGAACGTTAAAAGAAGAGTGAGAAAGTATAGACTGTGACCGGTTATGTTCTCTCAGTTTGAGTGATCCACTGAAACGTAAGTTTATTAAGAGCAGTACTGCGAATGTATTGGGTTCACACGGTCTTATTCTTAGTCACACTCTATTATTGCTAGTTTATAATAAATTTATTATTAAGGCGAACAGAAGGAGCAGTATATACTTGCGTTAAATTTATACAGATATAGTATCGATATCCCGTACGTAAGATGGCAGTCTCCCTCCCCCCTACAGACATCTTACACCAGGGCTTAACAACTGGCCGATTTTGAGCGCGAGTACTCGCGTCTGCTCAGGCACGTGCTCGCGAGCAGGTGCAAGGTCGCGTAGTAGGGAGGGAGGGGAGGGAGAGGAAATGCGCGCGCACGTTTGAATAGGGCCGCAGCTTGCCTATTGAATTCGCACCGACTGTGTAACGTTTAAAGTACTACGATCAGCTCTAAAAGTCACTTCGCTGGTTAAGAATCATGTCAAGTCGCCGTTGTGTAACCCCAACCATGCATTCGCAGTTCAACCCCCATTGGGAGGAATTGTATCTGTTTACAGAAAAAGATGGTGTTGCAAAATGTTTAGTATGTCACAAAACGCTGAATTCTTTTAGGAAATTTAATTTGCAGCGACATTATATGTCGTACCACGCGAAAGACTACGGAAGTGAAAAATGTGATGGACCAGATCGTGCACGCCGGCCGAAGTGGCCGTGCGGTTCTAGGCGCTGCAGTCTGGAACCGCGAGACCGCTACGGTCGCAGGTTCGAATCCTGCCTCGGGCATGGATGTGTGTGATGTCCTTAGGTTAGTCAGGTTTACCTAGTTCTAAGTTCTAGGGGACTAATGACCTCAGAAGTTGAGTCCCATAGTGCTCAGAGCCATTTGAACCAACCAGATCGTGCACAGGATGTTATTAAACTTAAAAGGAAGCTATCCGAAGAAGATCTGGACGACGAAGAAAAATCAACTGAGGCAGCTCTCAGAGTGAGTTACAAAATTGCTTTGCTTTTAGCAAAATCCCTGCGCCCCTTCACTGATGGCGATTTAATAAAAGAATGTTTGGTAGTTGCAGCGGAACATTTGTGTCCATCTCAAGTTGAACAGTTTCGGATTGTGCCATTATCTAACATGACCAATATGCGTCGCATACAGGACATGGCAGACGACGTCCAGAGCCAGCTTGCAAATATCTGTAAAGATTTTATGGCGTATTCTCTAGCTCTGGACGAAAGTGTTGATATGACTGGAACAGCGCAGCTTGCCATATTTATTAGAGGTGTTAATAGAGATCTTCAGGTGAGGGAGGAGCTCCTCGATGTAGTAGCCATGAAGAACACTACAACCGGAGGTGATATTTTAAGTAGTGTTGAAGAAACTGTTGAAAATATAGGATTATCCTGGAATTCTTTAGTTTCAGTGTCTACAGACGGTGCACCAGCGATGACAGGGGAAAAAAATCAGGTTTCGTTGCGCTGTTGAAGGAGAAAATGCAAAAACTGACCGTGCCGAATGAAATAAGGGGCGTCCACTGTGTGATCCACCAGGAAAACTTATGTGCAAAGAGTATCACTCTAAAAAATGTGATGAGTGTTGTTGTTCGTACAACCAATTATATAAGGAAGCATGGGCTACAACACAGGCAATTTAAAAGCTGTGCCTAATTACAGCGAGGTCCGCTGGCTTAGTCCTGGCGAATTATTAAATCGATTGTTTTGCCTATTAGATGAGATAAATAGGTTCATGGAAATAAATAACATGAGTGTTCCTGAATTGAAAAAGCCTTCATGGAAATGTGATCTCGCGTTCTTAGCAGATTTAACTAGCCATCTGAATGCTTTGAACATTTCACTACAAGGTAAAGATCTGCTAATTACTCATTTCATAGATCGAATACAAGCTTTTAAAATGAAATTGACACTTTGGGTGAGTCAGCTGGAAACAGGAAATCTAGCTCATTTTCCTAAATTATCATCTATGCAAGATGTTCACAAAGACTGTGAACGTTATTCACATTGTTTAGTTGCCCTTAAGGAAGAATTTTATCAACGCTTTCAAGATCTGACAGCACTAGACAGTGATTTTGATCTGTTCTCCTCTCCATATTCCGCGAATATTGAAGAGATTCGTCCTGAGCTGCAACTAGAAATTATTGACCTTCAGTGTGACAGAGAATATAGAGACAAATTTCAGAACAAGAAAAACATTTTGGAATTCTACAGACACTTCCCTCAGGATAGATTTCCTCGTTTGCACAAACTGGCGGCTACAATTATATCAATGTTCGGTTCCACGTATGTTTGTGAACAACTGTTCTCTGCAATGAAATGTAACAAGACGCGCCTGAGAAACGCATTGTCTGATCGAAATTTAAACTGCACGCTGCGCCTACAATGCACAAGAACAATTACTCCGAACATAGACGCAATTGTAAAGAGCAAAAAGTACAAGATAACCGAGAGTCCCACACTTCAGTGACACCTTTTATTGTGTAACAGTTCACTAATACGAATGTAGAGGCATACACTAAGCTAATAAAATTATTTGGCACGTGTACATTCTCCTTTATTTGTTTCATTTGTAGCAGTAATAATTCGTGAGTGATATCCCTGCAGTTGGCCGCAGATTTACATTGACTGGCGGCAGCTGTTGTGTGCCCCACGTGACTCCCCACTCTTCGCTCTGGTCCGGTAGTGGGGGTAGCGTGCTGGCGCTGCTCCGTGCTCACACCTTGCTGCTCACAGCTTGCTCCGCGAGCACGTATGTTGTGAAGCCCTGTCTTACACGGTTCACCTGGCCACAGTTCCTCGAAAATTATTTCCATCTGTTACACACATTTTGGACATTTAGAGTATACAGGAAGCTTTGATAACTGCGGTTGATCAGTATTCTGTGTTATCAACACAGTAGTAGTAATAAAAAAAATATTACAAAAATAAGAGAGCGTGTCACCTTTTTTAAGTGGTCGCGGAGAGAGATTTGACAGAATATGTAAGTATAAAGCTGCATTTAAAATAATTAAAATCAGCACCCTCACCTACGCTGGACTACCACTGTAACACACTACACACCCACCACAATTCATGTGTTTTAATAAGGAGTGACTCCGACGGACAGCATTGTGCTTATACAAGTTTTTCTGGAAGAAGTGCCCCTGCAAATACTTCGTCGATACTCTAGCTGGATAGAGGAATCCGAATCACTTCTGGTTTCAAAAGAAACTAATTCACACCTGGTAGGCTAATGAATAAGGAAACACGCAGTAATGTACAAAATGTTTATTAATTTCTATATCCAAAGCATCTAGTAAATACGATAAAAAGTTTATATCAAGACATAAATATCACTCTAGATCTCAAATGATACAACAACTAATGATATACCAACTAAAAATGGGGTATGACAACGCTGCTGCAGCTCTCCAACTTTGTTCAACATCTACATTAATGGAGTAATACATATTATACGGAAATCAGAATTTCAGAAAGGCATCTACCTAGATAGGAACATTCTTTTAAATAATTTACTAGATGGTGATGATGCAGTGATCCTAGCAGATCAGGAAGATGACCTTCAGAACGAAATCCACTTGCTGAAACAAATAAGTGCAAAATTTATCATGGAAATTTCAAAAGAAAAAACTAAGACAATGGCCTTCATGGGAAAAGAACCAATCAGAACCAAAGATAGATCAGAAGATTTTAGAACAAGTAATCCATTTCAGGTACCTCGGAAGTGAAGTGACATATGGCTACAGCAGAGATATTGAAATTAAGCCTAGTAAATTCAGTCACTCAAATTAAATTTTACAAAACTATTGCAGTTCCCACATTGCTCTATGGAAGTGAGACATGGGTGATTACCAAGAAGCAAGAAAGCCGGGTTTAGGCACAAGAAATGAAATTATTCCTTAGAGGTGTTAAGGGTTGCACAAGAGAAGACAGGCTAAGAAATCAAGATGTTAGAGAAGAACTGCAAATTTTTAGCTTCAATGATAAAATTCGAGATTATAGAAGAAAATGGAATGAGCTTCTACAAAGAATGGAGATTGAGAGATTTCCCTTAAAGCCGGTCGGAGTGGCCGTGCGGTTCTAGGCGCCGAGCCAAGCGACCGCTACGGTCGCAGGTTCGAATCCTGCCTCGGGCATGGATGTGTGTGATGTCCTTAGGTTAGTTAGGTTTAATTAGTTCTACGTTCTAGGCGACTGATGACCTCAGAAGTTAAGTCGCATAGTGCTCAGAGCCATTTGAACCAATTTTTGAACTTCCCTTAAAGGCAAGAAATCATAAGTACCATGGGAGAAGAGACAGAGGAAGACCGCGACAGAGATGGGTACCGTAACAGGCAATTCCTGCCTAATACCTGAAGAGAAGATGAAGGTATATACATTTAAACAGACATAACATTTTTTTATTTGTGTTTGTCTGGCGTAGTTTTGATCGTATCAAGCTTAATTTTTAACTTATATTTTAAATCTACATCCAAATTGTCTAATTATTTTTCGAACCAGTAATTCGATGCGTACAGAGATGAATTGTTCTAGAATTTTAATTTGTATCTAATTTTTTTCCTATAAATTATCTGTCTTATCCGCTAAACAACTAGTTCTCTCCCTACTGTAATTCTTCTAGTTGAGATCAATCAGGGATTTTAATTTTGCCTTTTATTTCTGGCATTATACTACCGTTAAGGCATTCCTCATCTTCTTGGAAGTACACTTACGACTGCCGGCCTCTGTGGCCGAGCGGCAGGCGCTTCAGTCCGGAACCGCGCTGCTGCTACGGTCGCAGGTTCGAATCCTGCCTCGGGCATGGATGTGAGTGATGTCGTTAGGTTTAAGTAGTTCTAAGTCTAGAGGACTGATGACCTCAGATGTTAAGTTCCATAGCGCTTAGAGCCATTTGAACCATTTTGAACACTTACGACTCTTCTCCCCACACTCTTGTGGAATTTCCGTACAGAACATTAAATTTACAACTTTTGCGAACAGATTACCACTAAACGCAGTTATTCTATCAATTTTTAAACACCACAAACAGTTTCCACTGCTATTTACAGAAAATGTGCGTTCCCCAGTTGTGGCTAGATTTTTCCATACACTGTGTTTAAAGTAATTTGTGTTTCCTGCTTGCACATCTGCAAAGGCTTATTCTTTTTCCAGCAGCCGTTTATGTCCTTCCTTCGTGGCAGCTGTTTTCGCTATACACTCCAGTTTTCGTTTTATGACTTCGACCGCTTCCATTTCCATTTCCTCTTTTCGTACACATAGGACATTAACTGTGCTTAATGTCGTAATTTCGTTAATATGGGATGCTTTCAGTCTGTTTGACACATTGGTTCTTGTTCTTAAGAGCAATGGAATAACATTGTTTTTGGGAACTAGTCCAAATTCGGTAATATCCATATTTGACAGAACTGAGGAGAATAATACTCCGGATTGAGAAAAATGTTTCTCCAGATTTAACACAACACTTCTGTATAGTACTTATATTATCATCTTTGTTGGAGTCTGTGTTAATAACTTCCAAGTAGTTTACAGCTAAATAATTAAACTGCAGGCAGACAGAGAATAGTTTATAATGTTTTCTGATTCTTGATTGTACAGAAGTTATCCTTATACAACAGCCAACTTTCGTGTGTTCCTATGGGCCAAGTAGAGAAACAGCAGAACACTGTTAAACATAAAATTACAGGTGTTTCGTAAGCTATCTGGCAATTTACACGACATAGAAGTGAGAGGCACAGGTACAGCGGAGCACATTGCAAATATTCTTTGCTGGCGTTTAATACATTTAGACAGTCTCTCACAGGGCCAGATACATCGTTCGTTCCATACTTATAAATTATTGCTTCTAGTTTGGTAATAACATGATGTTTAGCCAAGGAAGGCGTAAAAGTTTCTTGTATACGTGTATCAGGCCTTTACATAAAATTAATATGATGGTTACCAATAACTTTGTTCACTCCTGGGCTTATGATTAGACATATAAATTTGGTATGTATCTTTACTCTACAACTGGAGCTCGCCCATGTTGAACAGTCTATTGCAAATGTCTTGTTATTGTCTACAATAATAATGCCATTTCCTCGGTAGTCTTCTTGCACACAGAAGTCACGGTTTGAATTTCGATAGTTGCACATCTCCACTTGGTTAAAATGCAAAATCTTGCATTATTCCTAATTCAAGAGATACTATTGGTCTGTATGAAGCTGTTGTAATATTCCAGACTGTTTGCCCATCAGAACATCCATTTTAATGTCGGTCAATTTCACTTTACATGGCAGTCACAGAACTTTTATATTTTCTCAAAATGGTTTACAGTGCTTCCTTGTCTATTTTTTACAATATTCCACCAGTTGCCACGCTGTCGTTTCCATGAAGGAGAAATGGTAGCTTCGCCTTAACGACGTGTCTCGCAGAGGTGAAATTGGAGAATTTACCGCGTAGGTAACTGTTAAATGTACTGCAACTTACTTGTTTAGGATTATAGATCACCCGTTATCCAATTGTTCTTGACGGTGCACTTGATCACAGTTTTTAAGCACCATAATGTCATCACAAAGTGATCCTATAATAGGTGTAAGAACATTTAAATTCTTCTTGACAAGAAGTTTGCCATTTTCAGTGTAATTTATGTTACTCACATCAGGAATAAGACTGTCCAGCTTTTCCCATGTTAACCACACACCAAAGCATTCGTTGATTGGTCTTGTCTTCCTCCCTAATAGCTGAGGGATGTTTACGACTTGCGAGACTTGTTGACACTTTCGACTACTATAGAATACTAATCAACTGTAGTTATCAAGCCTCATAATATATTCTACAGTTACAAGATGTTGGACGCTTGCTGTCACATCAATTCCAGTTATACCTCCTAAATTTAGAAGACTTGTGTGCTGTCTCCCCTCGTTCTACGTACCTAGAAAGTCGTTACACAGTGTGTGTGTAGGCAAAATGCATGGAAAAGCAATAATTTTTAAAACATTTCATTATTTTTATAATGTGTACTTTAATAGATACACACTCCTAAATTTCCCCTTAACTTGATGTTTTCGCATAGTGAGTGACAGTATGCATACGATGCCAATCATAAAATATGCAGTCTCTTTAGAAGGTTTGTTGCATCTTCTAAGTTTCTGGTGATAAAGCGCGGTACTATTGTGACGTACAGAAATATGCATCAGTTTACATGATACTTCGGACATGAGAGACATAGAAGATAAGTAGACGTTTTGCATATTTTGCTTAATTTATATTGCATTAGACATACACAGTCACAAATCCTGCGGCAGAGTTAGCAAAATGCTTTATAATTATGTAAGTCCAAAGAATGTACTCGTTTTTGTTAAAATGAGACACCCTGCCTCAACACTCTATACTGAGACAGATAGGGCGACTCTTATATCTGACTATGATTACAACATGAGCTTAACACTTGCTTAGAAAAAACTGATTGGCATTAAAGACTCATGGATTTTAGTGTCAAAACGTAGAACTGACAGACAAGGGTCTGCACATACCATCATTTGTCAATTTATATAGCGTTACACAGGATTAAAGACACCATTTTATTTCCTACAGAGTACCACTTTAAGACATTTAGACCTGTATTACACAGTTCCGTGTCACATAGAAACATGTGATTTGCGGTATGGGATTATCACGCCTAAACCTGTATACTCCGCTAACCTAGTAACGACTTGAAGTTGCAAATAGTCTCAGGCAAATTCAGATTATGCGTCTTTCCTCCTTACTCATTAAATAACATCAGCTACGAGCCACATTAGTTCCTTGGATAAGGTCGGAACCACTGCCTTCTCACTACTTCTGCACACTGAGATAGTGTTCCTACCTTAATAACGCAGCAGTCAAGGACATGAACACCTGTTTTCCTCTTAAAAACGAAAACATAGAGATTTTGATGAGCTGTATTTATTCCTTCCTTCAAAATCATTTTAATATGAAGCTTTTATCGAATGACCTTAAAGCCGGAGAAATCAGTGATGTCTGACCAACATGCGTGCAGTGGACAGATTTCACCATTCACGTACAGGAGTTTTGAAACCACGATGAGCCTAGACTGTTTGGTAAAGAAATTGATTGCAGTCACTGAAACACAAATCTTGTTTCTTTAATACAAGGAGCCATCTCACATGGAACTGCTGGATACAAATGGTTCAAATGGCTCTGAGCACTATGGGACTTAATGAGGTCACCAGTCCCCTAGAACTTAGAACTACTTAAACCTAACTAACCTAAGGACATCACACACATCCATGCCCGAGGCAGGATTCCAACCTGCGACCGTAGCGGTCGCGCGCTTCCAGACTGTAGCGCCTAGAACCGCTCGGCCACTCTGGCCGTCTGCTGGATACAGTAAGTGTGAATAAGCTGTGCAGAAGATAAGGCTGCGACGGGGCCAGTTGATGACGAAACTCAAGGACAAGTTTTCTCAAGTTCCAGCAGGAAGAACGCAACCCGCAGACCATGAAACACGGAAAAAGCCATAGTGGCCAATAGCAAAAGCAACCTCTCACGAGTATTTCCTGGTATTATCAGATTCTGTTGTCGCTACTGCTCTAAAAACAGATGTCCTGATCCACTGGTCACCAAAACTGGTAACGGAATTTCAACAGCCGCAATGACACATACAAGCAGATTCTCGCACGTACTCACTGTTTACTGACAAACTTCTAATAAACATGTACCAATGTGGAGGATCCAGCTAGTGCATGAAAAGGAACTGTGAACACAGCGATGCCTCCAATTTTACGATCAAAATACTGGTTCTTATGGAATATCGTCTCAGCTATGTGAGTGGATTCGTCATTTCCCGTCTGAGAGTTTACTGTTAGTAGTAACTGACGGAAAATCATCGAGTATAACAGAAGTGATTCCTGGCGTTCCTCAAGGTAGCGTTATAGGCCCTCTGCTGTTCCTTATCTATATAAATGATTTAGGAGACAATCTGAGCAACAGTCTTAGGCTGTTTGCTGATGATACTGACGTTTATCGTCTAGTAAAGTCATCAGAAGATCAAAACAAATTGCAAAAGATTTAGAAAAGGTATCTGTATGGTGCGAAATTTGGCAACTGACCCTAACTAACGAAAAGTGAGGCAATCCACATGGGTGCTAAAAGCAATCCATTAAACTTCGGTTACACGATAAATCAATCAAACCTAAAGACTGTAACTTCAGCTGATTACCTAGACTGCGTTTTATTGGCAGAACAGTTAGAAAATGTAACAGATCTCTAAAAAGAGACTGCCTACACTACGCTTGTCCGTCCTCTTTTGGAGTACCGCACAGCAATCTGGGATACTTACCGGATAGGATTAACGGAGTACACCGTGAAAATTAGAAGAAGAGCAGTACGTTTTGTATTATCGAGAAATAGGGGAGAGAGTGTCACTGACATGATACAGAATTGGGGGTGGATATCATTAAAAGAAAGGCGTTTTTCGTTGTGACGTAATCTTCTCACGAAATTTCAATCACCAACTTACTCCTCCGAATGCCAGAATATATTGTTGACACCGTCCTACACAGGGAGACATGATCATAATAATAAAATAAGGAAAATCAGAGCTCGCACGAAAAGATATAGGTGTTTGTTTTTTCCGCGCGCTGTTCGAGAGTGGAATAATAGCAAATTATTGTGAAGCTGATTCGATGAACCTTCTGCCAGGCACTTAAAGTGTGATTTGGAGAGTCTCCTTGTAGATGTTAAGATTGATGCTACGTGGAATCACTCCTGTTACTCTTTTGTAGGCTGCAGCAAATGGGTCGGTAAATCTTAAAGGGGGCATCAGATCGGATGTGGAGGTACAGCACTTCCGACGAAACACAGGGACCGTAAAGGCCAATAATTTTTACGGTGTCCGACGACCCGCATATTGTCCACCATGCAACCACAATATTGGCTACTAATGGCAACAGGGGGCGGGATTGGAGGTATCCAGTGTGGGGCTACGGAGCATGGTAGAACTGCTTAGTCGACAAGTAACTCACAATAGTGTCAGTGGGATTGATGCAAAGCAGGGAATGTAAAATGCCAATGATTTGTACGGTGCCGGCCGTGCGGTTCTAGGCGCTGCAGTCTGGAACCGTGAAACCGCTACGGTCGCAGGTTCGAATCCTGCCTCGGGCATGGATGTGTGTGATGTCCTTAGGTTAGTTAGGTTTACCTAGTTCTAAGTTCTAGAGGAGTAATGACCTCAGCAGTTGAGTCCCATAGTGCTCAGAGCCATTTGAATCATTTGTACTGTGTCGGACGACCCGCGTATTGTCTACCGTGCAACCACAATACTGGCTGCTAATGGCAACAGGAGGCGGGATTGGAGCACGGCATGAGGCTGTGGACCGTAGTAGAGATGTTTAGTCGACAAGTAACTCACAACAGCGCTAGTGGTATTGATACAAAGTAGAGCAATGGTAACGATAAACAAAGCAAACGTGGCATTATATCTACAACAACAGTCGCCGAAGTTGACAGTTCGTCAGTAAGGAATCCTATGAATTTCACAGAGTGAGAGAGAAGTGGCAGACTAAATATTAGCGCTTCTGTAAAATGAATCAGTGGAGTGTGATGTATACGCTCGACTGTGCGAACAATGTACGTCAACAGCACAATGATGCCGATATGTGCTGAAAAAGTGAAAAGTGATACTGAAACATGTGTCGAGCTATGTAATTCTTCATCATCATTGTCGGACAGGGAGACGCAAATCCCGACTCCAGTGAAAACTAGTAAAGGACAATCTGTGTCCAAGGAGCGGATACTAAACATAATTACGTACGTGGAAGTTCACCTACAGCACAGCAGAAAACAATTATGAACAGATTTCGAAAAACGTCCGCAGCAATAGGACCGCGCAGGGCATAAGAATAACTACCGATATTCAAGAGAGGACAAGACGCGTTAGTTACGGAAAGTGGTATTTGCGCGTTTTAAGGATGCTCCATATAGTTCACAGGATCTCCAGGATAGTGACCTACTACGTTATGCAGATCAAATTGCACGCGGCACAGATTACAGTGATTTCAAGTGAAGCAGTAGATGGTTGCATAACTTCAAACAGTGCTACAGAATTGGAAGACGTAAGACAACGGAATTTAAAAAAAAAAAAAAAAAAAAAAAGCGGCAACCTGACGATGTACAGCGAACTGCGGAATCCGGCCGTTCAGTAAGGACTTTGTTTTCCACTCTGACCAATCGGGATTTGAAGAGAAAATGCATATGAAACAAACACTGGAAATTAGAGGTCCAAGAGAGCTGTATCAAAAGCAACTAACATCAACAACTCGTATACAATTATGCCGACTGTTAATCTGGATGACATATTGGATGGAAAGTTATTTATAGTGCTGCAAGAAGTTTAAGATGCTCTGCCCCACACGATTCTTCCTCGTGTGCGTGATCTCGCAAGGGTAGTAGGGAAGATTTACGTCGCAGCAAGCAAGAGTGGAAAATGGGCATAAAAAACTGTGGTATGAGCATTGCTGGTCAAAAAGCTTTCTTTTGCTTTATTACAGGTCTGCGTATTAAAATCGTACTCCTCTAGAGCAAACTATCTCTCCTGAAAACTGTGTAACATTGCAATTCATACTACCTGGAACCACTGGAAAAATGCAGCCTCTGGATGTTTGTATAAAACATATTATCGCACTATCTGCAGTTACGCCTTAAAGGATAGCCAGTTTCACGATAAGCTCCACGACTGACTGTTTCGCATTCGGTTGCATGCCATCACATTCCATCACTTCTCATCACCCCGTAACATGGATATGATTCTACATGCATTCTCTAAGAGTCGATACCTAGGTGAACGTTCTGCAGAGTTTGTAACTCCCAAGGAGTTCGCCTTCGATACTGATGATGCGAACCTTTGTGATCACTGCAGCGCGCCATTTTTCATTCGGTGTCTATGGCGCAAGTTAATGGTTCGTTCTGAACATTTTTTGAATGTCGAAGATGTCCACTTTATGAAGTGCAATACATACATCCCAAAGAAAGGTTGATCTCTGCACCTCCCGGACAGTCAATTTCTGTCGCCTTCCTGATGCACATTGTGAACCATTAGCAGCTAATATTTTTCTGTCATAATTGGTAACACAACATTTTGAAATGAGCCTTTCTAAAGATTAATCTTGCGACTACTATTAGACAAAAACCAAACAGTAAGAAAAATGCAATAAGTACACAACTGGCCATTAAAATTGCTACAACACGAAGATGATGTGCTACAGACGTGAAATTTAACCGACAGGAAGAAGATGCTGTAATATGCAAATGATTAGCTTTTCAGAGCATTCACACAAGGTTGGGGTCGGTGGCGACACCTACAACGTGCTGACATAAGGAAACTTTCCAACCGATTTCTCATACACAAACAGCAGTTTGACCGGAGTTGCCTGGTGAAACGCTGTCGTGATGCCTCGTGTAAGGAGGAGAAATGCGTACCATCACGTTTCCGACTTTGATAAAGGTCGGATTGTAGCCTATCGCGATTGCGGTTTATCGTATCGCGACATTGCTGCTCGCGCTGGTCGAGATCCAATGACTGTTAGCAGAATATGGAATCGGTGGGTTCAGGAGGGTAATACGGAACGCCGTGCTGGATCCCAACGGTCTCGTATCACTAGCAGCCGAGATGACAGGCATCTTATCCGCATGGCTGTAACGGATCGTACAGCCACGTCTCGATTCCTGAGTCAACAGATGGGGACGTTTGCAAGACAACAACCATCTGCACGAACAGTTCGACAACGTTTGCAGCAGCACGGACTATCAGCTCGGAGACCATGGCTGCGGTTATCCTTGAAGCTGCATCACAGACAGGAGCGCCTGCGATGACGACGAACCTGGGTGCACGAATGGCAAAACGTCATTTTTTCGAATGCATCCAGGTTCTGTTTACAGCATCATGATGGTCGTATCCGTGTTTGGCGACACTGCGTTGAACGCACGCTGGAAGCGTGTATTCGTCATCGCCATACTGGCGTATCACCCGGCGTGATGGTATGGGGTGCCATTGGTTACACGTCTCGGTCACCTCTTGTTCGCATTGACGGCACTTTGAATAGTGGACGTTACATTTCAGACGTGTTACGACCCGTGGCTCTATCCTTCATTCGATCCCTGCGAAACCCTACATTTCAGCAGGATAATGCACGACCGCATGTTGCAGGTCCTGTACGGGCCTTTCTGGACACAGAAATTGTTCAACTGCTACCCTGCTCAGCACATTCTCCAGATCTCTCACCAACTGAAAACGTCTGGTCAATGGTGGCCGAGCAACTGGCCCGTCACAAAACGCCAGTCACTACTCTTGATGAACTGTGGTATCGTGTTGAAGTTGCATGGGCAGCTGTACCTGTACACGCCATCCACGCTCTGTTTGACTCAATGTCCAGGCGTATCAAGACCGTTATTACGGCCAGAGTTGGTTGTTCCGGGTACTCATTTCTCAGGATCTATGCACCCAAATTGCGTGAAAATGTAATCACATGTCAGTTCTAGCATAATATATTTGTCCAATGAATACCCGTTTATCATCTGCATTTCTTCTTGGTGTAGCAATTTTAATGGCCAGTAGTGTATGTTCTAAAGTACACATATTTGCAAATCTGTAAAATCGAAAACATTCAATAACGTGATGCTCTGTGTGTGCATTGTCACGTTTGGATCCTCGTTTGCATGCTGTCGACAAAGTGGTCGATGCGATTCTGATCGAGCCTGGCCCAGTCTTTGATGGCGACTCTCCGGAGGCCGCCCAGTGTGTGAAGTAGATTCCTACCATGAAGCACTCCCAAGTTTCAACGGGACCCAAGCATGCTGTATTACCCTCAACAGTATGGGCAAACAATAATGGCACTTCTAACCGTAAACTTCCAAACTTGCACCAAGCGTCGGCTCATTGTAGGTCTTCCGCATTTCGCTACAGTTTTCTAGTGTTGTAGCTCCCCTATATACAATGATATTATCCGAACAACCTCACACATTTCCCTACGCCATTCAACACATGATACAGGATGTATCATGATTAATAGCGAAAACTGACATTAATGAACGCACACAAACATAGAAACAAAAACGTCCCGGTAAACATGGGCCCGCCAACGACCATTTGCGAGATAATTCCGAATAATTCCGCTATTGACTTCAGTATGAAATATTGTCCAACTTAGTGCACAAGTATTAGAAACATAAAGTTTTAAATTGACTCCCTGTCTAATTAGGCTCAAATTTGATGTAACTCCGTATGTTCTTCACGAGTCTGTACATCAGCACCGTTTTTCTTTGAATGTATGGAGAGGGGCACTACGTGATCGCATCAGTCATCCGCGCGTTCTTTCAAGAAAACTATATCGAGAAGGATATCTTCTGTTTCTGCGGGGGGTCTTGCAGGACTGCTTGAGGATGTTCCACTTGCGCAGCGTTCGGGAATGCGGTACGAGCATGATGGGACACAGTTACTTTTTGCTGCCGCCATAACGCGTCAATACGAGGTCTGTTCAAAAAATTCCGTAAGTCTTGTAATTTCGCGCCTATGGTGTGTCGGAGCGAAATGTGACTGGCCACCCTGCACTCGCCTGTTTTATTTTATTTTTATTTACATGTCAAGTTCCGAAGGACCAAATTGAGGAGCAAATCTCCGAAGTAATGGAACGTGTCAGTACATGAAATTACAACATAAAAGTAATAACAGATAACAATAAATGTTTATGAACCCGTAGAAGGTCAATCCATAAGTTTAAGTAAACGCAATTAACAATACAATAAGAATCAGCTTAAATTTTCAAAGAACTCCACGACAGAATAGAAGGAGTGACCCATGAGGAAACTCTTCAATTTCGATTTGAAAGCGCGTGGATTACATTAAGATTTTTAATTTCGAGTGGTGGCTTATTGGAAATGGATGCAGCAGTATACCGCATACCTTTTTTCACTAGAGTTAAGGACGTCCGATCCAAATGCAGTGCCGGCCGGAGTGGCCGAGCGGTTCTAGGCGCTACAATCTGGAACCGCGCGACCGCTACGGTCGCATGTTCGAATCTTGCCTCGGGCATGGATGTGTGTGATGTCCTTAGGTTAAGTAGGTTTAAGTAGTTCTAAGTCTAGGGGACCGATGACCACAGCAGTTAAGTCCCATAGTGCTCAGAGCCATTTGAACCAAATGCAGGTTGGATTTCTGCCCAGTATTAACCGAATGAAAGCTGCTTATTCTTGGGAATACGCTAATATTGTTAAAAAGAAATGACAGTAAGGAATATATATATATTGAGAGCTCAATGTCAAAATACCCAGACTCGTGAACAGGGGTCGACAAGAGGTTCGTGAACTTATACCACTTGTTTCTGAGCCAAAAATATCTGTTTAGAATGGGAAGAGTTACCCCAAAATATAATACCATACGACATAAGCGAATGAAAATAAGCAAAGTAGACTAATTTTCGTGTCGAACGATCACTCACTTCTGGTACCGTTCGAATAGTAAAAATGGCAGTATTAAGTCTTTGAACAAGATCCTGAACGTGGGCATTCCAAGACAGCTTACTACTTATCTGAACACTTAGAAATTTGAACTGTTCAGTTTCACTAATCATATGCCCGTTCTCTGAAATTAAAAAGTCAGGTTTCATTGAATTGTGTGTTAGAAACTCTAAAAACTGAGTCTTAGTGTGATTTGGCGTTAG
The DNA here is from genome assembly GCF_023864275.1 of Schistocerca cancellata. Taxonomy (NCBI): domain Eukaryota; kingdom Metazoa; phylum Arthropoda; class Insecta; order Orthoptera; family Acrididae; genus Schistocerca; species Schistocerca cancellata. The sequence continues at coordinate 382,635,804 of NC_064627.1, read as the reverse complement.
TTTATTTCCTACAAGCCATGAACTTAGGTCATGTACTGCACTATATGAAACCGAGCCAATGTTGCACACAACATACTTTACTACCAAGCTAGTGTCATCAGCAAACAGAAATATTTTAGAGTTACCTGTAATACTAGAGGGTATATCATTTATATAAATAAGGAACAGGAGTGGCCCCAACACTGATCCCTGGGGCACCCCCACATAGTGCTCAGAGCCATTTGAACCAAATGCAGGTTGGATTTCTGCCCAGTATTAACCGAATGAAAGCTGCTTATTCTTGGGAATACGCTAATATTGTTAAAAAGAAATGACAGTAAGGAATATATATATATTGAGAGCTCAATGTCAAAATACCCAGACTCGTGAACAGGGGTCGACAAGAGGTTCGTGAACTTATACCACTTGTTTCTGAGCCAAAAATATCTGTTTAGAATGGGAAGAGTTACCCCAAAATATAATACCATACGACATAAGCGAATGAAAATAAGCAAAGTAGACTAATTTTCGTGTCGAACGATCACTCACTTCTGGTACCGTTCGAATAGTAAAAATGGCAGTATTAAGTCTTTGAACAAGATCCTGAACGTGGGCATTCCAAGACAGCTTACTACTTATCTGAACACTTAGAAATTTGAACTGTTCAGTTTCACTAATCATATGCCCGTTCTCTGAAATTAAAAAGTCAGGTTTCATTGAATTGTGTGTTAGAAACTCTAAAAACTGAGTCTTAGTGTGATTTGGCACATCACAGCCGTTATCAACATTGTGAATACTGACCTTTTGCTAAAGTAATAGGTGAACCAATTGTGAGCTACTCACCGTATTCCGTAATGGTCCAACTTCTGGAGCAATATTTTGTGATCAACACAATCAAATGCCTTAGTGAAATCAAAAAATATGCCAAGCGTTCGAAACCTTTTGTTTAGCCCATCCAGTACTTGACAGAGAAAATAGAATATACAATATCAGTTGCTAAACGACTTCTAAAGCCGAACCGTACATTTTATAGCAAATCGTGTGATATAAAATGATCAATTATCCCTACATACACAGCCTTTTCAATAACTTTTGCAAACACTGATGGCATAGAAATAGGTCTAAAATTATCTAAATGATCCCTTTCTACCTTTTTATAAAGCGGTTTTACTACTGAGTACTTTAATCGTCCAGGAAACTGATCATTGCAAAAGGAAAACCAAATATGGCTAAATACAGGGCTAACATGTGCAGCACAGTACTTTAATATTCTGTGTTTAATATGTGACAACAGGAAGTTTCACTGTTGTGTGTCTATTAGTTATTGTTCAGTGCTGTATTGGATAGAAGGTTGTGTCGCATTATTTGCGAATTTTGAGATGGCAGATTTAGAGGAGCACCGTGTCTGCATTAAATTTTGCGCGAAATTCAAGAAAACCTTTTTAGAGACACACCAAATATGCAGGAAGCCTACGGTGATGAGTGCTTAAGCCGTACTCGATGTTACGAATGGTTCGCATGGTTTAAAAACGGCTAGACAGAAGTTATACATGACCATTATTCAGGACGCCCTTCGACGTCTACCGACGTCCCTAGTGTCAGTAACGCAAACGAAATTGGGTATTCCAGTCGAATACTGACTGTTCGAGGGATTGCAGAAGAATGTAACATTTCAGCTGGATCATGTCATGAAATCCTGACACAGCTTCTTGGAATGCATCGTGTTACCTCCAAGTTCGTCCAACGGTTCACGAGTCAAGGCCAAAAAGACCTTCGCCTCGCAATCTGTGAAGAGATTTTGGATTTCGGAAAAGAGAACGAGAGAATTATAACTGGTGATGAGAAGTGTGTCTACGGTTATGATGAGACCAAGCTTCAGTCTTCAAAATGGTTCTGGAAAGGTTCTCCAAGACCATATTCGACGTCAACGTGCAATAAACACACACACACACACACACACACACACACACACACACACACACAGGTGGCAGCACTAGCAGTGGAAAGCATATAAACAGTGTCCGGGGGACGCGGAAAAACAGTGCAATCGTTGTAATGAGGAAACGGAGTGATTTAACTCAAGTCCAAAAGAACATGATCATTGGCTTTCGGACCAACGGTGGAAGCATTTCCGAAACGGCGAAGTTCGTGAACTGTTTGCGTTAAAGTATACCATGCATGGCAAAATGGCGTTATGAAAACCGGCGTCGAGGTAACTGTGGTGCATTATGGTCCATAGATGACAGGGTGAACAACGGCTGCGGAGATGTGTACGGGCAAATACACGTGAGTCCGTTGAACAGCTGACCGCCCGGATGAACCAAGGAGCCATCAACATCTCCTCAACGAACGTTCAGAGAACACTGTGCCGCCGGCCAGAGTGGCCGAGCGGTTCTAGGCGCTACAGTCTGGAACCGCGCGAACGCTACGGTCGCAGGTTCGAATCCTGCCTCGGGCATGGATGTGTGTGGTGTCCTTAGGCTAGTTAGGTTTAAGTAGTTCTAAGTTCTAGGGGACTGATGACCTCAGAAGTTAAGTCCCGTAGTGCTCAGAGCCATTTGAATCATTTTTGAACACTGTGCCGCGCGGAGTGGCCGTGCGGTTTGAGGCGCCACGTCACGGATAGCGCGGCCCCTCCCGCCGGAGGTTCGAGTCCTCCCTCGGGCATGGGTGTGTCTGTTGTTCTTACCAAAAGTTAAAGTAGTGTGTAAGTCTAGGAACCGATGACATCAGCGGTTTGGTCCCTCAGGAATTCACATAAAAAAATGGTTCAAATGGCTCTGAGCACTATGGGACTTAACTTCTTTGGTCATCCGTCCCCTAGAACTTAGAACTACTTAAACCTAACTAACCTAAGGACATCACACACACCCATGCCCGAGGCAGGATTCGAACCTGCGGCCGTAGCGGTCGCGCGGTTCCAAACTGTAGCGCCTAGAACCATTCGGCCACTCCGGCCGGCGAATTTACATACATTTGAACATTGAGAACACTACTGCGTATCGGCCGCACCATCAGACGTTTGATTCATGCACGCTTGCTGAGTGCTGTTCACCTGCGACGGATCTGCATGCCAGAACCGCAACTGCCGACAGGTGACCTTTTCAGACGGATCATGTTTCATGCTCCATCGGACAGATAGCCGTTGGTGTGTACGTCATGAAACAACTGAAAGCAAAGCACCTTGCAACAATCATCGGAAGGATCCAGGCTGGAGGAAGGAGTGTTATGGTCTGGCGAATGTTTTCGTAGCATTTCCTGGGTGATTCCGTCATTATGAAGGCACAGTGGATCAACACAAGTAGAATCTATATCCTTGGGGACCATGTCCACTCCCATACGCAGTTTGTTTTCCGTCGGCACGGTGGCATCTTCCAGCAGAACAATGCAATGCGTCACACAGCTCGCAGAGTACGTGCGTGGTTCGAAGAGCACCAGGATGGGTTTGCCGTACTCTCCTCGCCACCAAACTCCTCGGATTAAAACCCAGAATACATGGGAGAACCTCGATTGCGTTGTTCATGCCACGGATCCTCCACCGACATACCTACCAAAGCCGGCTACAGCACCGGAGTCTACATGACTGCACATCCCTAACAGTGCCTTACAGCACGTCATCGACTCTCTTTCTCCACGTCTCGCAGCGGTCCGTGCTGCAAAAGGCAGTTACTTAAGCTTTTAACAGGCGATCACATTAATGTGATTGGACAGTATAATTTCTTGTTGAAGTAGGCTCCATGCGAAATTTGAGCCCCAACTAGATAGGGACTTAATCAAACAGATTCCATTCCAAATACATTTGTACTAACTATTAATATTCCACGTTGAAGTCAGCGGCAGTTCGCAACCACACATTCGCGATCACCTCGCAAACGACTGGTTTGCAAACATATGCAAGGTCATTCTAAAGTCACTATACATTTCAGTGATATAGTAAGTCATTACACATTTCAGTGATATAGTAACGGAATGGACAGTGTCTTGAAAGGAGGATATAATATGAACATCAACAAAAGCAAAACGAGGATAATGGAATGTAGTCGAATTAAGTCGGGTGATGCTGAGGGAATTAGATTAGGAAATGAGACACTTAAAGTAGTAAAGGAGTTTTGCTATTTGGGGAGCAAAATAACTGATGATGGTCGAAGTAGAGAGGATATAAAATGTAGACTGGCAATGGCAAGGAAAGCGTTTCTCAAGAAGAGAAATTTGTTAACATCGAGTATAGATTTAAGTGTCAGGAAGTCGTTTCTGAAAGTATTTGTAAGGAGTGTAGCCATGTATGGAAGTGAAACATGGACGATAAATAGTTTGGACAAGAAGAGAATAGAAGCTTTCGAAATGTGGTGCTACAGAAGGATGCTGAAGATTAGATGGGTATATCACATAACTTATGAGAAGGTGCTGAATAGGATTGGGGAGAAGAGGAGTTTGTGGCACAACTTGACTAGAAGAAGGGATCGGTTGGTAGGACATGTTCTGAGGCATCAAGGGATTATCAATTTAGTATTGGAGGGCAGCGTGGAGGGTAAAAATTGTAGAGGGAGAACAAGAGATGAATACACTAAGCTGATTCAGAAGGATGTAGACTGCAGTACGTACTGGGAGATGAAGAAGCTTGCACAGGATAAAGTGGCATGGAGAGCTGCATCAAACCAGTCTCAGGACTGAAGACCATAACAGCAACAACAGTAACGGAATATTTGTTTTTTGCAGGTACTACGATAGAATGCTAACCAAAGAAGAACGAATCGCTGTTGTTTCTGCTCGTCTTCGTGGAATGGCGTATGAACAGGTGCGGACAGACTTTGCCCGTCGATTCCGGAAAACAGGCCCCACCAGGCTTGCTTTCAAGACCCTCGTCAATAAATTCCAGCGTACTGGTAGTGTTGCAGATGAAGAACGTGCAGGGAGACCGGCCATAACGCCAGACACCGTAAAAAGTGTGCAGGATGCAATCACACGTAGCCCTTCCGCATCTACCAAGAGACTTAGTAGGGAGCTTGGTATTCCTCAAACCACTGTATGGAGAGTTCTTCGTTACAAACTGCACAAACGTGCGTACCATGTCCAGGGCGTACATAAGCTTGAAGCGGAGGACTACGCAGCCAGACAAGCTGCGGAAAATGATAATTTGACGCAAAAAATCTTGTTCAGTGATGAAGCTACATTTCATACCTGTGGACATGTGAACAAACACAACTGCAGGATCTGGACAGACGAGCAACCAAGTGTGCTGCAGGAGTGGCAACGGGACACAGCAAAAGTGAATGTGTGGTTAGGGATAACGAGGTCAACAGTGTATGGGCCCTTCTTCTTCGCAGAACAAACCGTTACTGGAACCACATACCTAGATATGTTGGAACAGTTTTTGAAGCTCCAGTTGATATCTGATGGGATTATGGATACTGTTGTTTTTCAACAGGATGTTGCACCACCCCATTTTGCTCTCGTTGTTCGGGATTATCTGAATCAAGCATTTCCCGACAGATGGATTGGTCGTGCCTCTCCAAGCACGTGGGCACGCACCCCCCTCCTGACTTGACACCCTTAGGTTTTTCGGTCTACAGTCGACCGCGGAGGGGGGGGGGGGTGCCCCTAGACATGCGAGGTGCTCACATTGAAATGTACTGAAATTATTTCATATTGTAACATAAGTTGCAGTGCCATTACATATTGGTTAATAAAATTTGTTTAAATACAAAATGTATAGTGACTTTAGAATCACTCTGTATTTACTGGGATGCTTTTGCTTCTGTTATCGTGAGTTATGCCCCACTACTATCGTGTACTTTATCCTATGTCAGATTACGCTATTAATATGACGATCATGCTTGCATGCGTAATTTTACTTTATTTTCAGTATGTGTGGGACGTATCAGAGCTGGTCACACTGTTACTGCTATCCTCCTTGTGCAGTTAGAAGCCCAGATAGTCATATACACCCTTTACGTAAGTGATTCCCAACCTGTGAGTTATTAACCCCTGAGGGGTAGAATTTAATTTTCTGAGTGGTAAAAACAAAAGTGTTCGATTGTGGCCGGCCGAAGTGGCCGTGCGGTTAAAGGCGCTGCAGTCTGGAACCGCAAGACCACTACGGTCGCAGGTTCGAATCCTGCCTCGGGCATGGATGTTTGTGATGTCCTTAGGTTAGTTAGGTTTAACTAGTTCTAAGTTCTAGGGGACTAATGACCTCAGCAGAGTCCCATAGTGCTCAGAGCCATTTTTTTGTTCGATTGTGTTTCTGTCACGAAACTACATTATTTTTAGAAGATCATTACTACGGTCACTGTTCCCTAAGACTATAATACTTATTCCTTGTGTTACCAATAATATATTTTTAATCCTACCGTTAATCTTCGCAACACCGAGGGAAGGGAGGCGGGGGAGGGTACTTTGTGCCCACCTTTAGAAAATACCCTAATCTAGTCTGGCAATTTATATTTCAAAATTTTGAAAAAAATTTATTGTTTTTAATCATTTCTTATATCAGATTCAGTAACTGTTTTAAATGTATTCGTAAAACTTAATCCAAAAATTTAAGTCTTCGTAGTGAATGTGACATTTGCAACAAATGTCATATTCATATTTTCAGACGCAAGACCTTTGTGACACATTTATATAAGTTGAAAAGGTATGTTGGAATGAAAATCAAAGATAATTGACGAAATCTGCATTTTATAAATTTATTGTGGCGGTTATAAAGTACTCCTTCCAACGGTGTAAATATTACGGCAAATTTTTTGGTGTTGCCAAGGTTGCGCTAAAATATATTTTTAGGTTCTGTACTCCACTTATACATTTGTACCTATTTAAAAAGTATGTTTTTAATAAAAGTTAAACATAGTTAAAGAATTTTTTTAGTTTTTATTTGGTTGCGTGCACAAAGTATCTCCCCCCCCCCCCCCCCCTTCGTATTACCCATTTTGGAAAATGTGTTGGTATTGCTAGGGTTAATGTTTAGCACAGTGTGGCGAAGGCAGCATCCATTTCCGCCCCTAGTCCAAACATACTACACATATACTTTTCACTTCGGACCATGCATCTAGCGGTAGTAAAACTGGGACATGTACATCGCATGTGCTTAAATATGACGCAAAAATGCCTTCAGGGAGATACAGGCGTGCCTGCAATAGTCTGCAAATTGTAACAAGTGTCCATCCTCACTGTGGATAGTTGGTGGCTTTCTTTTCTGGGAGGGATTTGTAAGTAGCACTTGTAATGCACTGAGAATTAATTCATCATCACGAAAAGCGTTCAGAAATAAGCAGTATCATTTGTGTCGTTGACTAAGTAGGTCATTGTTTAATTCAACACACAGAAAAACTAAACGTTATTATCTGCGATCATTTTAAAAATAAAAACGAACAAAGAAAATTATTTTTCATACTGAAGTGTAGTTAGGCACTGATGTTGGTGATGGTGGGGGGATTGTGCGACTGTGCAGGAGGGGGCGGATGGGGTGTGGGAATTAGATGATACCTGTAATTCTTGAAATTTTCCCGGCATACAGAGTATTCCATGAAGTTTCGGGATTGCAGTCGGATTACTCGACTTCTTGTCACGATATTTTGGCTGACAACCTTTCAGCCATCTTCAGGTTAAACACTGCAAAACACAGCTAATACCTGGCTGCAAAACACAGCTAGAACCTGATTGCACTGTGGGATAATGGGCTCAGAAACGTTGGGAACCACTGCTCTACATACATAAAAAGTAGAGGCCTTACGATACTCCCTTGGAACACTTCTACATATCAAGCGTTCGCCCACTCAAGAACGACGTATTGAGTTCCCACTAGACACTAGTTGGCTCTATGCTACCAGCCGTTTCTACAGCCGGCTATTTATTATGTTCCCCCTGCTGTCAGCGGTGGTGCACTAGGGGTGCGGAGCGGCGCAAGTGGGGTCCGTTACGGCGAAATGACCAGCCAGCCTACCTGCTCCAGACAATAGAAGCTCTTTCAAACTGTCCTAGTTATGTAAAACACGTCGATCCGTCTCCGCTGAAACTCGCATGCTCGCTTACCTACACTCTAGGGTGAGTGAAGATGATACTGCCTCATTCAGCAGGAATGATACACGCGCTGTGGCTCTTCCGCACGCGCAAAACCGTAAACTGTGTCGCGTCTACGTATAGTGACACTGCCTGGCAATTTAATCTTACGCGTCTCACTAACTTGCGAGGTTTCATTTTATTTTAACTTGTTAAATTCCACTGCGTACGGGACTTATCGGTGTTGGGCACCACGCCACTGTTCGACATTGCTTGGGAAATTAAAGGTCCTGATGGTCAGCCAATGTGAAATGTTTTATTAAAATTTACAAACTTATACTGAACTATTTTCATAACAGGAAAAGCTACACAAATAATTTAAGAGTACCTCCAATCTTTCAGTTCATTGTAATCTCATGTACTATTCTGATCACAATTTTTTCCCTCACTCTTGATAAATGATGACTGGTTTCAGCGTTTTGGGACAGAATCTGCGTCTCGGGATAGGTATATAAAGGAGTCCAATTTAACAACCAGACTGCAAACATGTGACTGAACGGCCTATTTCGGCAAACATGGATTTTATACACTGAAGAGCCAAAGAAACTGGTACACCTGCCTATATCGCGAGCTTGCAGAACTGCCGCAACACGACGTGGCATGGACTCGAATAATGTCTGAAGTAGTGCTGGAGGGAATTGACACCATGAACCCTGCAGTGCTGTTCATAAATCCGTAAGAGTACGAGGGGTTGGATATTTTTTCTGAATAGCACGTTGCTCAATAATGTTCATGCCTAATGGGTTTGGTGGCCAGCGGAAGTGTTTAAACTCAGAAAAGTGTTCCGGGAGCCACTCTATACCAATTCTCGACGTGTGGGGTGTCGCACTGTCCTGCTGGAATTGCCCGAGTCCGTCGGAATGCACAAAGGACATGAATGGATGCAGGTGATCAGATAGGATGCTTACGTAGGCGTCACCTGTCAGAGTCGTATCTAGACACGTCAGGGGTCGCATATCACTCCAACTGCACACGCCCCGCACCATCACAGAGCCTCCACCAACTTGAACAGTCCCCTACAGACATACAGGATCTATGGGTTCTTGAGGTTGTCTCCATACCCGTACACGCCCATCCGTTCGATACAATTTGAAACGAGACTCGTCCGACCAGGCAACATGTTTCCAGTCATCAACAGTCCAATGTCGGTGTTGATGAGCCCAAGCTAGGCGTAAAGGTTTGTGTCGTGCAGTCATGAAGGGTACATGAGTCGGCCTTCGGCTTCGAAAGTCTATATCGATGATGTTTCGGTGAATGGTTCGCTCGCTGACCCTTTTTAGATGGTCCAGTATTGAAATCTGAAGCATTTGCAGAAGGGTTGCACTTCTGTCACGTTGAACGATTCTCTTCAGTTGTCACTGGTCCCGTTCTTGTGGGATCTTTTTCTAGCCGCAGCGAAGTCGGAGATTTGATGTTTTACCAGATTCCTGATATTCACGGTACACTCGTGAAATGGTCGTACGGGAAAATCCCCACTTCGTCGCTACCTCGGAGATGCTGTGTCGCATCGCTCGTGCGCCGAAGATAAAACCACGTTCAAACTCATCTGAATCTTTGTAACTTGCCATTGTAGCAGCAGTAACCGATCTAACAACTGCGCCGGACTCTTGTCGTCTTATACAGGTGTTGCCGACAGCAACGCCGTATTTAGCCTGTTTGCATATGGCTGGTTCGAATAACTCTATGCGACTTAACTTCTGAGGTCATCAGTCGCCTAGAACTTAGAACTAATTAAACCTAACTAACCTAAGGACATCACACACATCCATGCCCGAGGCAGGATTCGAACCTGCGACCGTAGCGGTCGCTCGGTTCCAGACTGTAACGCCTAGAACCGCACGGCCACTCCGGCCGGCCCTGTTTGCATATCTCTGTATTTGAATACGCATGCCTACCCTAGTTTCTTTGACGCTGCCGCTTATCTGGTAAATGTATGGTGGTGTAGTCAAATGAAAGAAATGGCTGTAAGCACTATGGGACTTAACATCTGAGGTCATCAGTACCCTATAACTTAGAACTACTTAAACCTAACTAACCTAAGGACATCACACACATCCATGCGTGAGGCAGGATTCGAATCTGCGACCGTAGCAGCAGCGCGGTTCCGGACTGAAGCGCCTAGCGGGCCGGCCGTCAAATGAAAACCGAACACCCGTCATAATACACATTCCGCCGACAGGTGGCCCCAATGTTGTTACGTTTCAATACTTGCAACGCTGTGGTAGGGAAATGGAATAGTGCAACATCACAGGTGCACGCAGTTGTTGGGTTATGACCTTGCTTGCTAGCGAACTATTCTAGTGTGTCCGCCCAGAGGTTCACATGGAGGCAAGATAAGAAGAGCACAGAGGTGTGGTTCGTTTTCTGGTGGCTGAGGGTGCTGGAATATGCGCAATTCACCGTCGCACTGAACATTGCATGTGCCTGACGTGAGCGCGCGGGTGGCAGAGGTGGTCCAGGGAAGGGCGCACATCACTGCAAGACGATCTGCACCCAGAACTGGCCCATCGAACCATTATCCCCGGTACGATGGGACAGACTGATGGCCTCATCCGGGGAGGGCGACGAATCACGTAGCAAGCATTTCCTATTCATGTCGGCATTAACGATGGCTCTGTACGTGACATCATCAACCACCACTTGCATTACCGTAAAATACAAGCACAGCGCGTGCCGCGTCACCTGACGGAGGGATAGCACATGAACGTTTCTCTTGTGAGTAGTGGTACTAAGTGATCGTGTCAATCAGCCACAGATTATTCAAGATAACTTGATAGACTGGGGCATCTTCGCTTTTTGAGGCACGACATTCCTGACCTCTGTGGAATGTGATACGTTCGTGGTGAGCCGCTACCAATTTTGCCTCTGATGTAACGCGCCATTAAGGTCCAAGATGGACTGTTCTGGTGATAGTAATGGCGTCAAGACTGAGTCATCTGCTGCGATACCACGAGGAAGGGCATGCGTTTCTCTCCCCCTATCGTCACAGTGGACGAAACGTCGTGCCACGATTTCGAGCGCGGTGGCAAACAGCAAAGGCAACTGTGGAAGCATTCCACATTTCCCCGTCAAAGAAATCCAAAGCTCTTTATATGTATAGGTACTGGTAAGGTCAAGATGACCTCCTCCTTCGACTTAGGGGCTCTCTGCTTGTCGAGTTCCTCGAGCGTGGGACCACAATCAATGAGTCGCGCTATGAAGACACTTTGTAGATATTGCGACGTGCCATAAAGTCAAAACGCCCAGGGATGCTGTCGTACGGAATCACCCTGTTACCCGGTGATACCCAACCCTACACAGCCAATCGGACGAGGCTACGCTTCAGGAGTTTGGTTAGGAAACACTGCAACATCATCCGTACAGCCCAGATCTTTTACGCGTGCTCTTCACATCTTTGGCGACCTGAAGAAAGACATGCGTGGAAATTGGTTGCAGTCGGACGAGGAACTCCAAGAGCGGGTGCGGTTGTGGCCGACCGCGTTTAACGAAACAAGAACCGATTGACTCGTCTCCCAGTGGGATAAATGTGTTAACTTGTGTGGCGATTACTTTTGAATGGAAGTATTCCACGGTCCCGTTGTGGAGGGTTTTCGTTTCTCGTTTGACTGTCCTTCATGTTAGGGTAATAACAAATTTTAATTTTTCCTCGGTTTTCGTAAATTACTTCAGGCAAATGACGCGCTGGTTCCTGTTATAAGACTACAGCCTACATCCTGCCCCATCCATTTGACAGTGAACCTGAAAGTAAGTAAATGTCTGCCACGACATGCCCAATATCCTTGCATAAACTTTTGAGATACGTCTATTCCTCAAATGTTCTAGTTTTGTAACAATTTATTGAATGCTGTACCAATGTATGTGAGTTTTCGGTTGTGTGACTGTGATAATTGGTTTCTGAGCTCAACAAAGGGCCTGGTTTGACGCACGCTACTGTGCTGTTAGTGTTGTGCCATACTATGCGTGGGAGTGACCTGGCGCGTTTATTGAGTAGTTTTGTTCATGTTTTGCGTGTAGGCTGCCTTCATATTAGTGGCACAGGTTCATATAAAGGTTGATAACTGTCACGACAGAAGTTCATTCGAATCGATAAAATAAACTTAGTCGTCGTTCTGCATTGGTTGACTTGTGTGTTAACCTGCGACTGTCACAGACATCTCCTGAACCTGGTATACCGAATCCTACCAATAAAATTCGTGACCTCGGTTCTTAAGCAACACACACGGCAGGTGGGAGACGGAAATCATATCCAGCGAGAGAATAATAAGTCTGGACCTTACAAAGGGATCCACGGTTGAAGACACTATTGCTACTACTAACTTGCGTTCATTACATTACACTAATACTAGTACTGTAAATCATGAATACGACATTTCGTAATGATGTGGAACGTGTCAGTTTAACATAAGTTTTCTTTACACGATATAAAATTCTTTCTTTTTTTACAGTTACTACTTCACATGCAAGAATTTATCTGCTGAGTACAAGGAGTTGTCATGTTGTCATTCAGAAATTATTTTAATTTCGTTTTTAAATGCTGGTTGGCTGTCTGTCAGGATTTTAATGCTATTTGGCAAATAACCAAAGATTTTTGTGGCAGCATAATTCACTCCTTCCTGTGCCAAAGGCAAATTTAGTCCAGAATAGTAAAGATCGTCCTTTCTGTTAGTCTTGTAGCTATGCACTTTGCTGTTATTTTTGAATGGGGATTGAAACACGATGGTACGGTGAATATACGGAGTTTCTTAAACAAATGCCTGCATGGTGATCTTGGATGGGCTCCAGCTATTATTCTGATTACACGCTTTTGTGCAATGAGTACATTTTCTCTTAATTATGAATTATCCCCAAATATGATGCCATATGATAGCAGTGGATGAAAACAGGCATAATAAGCTAATTTACTCATATTTTTATCACCAAAATTTGCAATAACCCTAACAGCATAAGTAGCTGACTCTAACCGTTTCAGGGGATCATCGATGTGTTTCTTCCAATTCAATTTCTCATCAGTGCACACACCCAGAAATTTTCAGTATTCTGCCTTAGCAACAGGATTCTATTCAAGGTCTATATTTATCAATGGTGTTATGCCATTTACTTTACAGAACTGTATGTACTGTGTTTTCTCAAAACTGAGTGAGAGTCCACTTGCAGAGAACCACTTAATAATTTTCTGAAAGACTTTATTTATAATTTCCTTAGCTAATTGTTGTTTGTTGGGTGTGATTACTAGACTTGTATCATCAGCAAAAGGAGGTTACTTTGCACCCTCATGAATGTAGAGTGGCAAGTCATAAATATATATGTTAAGAATAAGGGACCCACGACTGAATCCTGTACTACACCATTCTTGATACCTCCCCAGTTAGAGGGTTCTGCTGATTTTTGCAGACAATCTGTACTGTTAATTCCAACCTTCTGCATTCTTCTAGTTAAATATGAATTAAACCATTTGTGCACTGTCCCACTCAGTCCCCAATATTTAAGCTTATCGAGAAGAATTTCATGATTCACGCAGCCAAAAGCCTTTGTGATCCCGATGGGTGATGCTTGGTTATTCAGAGCACTGAGTATTTGATCAGTGATAACATATGTTGTATTTTCTGTTGAAAGGCATTTCTGAAAACCAAAGTGACATTTTGTTTTATGGACCTAAGTAAGGAATGTATTTTATTTCTACTTCACGTTATAAGTAATGTGTTCTAACCTTTCCTGACTTTCGCGTATCAATTAGTACGGTTTTACACAGTGAAACCTTTTTATGTAGGGTTATTAGCTGCAATATATGGCGATAAGGGTGCAGAAAACTGAGAAAAGTTGCTACTTGCAGAAAATTGAGGAAAGTAACTACAGGAATATGAAAAGTGATGTAAGAACAAAATGATGAGAAACAAGTAAGCTGCCCACGATCTGTAAACTGCTACGCCAGATTGAACAAACCTTATTTAAGTTTCAAGTTTATTCGTTTCGAACATCCTAATTTCAATGAAGTGATAGTTAAATCAAGACCATAAGCTGTCGACAGGCGTTGATAAACATCAACGGGCACATTTGAAAATGCGTGCCCCGACCGGGACTCGAACCCGGGACCTCCTGCTTACATGGCACACGCTGTATCACATTTTTTCCCGTATTGTTCGTTGCGTTTGGTCTGGGCGGACGTCACAAGACATCCGGTCAAGTTGGTCTTTGATTCCTTTACTCAGTTTTTTATTACAGACCTAACACGCTGAGCTACCGTACGGCTATCCATCTGAGCCACCGACGGCACAGAGGATAGTGCGATTGCAGGGATTTATCCCTTGCACGCTCCCCGTGAGACCCACATTCCCCAATTAATGTCCACACACTACATTCGTAGTGCCCCTGCCCATTACACTCACTCCTCGCGGCAGACAGTCTTACCGAGTCCCGTAAGAGTTCCGGCAATGCGTGTGCATCCAGTACAGAAGAAGAAGGTTAACGGCCGGTTAGCCTTAACTATATGAAGATGGTATCTGTTCTTTCGGACGATACCATCTTCATATCCTAATTTCAGGGTAGTCCAATTTCATATTAATAGTAATACGTCATCTTATAACCAAAAATCACAGGTGACTAACGTCTGTTTCCCATTTGTTTAGTTTCAGCCCTCCTGAACTGAGAAAACCACATTGAAGCAACCGGATGATGTTCGTCTTGGTAAAACACAAAGAGGCGTCGTGGTATCCCTGGGGAATTCAACAGAGACTTTTACAATCTAAGACCCCTGTTAAGGAGATAAAACCAAGGCGCACACAAAAGTCTGGACACTAGAACAATAGGAACGTTTGTAAACCGAACTGAGGAGGGCGGAGTATTTCTAACAAGGTAAAGATTGTTCGTCAACACTTCTTGCACAGTCCAAGAAGTCAGTTGGACAGGCCGTACTGGAATACATGATGCTGAGATCGCTGTACACAATGTCCTTCGGATGCGACTGAGATCGCATGCCTATAAGGTCCGCATCCTGCAGAACCTGTTGCCACCAGACAAGCTGCAGCAAATCTTAGTACTGGGAGGATTCCATAAAATACAATAGGGCAGTGTGTCTATAATACAGTGTCTTTTTAGTTCGATGCAACGTTCCTTCGGATATGTATGCATGGTTTTATCTTCTTGACAGGTGGTAACAGCTTGTGGTCGACACAATGAAATTCCCTTTGCGTCGAACTAAACAGCCTCTGTAAAAAACAGACACTGCCCTACTGTATTTCATACCAAAGCAAGCCGACTAGACGAGAAAGACAAGGTCTCTCCCTATGTGGAAATTACATGAATTGTGTGCGAGCACTGTGCGACGTACGGAGGTTTGGGTCGGTCCGGCTCTAGGCGCTTCAGTCCGGAACCGCGCGACTGCTGCGGTCGCAGGTTCGAATCCTGTATCGGGCATGGATGTGTGTGATGTCCTTAGCTTAGTTAGGTTTAAGTAGTTCAAAGTTCTAGGGGCGCCAACAAGAAACCCAGACTAGGTTCCCGGTCAGGCACAAATTTTCACATGTTTCTAACAATTAATATAGCCATTAAATAACCGTATTCGCAATTTGCGAATACATTTCATAATTCCACTACATTTGTATTGAATTAAATTCGCAGAACAATGGTCTTCTGAGAAGCACTGTGCTTTCGCAAAAGGGCACATTTTATTTCGGTGACATTGTTTTAAGAGGCAGGTTATTCGAGTACGGGGCGCACAACATCACGTGACTTTCGGGAACACATAAGGTATAGCCCCAGGGGTAGTTACTGCTGTACCGATGGATGATCTAAGCATGAGGTCACTTTCACATAAGAGACCACAGCAGCATCAACGTAACTGGATATGCGGGCTGGAAACACCTTTTCACAGCGTGCACACCTGCTGCCGCATGTCAGGAAGGTGGCCCAATCCGCTGAAGTTCCCGGCGCTGTTGACGAAACCGTTCCACGAATGCATAGCACCTTCTCTTGCACCGCGCCCCTAATTTGTTCTTGTTGGCCTACATGAAGTTTCGAATTTACGGCACTAAAGTGCGTTCAGGGACTGATTTGACACTTATCAACACCATCAATCCACGGAGTTCAAAAACATTGCTCTGAGCACAATGGGACTTAATATCTGAGGTCATCAGTCCCCTAGAACTTAGAACTACTTAAACCTAACTAACCTAAGGACATCACACACATCCATGCCCGAAGCAAGATTCGAACCTGCGACCGTAGCAGTCGCGCGGTTCCGGACTGAAGCGCCTAGAACCGCTCGGCAATCCACGGAGTCGAGGCGTAGCTACATCTGTACTCCGCAAATCAATTTACGGTGTGTGGTACGTTGTACTTTTGATACTTGGGAAGAACGACTGTCGCAAATCCCTCGCATGAGATCTAATTCCCTAAACTCCCATCATGCTCATTTTGCGAGATGTAGGTGAAGAACTAACATGTAGCTCGATTCTTTTTGAAATGAATAATCTCGTAATTTTATCACTTGCCCGGATAGCAGCGTGTGTTAGCGAGGGCCAGTGTGCCGATCCGCCTGGATGTAGTTTTTAGGTGGTTTCTCGCATCTGACTAGGTGAATACCAGGCTGGTACACACGGTCCAACATAGTTACACGATTCGTAGATATTTAGAACACGCTTTCACGTGGATAACAATGGCCTGGAAACCCTTTTCTTGAAAGTCTTTCAGGTCGTCTCCACAGCATTCACTACTGCTTCTGATGACGGAAAATGCCTCCCACGAAAGTATTTTTGTAATTTTACGGAATAGAAAAAAGTCACATGGGGCTGAATCCGGAAAATAGGAAGGGTGAAGGATGCACTTCACACTGATTGTTGCAAGATGTTCAGCAACAACATATGCAACATGCAACATTGCATTATCTTGGTGCAGCATCCACGGATGTGTGATCTTTTCCACCTGGTATAGACTTGCAAAGTTTTCAGGACATCCCACTACTATTTTCTACTTATTGAAGTGTGGACGAGTAGTGCACACTTCGTATTTGCATTCAGAGGCCGAGGTCGACGTGCAATGAAATACCTAACAGAGCTCCAAAGAGGGCAGATTGAGGTGACCCGAGTAGCTGGAGTAACAGTAACCAAGACAGCCAACGTATTGAATGTTTCAAGAGCAACTGTTCAAATGGTTCAAATGACTCTGAGCACTATGGGACTCAACATCTGAGGTCATCAGTCCCCTAGAACTTAGAACTACTTAAACCTAACTAACCTACGGACATCACACACACCCATGCCCGAGACAGGATTCGAACCTGCGACCGTAGCAGTCCCGCGGTTCCGGACTGCAGCGCCAGAACCGCACGGCCACCGCGGCCGGCAAGAGCAACTGTTTCAACAGCCATGTCAGCCTACACAAAACATGAAAAGACAATAGTAGGCACAAATCAAAACTAAATTACATGTATCGTCGTACACTTCCACGAATTGTGTCAAAACAACACAAAACTACGGCGGCTAAAGTGACTGCAGAGCCAACAGCCGTCTCCGAGACCTCGTATCTATCGACACTGTCCGCCGGGAACTTCATAAAGAGAATATTCATGGACGAACTGCTATACCGAAACCATGAGTGACGACAACCATCGCAGAGAAGCGTAAAACATGTGAGGAGCATAATTCCTGGACGGCTTGATCAGTGGAAACACGTGATATGGTCCGAAGAGTAAACGTATTCGTTATTTCCAACAATGGGCCGGCTTTAAGTCTGGAGAACACCAAAAGAAGCCTACAGTCCTGATTGTTTGATTCCAGCTGTTAAGCATGGAGGAGGGAGTGAGATGGTGTGGACAGCCATATCATGTATTCTGCTCGTCCCATCATACTCTCAAAGGCTGTGTTACAGCCAACCATTACGTGAAAATATAGGTGATCAGGTGTACCCCATGTTGTTCCCCAATATTGGTGCCTTTTTTTTAGGATGATAGAGCCCCCATTTAGACAGCACAGAACATGAGAAGCATGCAACTGAAATGGAATGTCTTCCCCGGCCACCACAGTTCCCGGACTTGAACATTATCGAACCCTTGTGGGCGGTATTCGAGTGCAGACTCCGGAGCAGATTTCCGCCTCTCTCGTCAGTACAGGAGTTAGGGGAGGTTCTGATTGAAGAGTGGCATAAAATTTCACTGGAGACTATACAATCATTATATGAGAGTATTCCAAGAAGAATGGCGGCTGTACAACGGGCAAATGGGGATCCAACCGCTTATTAATAAACCATTCCCATGTAAGTACAGGTGTTCACATTCTTTGCCTGTCCCCTGTATATTCTCTTTCATTATTTACAACAATCGACCGAAGCTGGGGGTAACTTTTCGATTCCGCGACTGTGGAAATGACGTGGTTTTGAGGCGAAGAACTCATCGAGCCATGTTCGGAGCGCATTTCCAACCGGAAAGGAAGTTCCTTGAATGTTGTTCGATAGAAAGCGGAAAACGTGAAAAACTGAAGCGCAAGTTCAGTTGCACAAGGCGGGTGCGGAATGACTTCCCAACCCAACTTCCGTATAACGTTTTTTGCCAGTCTAACAGAACGCGGGCGGTCGTTATCATGGAGTAACGTCACTTAAACCCCGACCTTCTTCCTGAACGTGCAGACTTACTAATGTCAAAATGATCCTCCTCAAAACGAGGAAACCGTTTGCTCGCCGTGCTCTGTCTAGCGGCGTTAACCCCATACATGGCGCAAATATTTCTGACTGCCTGCGCTGCGTTCACCTCTCTCCTGAACTCAAACGGAAAAATATGTCGGAAATGTTCCGATTTCTTCAGATGGCACTCGATTTTCTAACGTCCACGGCTCCACTCGCCATCTCCAAATAACAAAATGACGATATACATACTCAAATAGGATCAATGAAGTACAAATAATAAATCGTAATGGATAAATAAACCGATAGCAACCGGATTACCAACGTGCAAAACGAAAACGCGACGAACGTATGCCCCAACCTTATATACACTACTGGCCATTAAAATTGCTACACCAAGAAGAAATGCAAATGATAAACGGGTATTCATTGGAAAAATATATTATACTAAAACTGACATGTGATTACATTTCCACGCAATTTGGGTGCATAGATCCTGAGAAATCAGTACCCAGAACAACCACCTCTGGCCGTAATAACGGCCTTGATACGCGTGGGCATTGAGTCAAACAGAGCTTGGATGGCGTGTACAGGTACAGCTGCCCATGCAGCTTCAACACGATACCACGGTTCATCAACAGTAGTGACTGGCGTATTGTGACGAGCCAGTTGCTCGGCCACCACTGACCAGACGTTTTCAATTGGTGAGAGATCTGGAAAATGTGCTGGCCAGGGCAGCAGTCGAACATTTTCTGTATCCAGAAAGGCCCGTACAGAACCTGCAACATACGGTCGTGCATTATTCTGCTGAAATGTAGGGTTTCGCAGGGATCGAATGAAGGGTAAAGCCACGGGTCGTAACACATCTGAAATGTGAACAAGAGATGACCGAGACGTGTAACCAATGGCACCCCGTACCATCACGCCGGGTGATACGCCAGTATGGCGATGACGAATACACGCTTCCAATGTGCGGTCACCGCGATGTCGCCAAACACGGATGCGACCATCACGATGCTGTAAACAGAACTTAGATTCATCCGAAAAAATGACGTTTTACCATTCGTGCACCCAGGTTCTTCGTTGAGTACACCATCGCAGGCGCTCCTGTCTGTGGTGCAGCGTCAAGGGTAACCGGAGCCATGGTCTCCGAGCTGATAGTCCATGCTGCTGCAAACGTCGTCGAACTGTTCGTGCAGATGGTTGTTGTCTTGCAAACGTCCCCATCTGTTGACTCAGGGATCGAGACGTGGCTGCACGATCCGTTACAGCCATGCGGATAAGATGCCTGTCATCTCGACTGCTAGTGATACGAGGCCTTTGGGATCCAGCACGGCGTTCCGTATTACCCTCCTGAACCCACCGATTCCATATCCTTCTAACAGTCACTGGATGTCGACCAACGCGAGCAGCAATGTCGCGATACAATAAACCGCAATCGCGACAGGCTACAATCCGACCTTTATCAAAGTCGGAAACGTGATGGTACGCATTTCTCCTCCTTACACGAAGCATCACAACAACAATTTACCAGGCAACGCCGGTCAACTGCTGTTTGTGTATGAGAAATCGGTTTGAAACTTTCCTCATGTCAGCACGTTGTAGGTGTCGCCACCGGCGCCAACTTTGTGTGAATGCTCTGAAAAGCTAATCATTTGCATATCACAGCATCTTCTTCCTGTCGGTTAAATTTCGCGTCTGTAGCACGTCATCTTCGTGGTGTAGCAATTTTAATGGCCAGTAGCGTACGTCCGTTACCTCTTTTCCTCCTGTACATTATAGGTATTTGTTTGAGGATTTCAAACATCTTGTACCGCTTCACGTTGTCGAACCCATATTCTAGGTCGACAGATCATATGCAAGGGTGTTGATTTTTCTTGTCTTGACTCCACGATCGAGTACAATGTTAGACCTGCCTCTCAGGCGTCTTTATCTTTCGCAAGCCGCTACGAAAATTCATTCGGCAGCGTTTAGAAACGATACGTTACAAACGCAGAGGCTTCGCTGGTCCTGGTTCCTATCTCTGAAGAGATAATGGTGGCGCCTGGCGTCTCGACGTGGACACAGCGGGGCAGGTAGCCGGCTGATAAGCAGTGAGAGCACGCGTGGCACGGGCGACATTTGCGAGGAGGAAGCTGGCTGGCACGGCAGGTGCGGCTTCCCGCGTGTCCATCGATCTCTGCGGCGCGCGCCTCAGCGGGGGAGGCCGCGGCGGCACGTGCAAAAACACTGCGCGCCTCCCGCTACTCGCACTGCTAAGCGCCCTTCTTCGCCGTACGTGACCTCGCCAAACAACTGAGTCCACAGGTGTGGAGCCGAAAATGGGGCGTGGGAGGGGGTGGAAGAGATCGTGCGAGTCATTACCCCTCACCTACCCTCCCAACGAAAATTCTCGTCAAAGTATTTATTTTAATCTTTTTAGGGTTCGTTGCCTCAGTCTCTAAAAACGTAACCCTTATTAAAATGATCACTTTGTTACGTCTCTCTCTCTCTCTCTCTCTCTCTCTCTGTCTGTCTGTCCGACTGTAAAGAATTCTTTCTCTCAGGAACTGGTAGACGCATCAAGATCAAATACACATACGGAGGTCTATGGTTCCTTGGCGGTATAAAAATTGGAAGTTTCTAAGTCAATGCAACGAAAAGATCCGGCCATTTGTGTCACCCCCTGATCCTCGAAAACTCGCTCATCAGAACCTATAAGGTGCTTCCTGTTGACCTAGAATCATGAAATTTGACAAGAAGGAAGCTTTCACTGTACAAGTAAAGGAAAAAATACTAAAGTTGTTAATTTGTAATTATATAACAAGAAAAAAACATTTTCGTCATTTTTTATCCGTTTGTGTCTGTCCGTTTGTTAGGCCCCTTCTTCTCTAGAGCAGTTTGGTGTATCAAGTTCAACCTTTATTTTACACAGTGGTGTAAAAATTGTAAGCTTTTAAATCTAAACAATCAAAACATGCTGCCATTTATGTAACATATTTTGATACTGGTAAACTCAGTCATCAACACCTATAGGTTGACGTAGAGTCATGAAATTCGGCAAGAAGCAAAGTTTAACAGTACAAGTATAGTAAAAAAGAGTCTGAAATTTGTTAAATTGTAATCATGTCACATAAAAATATCCTTTGACATTTGGACGTACATTGCAGTCATTGTCCGTCACAAGCATGATAGACGAATATTACTGTATGCTAACATAAAATGTAATTAATGTAAGTTGTGGTCATGTTTTAGCAATTAAATAAAAATATGTCATTAAATCTTCTCGCTCTACGCAAACAAACTAAAAAGTCTCCTTCTTGCCTCTTTTTGTATGTCCAGGCTACCTGAGAAATTACTGTAGAGATTTTGATGCGGTCTTGTAATTCCCGGGACCAATATTCCGCCACTATCGACGTCGATAACAGACAAAAACTGTCGAGATTCTCGATGCCCACGTTGAATGAACTACAGAAATACGTAATTAAGTTTGAACCCTATCTGGGGAACAACTGGAAGAACTTTGGGAAGAAAGACAAGAAAAGAAACACAAATGAAATTCAATAAAGTTATGGCTGTACCTACTCTTGTATACGGTTCTGAAGCATGGACAGCAGAGATGAAGTTCATACGGTATGTAAGAGGACGTAATACAATGACTACAATAGAGAATGAAACAATAACATCAGAATTAAAAACTTTCAGTTAATGACAAGATAGAAAATAGAATGAAACTGATCATGTTGACAGAAAGACAGGAACCAAATTGCCAAAACGATAATGAATTATCGGTCGACTGGACAGAGAGATCTTGGTAGATCTCGTAAGCGATGGATGGATGAATGACAGAGATCAGAACGGGTGATTATAAGACCTAATCGTTGGAAGGAGATGAGGATTATGATGATGATGATGATGATCATTAAGATTGTAGAAACCCTCAGTGCGCGAGTTCTACGTGTACTCGGCCAATGTTTTTACATATTTCCATTGTTAGACTCGAAGAACAAGGAACCCAAGATTGAGATGGGAGAGTGTTGTAGCCTATTCCTGATGCTGTTCAATCTGTACATTGAGCAAGCTGCAAAGAAGACCAAGGAAAAATTTGCAAAGGAAATTAAAGTACAGGAACAAAAAATAAAAAGTTCGAGGTGTGTCAATGACAGCGAAGGACTTGGAAGAGCAGTTGTACGGAACAGACAGTGTCTTGAAAGGGGTTATAACTAGCTAAACAAGGGTAATGGAATGTTGTGGAATTAAATCAGGTGTTGTTGAGGGAATATTAAGAAACGAAATGCTAAAAGTTATGGACACGTTTTGCTACTAGGGAAGCAAAATAAATGATGATGACCGAAGTAGAGAAGATAATAATAATGAGCGTATGGCATTGGTGGCCGGGACACACCTCGCGGGGCGGTTCGGCCGCCGCTCCACGAGTTTTTTAACGCCACAACGGCGACTTGCGAGTAAATAAGGATGAAAGGACGATGAAAGACACATAACGCTCAGTCATCTCGAGGCAGAGAAAAATCCCTGACTCCACCGGGAATCGAACTCGGGACCCCGTGCGAGAACGCTATCGCCAAGACCACGAGCCGCGGACTGTAGAGAAGATATAAAATGCAGACTGGCTATAGCATGAACATCTTTTCTGGCAAGGAGTAATTTATTAACACCTAGAACGCATTCAAGTGTTACGAAGACTTACCTGAAGGTATTTGTCTGGAGGACGGAAGTGAAAGGTGGCCAATAAAGCGGTTCAGGCAAGAAGAGAATACTAGATTACGAGTGCAGGGGAATGCTGACGATTAGGTGGATAGAGCACGTCACTAATGGGGAGGTGCTGACTAGAATTGGGGAAAAAAGAAATTGTGGCATAATCTGATAAAAGGAAGGGAGTGGTTGATAGAACACGTTCTGAGGAGTCAGGGTATCGTCAATTTGGTAACGAAAGAAGTGTAGGGGGGTCAAAATTGTAGGACATGAAGAGACGAAAATGGTAAGCAGATTCAGTAGGATGTAGGTTGCAGTAGTTATTCGGTGATGAAGATGCTTGCACATGATAGAGTAGCGTGGAGAGCTGCATCAAACCAGCATTCAGTCTGAGGACCACTACAACAACAGTGGACTCCCAAATTGTTAGGTAACTAATGGTGTATTAAGTAGCATGAAAACGTCAATCTCTAAAATGACAAATATTCTAGAAAAATTACAATGAGCGAGGATTGTTCAATAAAAAAGATCACAATGTCTTTAAGGTCATAATTTTTCGCGGTAGAATTTTATCCTATGATGTTCTGTTAGCTTCATCTGTAACAAACACACAGTACCAGTTTCATAGTTGGCACTCCTGGTTCCCGCCTGTGAGAGGCGGACAAGCTCAGACTTGTTCGATATCGCCTAACGCAACAATGGAGGTGAAGCGCGAAAAAAAAATGCAACTTAGAAATTCTGCTGAGGCCTATGCAATGATACAGGAGGCCTGTCTGTCCTTTCTTCCCTACAGCACGCCTTGAAGATGATTTAGATTGTTTAAGGAGCGGAGACAATCTATTTCAGAGGAAGATGGACCCGACAATCCAGTTCCCGCTCTTTCGGAAGAAAACATCAACACCACTGCTGCCATCTGAAGAGAGGATAGACGAATAACCTTATGAATACTTTCTGAAATATTGAAAACTTCATTGGACGCTGCGAACAAGTTTGTGACAGAAAATTTATACATGAGACATACTAGTGCGTGATGGATTCCAAGAATGCTGATTACCGAACGAAAGGACAGTCCTTAATTGGCGAGGTGTGATCTCTCAGACCGCGCGAAAACTTCCAACACGTTCTCTAAGGTCATTTCTGGCAGAATGCTCCTCTACCAACCCTACCCTCTTTAAATCACAAACCCTACAATGTTTTGTTTTAGGTTGCAATATCTCCTCCTTTTTTCGTTGTTGACACGTGTTACTGAGACATGTTGAGGTATCCTAGACCGCGCCTCCTGAACTACGTACTTGTTTTCTTCAGCATCGTACAAAATACACTACTGGCCATTAAAATTGCTACACCAAGAAGAAATGGAGATGCTAAACGGGTATTCATTGGACAAATATATTACACTAGAGCTGACATGTGATTACATTTTCACGCAATTTGGGTGCATAGATCCTCAGAAATCAGTACTCAGAACAACCACCTCTGGCCGTAATAACGGCCTTGATACGCGTGGGCATTGAGTCAAACAGAGCTTGGATGGCGTGTACAGGTACAGCTGCCCATGAGGCTTCAACACTATACCACAGTTCATCAAGAGTAGTGACTGGCGTATTGTGACGAGCCAGTTGCTCGGCCACCACTGACCACAGACCGAGACGTGTAACCAATGGCACCTCATACCATCATGCCGGGTGATACGCCAGTGTGGCGATGACGATTACACGCTTCTAATGTGCGTTCACCGCGATGTCGCCAAACACGGGCGACCATCATGATGCTGTAAACAGAACCTGGATTCATCCGAACAAATGACATTTTGCTATTCGTGCACCTAGGTTCGTCGTTGAGTACACCATCGCAGGCGCTCCTGTCTGCGATGCAGCGTCAAGGGTAACCGCAGCCACAGACTCCGAGCTGATAGTCCATGGTGCTGCAAACGACGTCGAACTGTTCGTGCAGATGGTTGTTGTCTTGCAAACGTCCCCATCTGTTGACTCAGGGATCGAGATGTGGCTGCACGATCCGTTACAGCCATGCGGATAAGATGCCTGTCATCTCGACTGCTAGTGATACGAGGCCGTTGGGATGCAGGACGGCATTCCGTATTACCCTCCTGAACCCACCGATTTCATATTCTGCTAACAGTCATTGGGTCTCGACCAACGCGAGCAGCAATGTCGCGCTACCATACACCGCAATCGCGATAGGCTACAATCCGATCTTCATCAAAGTCGGAAACATGATGGTACGCATTTCTCCTCCTTCCACGAGGCATCACAAAGACGTTTCACCAGGCAACGCCGGTCAACTGCTGTTTGTGTATGAGAAATCGGTTGGAAACTTTCCTCATGTCAGCACGTTGTAGGTGTCGCCACCGGCGCCAACCTTGTGCGAATGCTCTGAAAAGGTAATCATTTGCATATCACTGCATCTTCTTCCTGTCGGTTAAATTTCGCGTCTGTAGCACGTCATCTTTGTGGTGTAGCCATTTTAATTGCCAGTACTGTACGTAAAGATGCTGTTGTGTGGGACATCTTTCACCCCGAAAAAAATTCAGTTGCTGACGTCGTGCCAATGCCAGAAGCAATCTGCGAGTATAGTTGAGAGACGAGACCCGCTGTTATCGTGAACCCGAGGCCGACGGCCCGTATTAGCAGAGCGTTGCGCGGGTGGGCGCGAGGTAGCAGGCGGTACCGCCCCCGCACCCGCAGCAAAGACGGCCTCCGTGAGACGCAGCTCTCTCCTGAACACCCGCCGGCGGGCCTCGCTCACCGCCAAGGCGACAAGCGATTTCTAACAAAGCAACTAGTCGGTTCCGCGAAAAAACACAGTTCTACCTTTGAGAATCGATAACGCAGCGCACGCCTCTGCATTATTCAGGTGACAGGGAGCCAGCCGGCGGTGACCTGCTCACTGCCTTAGCGAGTGACCCGAATCTACACCTGCCCAGCTCCGCTCGACGAAACTCAGATGAAATGTTTCGCGGTTTTCGAGCAGTTTTCGACTCGCTACGATAACTTTTCCTTCATTCAAGAACGCGAGGTATTTCTCGATATGAATCTGTGACTCGATCAATGTAGATAAATTATGAACTATGAGATGACAGTATGGAATTGAATGTTAACTATATTCCGTCGAAAGATTTCAAGGATGAAATTCTAAATTTCCCTGAATCAACTTTTGTCGTATATGAGAGCAAGTTTTACTCTACCGGTAGCCAGCGTTTGGTTTTAAGCTCTAAAAGCAGCCGTGTTTGCAGGCTAAATTATGGGAATTCATGTCCGCCTATTTTGCAAACAACTGCAGCCTATAAATCTCCACACACGTTTCAGAGCCTTTGTGCCATCATCAGTGGGTTCTTTTATTCAGTTCATATTTTCTATTACGCTATTTTCTGTTGGATATTCTTTACAAGCAACGGATGAGTATCCATATGAGGACAGATACCACGTAAATATTCATCTTCTGGATTTGCAGCTCTTGTATTTTTCCTGTGTTTGTAGCCAAAATTACTGGATATAGGTTCCGTCTTTTACTCAAAACACTTGTCACTCGTACATGTTTCTGCACCTCTGTGCCATCAGTGGATTTTGTTTACTGAAAAACTGTAAAAAAGTGATCATATTTTCTATTGTAACTGATCTAACAAAATGAGGCCTAAAGAGAATTTTTGTTGGTTGTTGTTCTTACCCCGATTTTACACGATCTAGTTTTGCAGGACCATCTGTATGGTGTCCTGCACTAATAGCTTGTCATCTGCAAACAAGATGATGTAAAAGTGAATTTTATCAGCGAGTTCGTGTGACAAAATGTTTTGCGTATATATCTGTTGTTACTAAAGTATTGTTGTGACTGATCCGTCTTCTCTTGCGTTCTGTGGGCACTGCACACAAATATTACATGTACTTTGTGTAATTTCGGTTATGCAAATGCCTTTTTGCTTCGCAAAACGAGGTGTACTCCATGTTCTTACGTGTCCTAACCCCCGCGGCGTTCATTTGTTCCCGACTGAGTTTGGCGCCTCTCTCTCTCTCTCTCTCTCTCTCTCTGTGTGTGTGTGTGTGTCTGTGTGTGTGTGTGTGTGTGTTCCTTTAGATGTTTGTGTTACCTTTTCTGTAAAGTTCCTTTAATGTGTTAAATAATGTGCCTCTACAGAGTGTAGTGTATTCATTTAAAACTTGTTTGCCTTCTGCTGTTGCCTTCTGTATGTGTAAGTTTTCTTCTGTTTATTAGTTTGTAATATAGGCTGTGGCTGGATTTCAGTATTTTTAAATCTGCTCCTATTATAGTTGGATGGTCGTTGTGGGCTATTAGGTTGTCAGCAAATTATGGTCTAGGTGCTATTACTTTTTAGAGTACTGGCGTATTCTAAGAATCTTATTTTAAAGTTTCTGCAAGTTTGTCCAATGTATACTGATTGGCAAGTGTTACATGCGATTTCATATATTCCTGACCTGTTGAATTTATCTGTGCGTGTCTCCTGTGTTCTGAGTTTTAGCTGTGTTATGTTGTCTGTCCTGTATCCTATTTGAAGTCATTGTTTCCTCAATATGTTGCCTTGTTTGTTATTGTAAGTGAGTATGTGACATTTTGTGTGTGTATGTGTGTGTGTGTGTGTGTGTGTGTGTGTGTGTAGGTGTGTGTGTGTGTGTGTGTGTGTGTGTGTGGTCATTGTTTGTGTGTTTTGTTATTCTGTGTTGTGTAAGGTTTTGTGCGAGTGTTGTGAGTTCGTTCTTTTTCTGTTTCCAAATGTAACAATTTTCCTCTTCTATTCGTTTTATTGTGCTTAGTTCTTGTGTGTAATTCTGTTTGCTTATAGGTGTTCTGTTCAACGTGTGGAGCATGGATCTGGATCTAGCTTGCTTGCGTGCCACCAGATGGTTCCGTAGATTGTGAATGGCGATGTTCGTGGTTGTCGGTTTCCTCAGTATCATTAAGTAATGGGCGTTATTTGGTGAGGTCCAGAAAATTTAGTGTATTGTCTGTTTCTGTTTGTAATGTGAAGTGAATTTTTGGTTGTAAGTTGTGTATTTCATTGTGTAGCTGTTCTGTGTCTGTGTGTGTGGTTCATCAATCAGGCATGCTGACGAACTACAACACACATGGAACAGCTACACAATGAAATAAAAAACTTACACCCAAAAATTCACTTCACATTAGAAACAGAAACAGACAATACACTAAATTTTCTGCACCTCACCATACGAAAAACAAACAACACGAATGACTTTATGATATTCTGGAAACCAACAACCACTAGCACCTCCATTCACAATCTATGGAACCATCCGATGACACAAGCAAGCAAGCTTCATATTCATGCTCCACAGATTGAACAGAACACCCATAAGCAAACAGAATTACACACAGTAGGTAAACACAATAAAACAAATATCAGAGGAAAATTGTTACAAGCACCATATGACACAGAAATTAAACCAACAGGTTTGTAAACAGAAAAAGAACTAAGACACCACACTCACACAAAACCTTACACAACATAGAACAGCATAACACAAAAACAATGACCATATGCAAGACACAACAGTGCAACAACACACATACACAAAACAAAATGGCACATACTCACCTACAATAACAAAATTGCGACCAGAATATGAAATATACTGAAGAAATAGGGACTTCAAATAGGATACAGAACAGACAACATAACACAGAAAAAACACAGGAGGCACCCACAGATAAATTCAAAACATCAGGAATATCAGAACTCACACGCAGCACTTACCAATCAGTATGTATAGGACAAAGATTCTTAGAATACGCCAGAACTCTAAAAAGCAACAGCACCCATACCATAATCTGCCGACCACCTAATACTTCAGTACGGAACCGCGCTGCTGCAGCGGTCGCAGATTCGAATCCTGCCTCGGGCAACGATATGTGTGCTGTCCTTAGGTTAGTTAGGTTTAAGTAGTTGTAAGTCTATGGGACTGATGATCTCAGATGTTAAGTTCCATAGATATCTAGCAACTGCCTATATCACAAACTAATAAATAGAAGAACAGCAGAAGGTTGGTTCAAATGGCTCTGAGCACTATGCGACTTAACTTCTGAGGTCATCAGTCGCCTAGAAATTAGAACTAATTAAACCTAACCAACCTAAGGACATCACACACATCCATGCCCGTGGCAGGATTCGAACCTGCGACCGTAGCGGTCGCTCGGTTCCAGACTGTAGCGCCTAGAACCGCCCGGCCACTCCGGCCGGCAACAGCAGAAGGCACACAAGTTTTAAATGAATACACTACATTCTGTAGAGGCACATTATTTACAGAAGAGGGAACACAAACATCTGAAGGAACACAATACGTTAGTAACAACAGATGTATATGCAACACTTTTTGTCACACAAACTTTCTGATAAAATTCACATTTACATCATCTTGTTTGCAGATGACAAGCTATCAGTACAGGACACCATACAGATGGTCCTGCAAAACTAGATTGTGTAAAATCGGGGTAAGAACAACAACAAACAAAAATTCTTTTTAGGCCTCATTTTGTTAGATCAGTTACAACCGAAAATATGATCGCTTTTTACAGTTTTTCAGTAAGCAAAATCCACTGATGGCGCAGAGGTGCCCAGAGATAAATGCAGCAGATCAGATATATATGAACTCACATGCAGCACTTGCCAATCAGTTTGGGTAGCAAGAAAAAACAGTGTTTTGCATAAAAGGCAGAACCTATATCCAGTAACCACAAAAATAACTGTGACAAGCTATAAAATATCGTAAAGAAGCTCCTACAAAACTCAATATTCTAGGAAATAAGAAACGGATAAAAGTACCCAATGATGATGGCACGAGATGCTGAAACATGTTTGGGCATTTAAAAAAAAAACAGTTGTCTGCATAATAATACAGGGCTATTACAAATGATTGAAGCGATTTCATAAATTTACTGTAGCTCCATTCATTGACATATGGTCACGACACACTACAGATACGTAGAAAAACTCATAAAGTTTTGTTCGGCTGAAGCCGCACTTCAGGTTTCTGCAGTCAGAGCGCTCGAGAGCGCAGTGAGACAAAATGGCGACAGGAGCCGAGAAAGCGTATGTCGTGCTTGAAATGCACTCACATCAGTCCGTCATAACAGTGCAACGACACTTCAGGACGAAGTTCAACAAAGATCCACCAACTGCTAACTCCATTCGGCGATGGTATGCGCAGTTTAAAGCTTCTGGATTCCTCTGTAAGGGGAAATCAACGGGTCGGCCTGCAGTGAGCGAAGAAACGGTTGAACGCGTGCGGGCAAGTTTCACGCGTAGCCCGCGGAAAATTGGCTCAGGCCACAACTGGAGACCGACAGCGCCGGCTTCATCTTTCAACAGGATGGTGCCCCACCGCACTTCCATCATGATATTCGGCATTTCTTAAACAGGAGATTGGAAAACCGATGGATCGGTCGTGGTGGAGATCATGATCAGCAATTCATGTCATGGTCTCCACGCTCTCCCGACTTAACCCCATGCGATTTCTTTCTGTGGGGTTATGTGAAAGATTCAGTGTTTAAACCTCCTCTACCAAGAAACGTGCCAGAACTGCGAGCTCGCATCAACGATGCTTTCGAACTCATTGATGGGTACATGCTGCGCCGAGTGTGGGAGGAACTTGATTATCGGGTTGATGTCTGCCGAATCACTAAAGGGACACATATCGAACATTTGTGAATGCCTAAAAAAAACTTTTTGAGTTTTTGTATGTGTGTGCAAAGCATTGTGAAAAGATCACAAATAATAAAGTTATTGTAGAGCTGTGAAATCGCTTCAATCATTTGTAATAACCCTGTATTTCGTGGACATATATGAAATGTTTTGAGTTGCCATTATTCTAAGTTCAGCTAGGATTCACAGTTTTGTCAACAATCCTGTAAGTACGATATTGCAGTGCCTATTGTTGGTAAGACGTACGATGCAATGTTGCTTCGGATATGCATGCATCGTACTTCTTAACAACGTGAGCACTGCAATATTGCATTTATCTGCCGATACCAGGCAGCGACATTCAGTTAAAATGTCCTCCCCCTGTACGGGAATTAGATAATGTGTACGACTGCAGATTGTGACGCAGGAACGACGAATATGGAAGTTTGGGTCTGGCCGTAAAACGTGGGCGAACAGCCAAAGCGTAAAGTGGGAAATCCAGGTTCGAGTTCTAGTCCGGCATAAATTTTCATTGGCATCTTTCCATTATACAGATAATGTTTTGCGAACACATTGCATTTAATCCTGTTAAATCCTGCCGCCACTAGAGATTCCACCGTTACCGCCGTTCGACATCATTCCGTACCATGCCGCGTCATCATGCAGTATGATCATGTATATGAGAAACCCTCCCTAGACCATGGTACGTATATAATATCACTAGAGTGCAGGTGTAGTCTTTGATAACAAAGCGCAATCTTCACACTATGATCATTGTTAATTTGAAGCTTGACTCTGCGAGAAAGACGGTAAAGCACTACTTTGTACTGAAATTAATTAACAACAACAGATACCTCAATATTCTATACTGTTCTGCAAATGATGCACGTTCAAATATACATCCGTATTTCTATTTTGTGCAAAATTAATAAAGACCCCCCTTTGCTTTTGTGTAAACTACTAATTCGTAGTTACGTGACAAACTGTCACACGCACAATCAAGCAGTGGGAACGGACATGGAACCCGAGAATTCACGGACAATAACTAGGATTCTCGAGAGTGCGCAGCTAGCCGCGGTCGAGTGACACACTTTCCAACTGAGTGCCTTTCGTCACATTTCCTTACGTTTCTCCACAACCAATTGTGTCCGAAGCTATATCAGAGGATATGTAACAAAGTGAGTCAGAAAATTTGTTTCACATCGAACAGTTCAATTTGCCCCGGAGACTTTCAAAGTTTCCTGAGATTTCCCTGACTTTTCCAACAAATTCATTTTCCCTGTGAATTCCAGGTTTTCTAGTTTTCCAGACAACTCATCACTCTAGAGGATTATGTACAGTATTCGTCACTGAGATGCAACTGCTTCACACTACTCCGTGGTTATCCATATCGTCGACTGAGACAAATTACGACGGTATTAAAATTCCGACCAGGACACGAACCCGATAAATGCTTTTCGCGGGAATTTCTCTGGTTTTTAAAAAAAAACCGAGCACACTTCACGGACCGACATAAAGCTTCAAATTACCATCGGCTGCTTTCCTTTCCTTCCATCTCAAAATAATCCTGACGCTGTGGAGAAGCCAAACTATCAACCACATCCGTTTTTCCAGGGACGCTAGTCCTTAGCACTGTGGCAGGGCCTCTGAGTAATTTAGAAGGAATAGAGCGAAGCTATTGTCAAGTTGACATTTTGACGAAGTATGTGGAGTGCGTGGCTAAAATGGTAGAGCAGCAACCAAGAAAGCAAACATCCTGGTTCGCTTTACAGTCTGGCAAACAGTTTTGTCAATTAGAATCACTAACTTTCATGTAATTTCGTATAAATAATTGTTAAACTCGTAACCAAGTTACCTTTTGTCTTCTTCTCTTAACGACAGTAACACGGGTAAGGTCTACTAAAAACCATTTACTTTTGTTCATATATTTTCTTTATTTTTATAGTTATTCATTTTAAGAATCTTTTACACTCGACACAAGTATATTCTAATGTTCAGTTTCGATACTGGTAGTCGAAGCTGGTTAAAAATGTTATAATATTACAGATGAATGGTGAATAAGTTATCATGGTGACGAAAGGTGGAAAGTTAACATCACCTACGACCGAACTGAAGGCATACTCAGGGCAAAATATAGGGGCGCGTTCATGTTATAATTGACTATCACACTTACTTCGAGAATGAATCAATGTAAAAACTATAAGCAAGAAATCCGAGTGAGAGAACAGAATTTCACGTTGTCTTCGGGAAGAGAAAACCAAGAATAGGGCTTAATTTCCCATCAACGACGACATTATAAGAGGCGTGGCGCAATTTCAGAGCGGGGAAAGAAATCGGTCGTGGTTGTTGTTATCTCAAAGTTTTCTTCAGCCGGCCGCTGTGACCGAGAGGTTCTGGGCGTTCAGTTCGGAACCGCGCGACTGCTACGGTCACAGGTTCGAATCCGACTGCTACGGTCACAGGTTCGAATCCTGCCTCGGGAATGGATGTGTGTGATGTCCTTAGGTTAGTTAGGTTTAAATAGTTCTAAGTCTAGGGGACTGAAGACCTCAGATGTTGAGTCCATAGTGCTTAGAGCCATTTGAACCTTTTTTTTCCAAGTTTTCTTCTCGAGCCACGCCGAAATGCTTAGAGGAGGGTTTTTCGTACAACTATTGGCTGTTCTCTTTTCAAACCGACTGTCTGTCTTCGCAGGCAACATAATCCTTCTCATCTCGCTCTTAGGTTCCGCCTGCTGAATAGACTACACAGAGTGATTCAAAAACAAAGAACAGATTCCAGTTGTGTATCACAGAACAATTATCACAGAGAGACACACATTGCGCATGCCACTGGATACAGGAAATTTCAAACTTTTATGTTCGCGCAGACACTATATCATACACTCAACTTGAACATCACGCGTTGGTCGAGATACATCGAAACGGTAGTCGACTCCGTTCCACACACGAATCGAGAGGTCCCTGTTTACTGAATCGACAGCTTCAACAATTCGTTTTCTCAGCTCTTGAAGAGTAGCTGCCAACAATTAACACGATCTTGTTGTGCACCTCTTCCAGTCCAGCGTTGAGGAATGGTGTTAAGATATGCCGCACCTCAAGGTGAAAGTGAGGTGGGCACCATCGTGCATAAAAATGAAATCACTGGAATCTTTCTGAAGTTCAGGAAGCAACAAATTTTACAGCATACATGAGTATGACATTTCTGTTACAGTTTCCTCCGTGACAAATAAAGATCCATAAGCTTTGTGGCCAAAAACAGATTCAGTTTTGGTGGATCTCTTTCATTTTCTAGGACAACGCCAGGATTTTGTGACCCCCAAATTCTTACATTCCACCCGGCAGATGAAACGTCGATTCGTCCGAAAAATGAGTCGTTCGCAAGGTAAGGCTTCATACGCTGGCGTCGTTTCAGAACGGGCCACACCATTAAGAAAGTTGCTGTTCCTGTCCTGCCCGTGTGGACTTCCGAGGACTCCGTGTGAACCCATTGTGGATACGCTCGACATTTTAATCAGACACGTGTGGCCGACCAGTGCTCTTCTCTTTGCATATGCAGCCGACTTTCAAGAATTTCTTTATGCCAGTGATAAATCTGTCTGCGCAGGGGCAGCTTCTTGCTAAATCGACGGCGGAATGCAAGATGCTCTTGAACAATGGATTGAGATCGCGCTAATTCCAACACACAAAATGATTTCTCTAGTGATGTAATCGTCGTGTTGGTACAAAGAACACACACTAGTGTCAAAACTTCGTACACCCACTCCCCTCTCCCGCTAGCCAGAGAGATGCGCAATGTGTTTCTATCTCTTTTATAGTTTGTCTTTAATAGTCGGGTGGTCTAGGGCGCCTTGCCACGGTTCGCGCAGCTCCCCCCGTCGGAGGTTCGGATCCTCACTAGGGCATGGGTGAGTATGTGTATTGTTCTTAGCGTAAGTTAGATTAAGTAGTGTGTAAGCATAGGGACCAATGACCTCAGCAGTTTGGTCCCATAGGAATTTACCAAAAATTTTCCGAACTTTTCTGTAATAAACAATTGGAATCTGTTTCTTTTTTTTTTTTTTTCTTTTGAAACGCATGGTGTTACATTTTCCGGAGTTTACGTAGTTCCGTCGTTAACAACGCTAAATGGAAAACGCTAGATTTCATAGCGGTTGTGTATGGTGTATGGTGGTGACGGTGATACGCTGGTTTGGACGCACGGATCCGAGTCTTCAGCGTGTGTACTAAAATTTCATGCTCACTATAAAGGCTGAGCATAAAGTCTTTCTCCGATTACAAAAACTTATTGTTAAGGAACTACACTCCTGGAAATTGAAATAAGAACACCGTGAATTCATTGTCCCAGGAAGGGGAAACTTTATTGACACATTCCTGGGGTCAGATACATCACATGATCACACTGACAGAACCACAGGCACATAGACACAGGCAACAGAGCATGCACAATGTCGGCACTAGTACAGTGTATATCCATCTTTCGCAGCAATTCTGGCTGCTATTCTCCCATGGAGACGATCGTAGAGATGCTGGATGTAGTCCTGTGGAACGGCTTGCCATGCCATTTCCACCTGGCGCCTCAGTTGGACCAGCGTTCGTGCTGGACGTGCAGACCGCGTGAGACGACGCTTCATCCAGTCCCAAACATGCTCAATGGGGGACAGATCCGGAGATCTTGCTGGCCAGGGTAGTTGACTTACACCTTCTAGAGCACGTTGGGTGGCACGGGATACATGCGGACGTGCATTGTCCTGTTGGAACAGCAAGTTACCTTGCCGGTCTAGGAATGGTAGAACGATGGGTTCGATGACGGTTTGGATGTACCGTGCACTATTCAGTGTCCCCTCGACGATCACCAGTGGTTTACGGCCAGTGTAGGAGATCGCTCTCCACACCATGATGCCGGGTGTTGGCCCTTTGTGCCTCGGTCGTATGCAGTCCTGATTGTGGCGCTCACCTGCACGGCGCCAAACACGCATACGACCATCATTGGCACCAAGGCAGAAGCGACTCTCATCGCTGAAGACGACACGTCTCCATTCGTCCCTCCATTCACGCCTGTCGCGACACCACTGGAGGCGGGCTGCACGATGTTGGGGCGTGAGCGGAAGACGGCCTAACGGTGTGCGGGACCGTAGCCCAGCTTCATGGAGACGGTTGCGAATGGTCCTCGCTGATACCCCAGGAGCAACAGTGTCCCTAATTTGCTGGGAAGTGGCGGTGCGGTCCCCTACGGCACTGCGTAGGATCCTACGGTCTTGGCGTGCATCCGTGCGTCGCTGCGGTCCGGTCCCAGGTCGACGGGCACGTGCACCTTCCGCCGACCACTGGCGACAACATCGATGTACTGTGGAGACCTCACGCCCCACGTGTTGAGCAATTCGGCGGTACGTCCACCCGGCCTCCCGCATGCCCACTATACGCCCTCGCTCAAAGTCCGTCAACTGCACATACGGTTCACGTCCACGCTGTCGCGGCATGCTACCAGTGTTAAAGACTGCGATGGAGCTCCGTATGCCACGGCAAACTGGCTGACACTGACGGCGGCGGTGCACAAATGCTGCGCAGCTAGCGCCATTCGACGGCCAACACCGCGGTTCCTGGTGTGTCCGCTGTGCCGTGCGTGTGATCATTGCTTGTACAGCCCTCTCGCAGTGTCCGGAGCAAGTATGGTGGGTCTGACACACCGGTGTCAATGTGTTCTTTTTTCCATTTCCAGGAGTGTATATTAGATACAATTATGCGATATGTTGCAAATGGTAGCTTAACTCATACAGTTTTTTTTATTTTTTTATGGATACACTTCCACACATCTATGTTTTTTTTTATTTTTATTTTTTTGCAAATGGTATCGTAAATGGTGAAGTTTTTATGGATAAACTTCTAGAAGTGCTCTGATAGCATCAATTACAGGAACTTAAACCATGAGTAGCGTATCAGCAAGATGTGCACTGCCACCCTGAGGGTCATTCGTTTCATGGATGAATCCTTTCCGGACATATGGATTGGCAGATACCGTCCGTATCATGGCCACCACCTTCACCAAACGTAACCTCTCTTGACATTTTTGTGGGGTTATGGTGTTTATTTCACCAATTTCTGATAAATACAAGATAATGTAAAGCGTGGGACGGAACAGACGTTGACAAAAACGTGGACAGAAATTGAGTATCACCGAGACGTTCTACTGGTAACAAACGACGAACATACTGAAATGAATCCACAAAAACTTTATATCGTATTTTACGGGACGAACTATAAGATGCGCCTTAGTTTTTAAGCATTTTTTAAATAACAATTTTACCATTTTTATTATCTTCTTCCTCTTCGTAGTCATCGTTGTCCTCTTCCTATGTAAGATGGTCTTCACTGCCACTCAGAGCGTTACTTACGCATCAGATTTTGAAAGATTTAACAGTAATGTCTTCTCTCACTCTACACCACGACTGTTTTATCCATTGACACACATGTTTCGTTATAATCGTTTTAAAGCTCCCTTCGACGTGAATTCATGTTGGGTTTCATGCATCATCCATCTGTTCCATTCCTCTCGCATGTACACTTTAAATGGTTTATTTATCGAGATACCAAGAGGTTGTAACTGTGAAGTAAGTCCTCCCAGAATAACAGCAAGCTCTGTATTTCCCTATTTCAATTTCTCTTACACAGAATTTTTCAAATGACTACTAAACTGAGCTAGCACAAGAAAAGAACTCTTCTCCAATCAAGCATTTTTCCTTCTCTCCCACACTCTGTCAATCCGTAATCTCATGCCAGCCTCGTCCATCGAATCCTTCTTATGTATTTGAACAACACCTGGCGGTATTTCAGGTTTTGGCATTGTTTTGCGCCTGCAAACGAGCATTGGCTTAAGTTTAGTACCGTCAGCATGGAAGGACAACAGCGCAGTGCATTTTTTCGTGTACACTTGTTTTTATAGTTATAGTTTCTGCACCTTTCATGGCAACAGTTCTTTTACTCGGCACATCAAATGTTAGAGGAGTTTCGGGCATACTCGCTACTTGGCTTAGTTCCATACTGGTTTTCTTTCGATTTTGAATAATAAAACAATGGAAAGATAACATTTTCTCTTCATACTCCTGTGGCATTTTCTGGATATTTTGGTTTTGTCTCGCATGCTTAGTCCATGACGCTTCATAAAACTGTAGCACCAACCAACTCCACCCATAAAGTCTGTTAAGTTCCACTGTAACGCTAGCTGTATTTGAATCATTTTTGTATTAATTCCAAGCCCTTTTGACGGTGTCCTTGAAATCATTTCTAGTTTTGGCCATTTTGCACTCGGTCCTCTATTGGCACATTTATAATCCGCTCATCATAAGAATAAACCTGATGTAAACAAACACAAACGTGATGATTGGTCAGAAGCCATAGCACACGTACACTGGTGTTGTTACGCTCTTGGAAGTAGGTCCTACTTATGCATTAGATGTTTTATTACTAAGTTACGCTAACTGGAACTTTAAGATATTTAAATGTATTAACAGTCATCAACGTTTTTCTTAATTACGCTATGGCCACGTAGTTTTTATTTCAAAAATCGTGTACAGTCACAGCCTCTGCAGCGTTGTCGCGCTGATAATGCGCAATGTAAAAATGGCTGAGACTGTTTTCTGTTCCGTAGTGAAACACGCGCGTGGACCACGGTTAAAAAGTGCCGAGAAATGGGCTGTTCTTAATGTTTTTCTTAAATTTACGGAGATAATCGGCTTTGAAGTTTGCTTGTATATACTGCAGTTGTTTAGAAAACCCATTTTGAGCGTGTAGCGCAGTCGGTAGCGTAAGTCAATGTGAACAAATAGCAGTTCAGATCTCGCTGGTATCTTTTTTTTTCCTCGTTCAAACTCATCATCATTTTTTATGAATAATACATGTTTTCTTGTTTCTAATTGCATATTGGATGCGAAATTCCAGTTTACATTTCAAATACAAATTCTTAATTATCGATGTTTTATAAGAGACTGTTCATAAAAGTTGCTTAAATTAAGAAAATATATCAATTTAATTTTTTAAGGCAGAAATGAAAAACCAAATCCTCTTTGTTTGGACTATGTCCATCGTTTTATACCACAGAGGTAGATAAGTATCGTAGAAACATGAAAAACAATCATTTACACAGCATCGAGCACATGATACAAATGCTGCATATTTACATTCGCTACTGAACCATTACAATATGAACCTAACAGAACTGATGTGGAGCCAAGCAGCGCGATTTGGCCCGAGAAGTAACAAGACTGTTAAGCTGCCATATGTTCTGGAACTAAACGCACGCAGCTTTTTTCACACGTCACTGCCAAACGGTGGAGGGTTGTAGAAAGGCTCGTCGTAATGCTGCGCGTGGTTGTCTTCGACGCGGATTCTGTTGCTGATAGGCTCGTTATCAACGCATCAGTTGACATTTCCAGAGCTGAATTGTATTTCTCGGATTTGGATACGGAAGGACCTAAGAGATTACCAGACGAATGACTGTAAGTAATCCCCTCAGTGGCTTCAATATTTAGCTATAAGGTGAAATCCTTCAATACTCTCTTACGTTAAACACAGAAAAATTACCCTGTGGTTAATTCAGGAATTTTCAAGATCTTTGTTTTTAATTACAATAGTACATTAGCTAAAAACGATAACGTGTTGCAGTTTTCCTCTAGTAGTTTAAGGAGCGTATTGTGGGAGATTTGCAGTGTATTATTTCATTCTGCTTAAAAATTATCACATTCGAAGCTGTATTGCTCCTCTGCTCGTCTCTCTTTGCGTGTGAACTGCAGCTGGACACGTCACTGCAGGCTAGGTGTACCAGCTGACCGGCCAGTATTGTCCGAGTTAAATGCGCTGGTAAAGTAGTTGTCCCGCATGCTCGCTCAGTCTATTGCGCGTAACACAGCATAAAACGTATCCTTATGGTCGTACTTGACTGTACTCGAGATAGCTTGGCTGCAGTCCCATGTGGAACGGAAATCCAATGAGATTTGAGTAAACGCGGAAGAATACATAGTGCAATGTTTACATCAGGTTTATTGTTTTCAGTTCTTCTTTACTAGCCCGCCAATCGCGAATGACGTTTTCTGTCGTTGGAGGGCTGAAATGCCGCTCCGCTGCTCTGTTTCCATATTCCTCTGCAGTGCCATTACTTTCAGTTTATAGCAAAAATGGTTCAAATGGCTCTGAGCACTGTGGGACTTAACATCTGAGGTTCAAAAATGGTTCAAATGGCTCTGAGCACTATGAGAGTTAACTTCTGAGGTCATCAGTCCCCTAGACTTACAACTACTTAAACCTAACTAACCTAAGGACATCACACAGCCGGCCGGAGTGGCCGTGCGGCTCTAGGCGCTACAGTCTGGAGCCGAGCGACCGCTCCGGTCGCAGGTTCGAATCCTGCCTCGGGCATGGATGTGTGTGATGTCCTTAGGTTAGTTAGGTTTAATTAGTTCTAAGTTCTAGGCGACTGATGACCTCAGAAGTTAAGTCGCATAGTGCTCAGAGCCATTTGAACCATTTGACATCACACACATCCATGCTCGAGGCAGGATTCGAACCTGCGACCGTAGCAGCAGTGCGGTTCCAGACTGAAGCGGCTAGAACCGCTAGGCCAGAACGGCCGCCTCAGTTTATAGCCCGCATTATATGACTACCTTCAATTTTTTTCCGTTACGAAACTAGCTACTAACAAAAATATTGTACTGTTACCGCTAACACAAATCGCTTTCAGTACAAGTTGACTGGCACTGCAGACTGCAATGAGGCATCATAGGCTAGACAGTGTTTCAGGTTTGTGACGGCGCACAGTGGGTCAGAATCCCAAAAAGCTGGTCAAAATTTAAGTAGTTGTTCAATTTGTACCAAACTTAGTATGTAAGGGTTTACGGAGTTTCTGATTAAGAATATGAGACAAAAAAGTGAAAAAACAAAATGGCGGACCCAAGATGGCAGGCTCTATGTACACTACTATCATTTTTTACGTATAAACGTAATTTTTGGGGAATTATCGAGGTTACTGATGATGACAGAGTTCAAAAAATTTAAAAATGGTGGATCCAAGATGGCGGCCAAAATCTATCTTTTTATTTATTTATATTTATATATTTTTATTCATATAAAAGTCAGTATTTAGGGGTTATTGTAGTTAATGCTTAAAAAATAAACCAAAAAAGTGGAAAACTCGAAGAAAGGACCAAATATAGGTTACAAGATGGTGTAAAATATTACAAAAAATTATTTCATTTTAATTACAATTATTTATTTTGTAAATTTTTTATAACTTAACTTACAAGTTTTCATTTTCTTATTCTTTTTCATCTTCTGCTTCAACTGAATCGTCATCATCTGTTTCCTCATTATCTGCATCTGCATCTGAATCTTCATAGTCTTCCGCCACAGGAACTAAGAGGGCAACGGCTTCTGGCGACAAACTCTTAAGTTTCTTCGGCGAAGATTTGCGTAAGAAACGTAGGGGTCTGTCGTTGCCAACAATCTCCTGAACACGTCTTCCATAGTCACCACCAATACAACATTCAAAACATCGAATCCAGGCGTGAAGAGTTGATAGTCCGTATTTCAGATAATCGGCGGTAACTTGTTTTTTTCAAAACATCGTCAATGTTATTAAATTGGGCAGACGTAGCCTTGCAGAGAGAGCACTGTTGCGCAGATTTCGTGTTGGTGATAGCGTTGCACACTTTACCATCTACCATGGTCATGCTTAAATTGTATTTAATGAAAATGTCTTTCCCATGAATAACTGGTTCGAATGAC
Organism: Schistocerca cancellata; assembly: GCF_023864275.1. NCBI lineage: Eukaryota > Metazoa > Arthropoda > Insecta > Orthoptera > Acrididae > Schistocerca > Schistocerca cancellata. The sequence continues at coordinate 382,594,032 of NC_064627.1, read as the reverse complement.
TGGAGTTGTTCGATCTGTTTGTCGTAATACGCTTTCTTATTTAAAGACGTTTGCTCTGTTTCCTTTGTAAATTCTAAATTCAGTGGTCTGCAAAAGAGGGTTGGAGACGGCTTCGGATTAATCCATAAGATCTTTTCTTCTTTAGTTTCTTCATTTACACCTGCAAGTTTCAGTGGAACAAGCGAAGTGAAAAATAAAGTTGCATCTGAAATACTCGAACCTTAAAAGTTCATTTTTTACATGCTTTCCCCGGAGGTTCCGTCAAAGCCCCACTTACAAATAAGGGCCATATTAGACATTTCCGAATCACTCATATGTAAAATATCGTCTCGTTTCAGCAGTAGAACACGTTGAACAGTGTGGTCTAACAAAGCTTGTAACCGTACCGCAGCTTTTGATTCGGTAAAAGTGAGGGTTACGTCTGGAGGGCAGCAATCTTTTTTTGCTACCAAAACAGCTGAATACGGTGGATATAGTGTGTTTAAGCCTTTTACTTTAGCCCCATTTCTCAAATGCTGGTAAGATTCTTTTAACAATTTCAAGTCGAAAAGGAGTGCTAGACCTTCATTTGCATCACATGAGGATGGCGATGATGTTCAAAATCGCAAGCCTGCCTTGTATTTTTTCACCTTGGATGGACTTGAGAGTGTGACGTCTTTCACAATCTTCGCAGCATCTGGGTGCCCCGAAGATCGAAGACTCATTTGCGCGGCGAACGATAATTCGACAGGACTGAACTTCGTACGAATCTCCTCAGTTCTCCTTCTTTTAGACCTATCAGATAATGTTTCAAATTTTGTGGCAGGTCGGCCTGTTGATTTAGTCACACTTGCAGGTTTCGAATCAATCGGAATATATACTATTGTATTTAACCAGGTTTCGTTCTTCTTGAAAAAATATCCTTGTAGCCTAGTTGCTTCCTTATACTTGCTTCTTAACTTTGTTAACAAAATCGAAATGGTAGGCCTCATATCATAGGGAATTTTAATTGTATGTCCACTTTTTTCTGTCAACGACCTTTCCAAATGTTCTATGACTCCTTCCAAATCATTTGACAAATACTCTTTTGTTATTAGAAGAATATCTTTCCTCGAAAATCCGATTCTGGAATACGCTGGACCAGAGTAAACTGAAATTTAAAAAAAAAAATCTGTGTTACACTTTTCGTCATTTTTCTAATTATTTTATTCTTTACAATGCTTCTACGTGTCGATTGTAATTTAAATTGTACAAATAAAACTCATAATTAATTGATTCTACTGTCATTTTTGAAGATGTCTGAACAATGACATTTTGCAAGTGTCGCTTAAAACGTGACTCAAAGCCAGAGTCGCAACTAGTCGCAGGTAATAATATATACTTGCGTATACAGCGCAAAAGAAAGCGGAATGTCGTGGAATTCGTAACTTATCTCAATTTTTTAAGCGCATTTTACGATTTTGTCATTCATTTCCCTTTAGTGCGTTAATTGAAATGTAAACGTGCGTAATTGATGATTTAATAGTGATATAAGTGTTTTTTCATTAGTGCATACCGCCTGGAATACATTCCATATTAAAAGTATTGGTTTCACTTGCACAAAACATAAATAACTTCCTTCAACAACACGACTGTTTCTGTAGCCTGGCCAGCTGCGCGCACGCTAACAATGAACTGCCGCATTTGACTTGAGATATTACCGAACAAATGAACATCTGGTCGTCCGCGCAGGCGGCATTCAGTTGTCCCAGCATTGCTGCTGCCAACCTGATAGTCCAAAATCCCCATCTTTAAACTTTTTTTTTCCTTTTTGGCCACGTTTTCACGATTCTGGCCCACTGTGCGGCGGGGCGAGACGAAGCCAGTGTTAGCAAGCTTGTGAATCCTCGCAACTCATGTTCGTCTTGTCGGTGCACAGCCGCTGCTAGTTGAATCCAGTGTTGCCAGATAGAGATAGCTTTTCCTGCGACATCGAATATATGGCCATCTTTAAGACTGCCGCGAATTTTAAATCAAACACTGGACATTTTTACATTGATTTTGAGTGTAAGAAGCATCTGAATTTTGAAGGCAATTGTTAGGAAAAAAGTGCGTCTTATAGTCCGTAAAATATGATAAGTTACGGTTTCGTTTTCAATAATTTTCATAACTGTATTTAGTGTAATGCCTTAGAAATACATTATTTACGCTCACCCAACTCTACGAAGTCGTGTATTTTCAAATTTTAGATACGTAGTAAGAAATTAATTGCTTGTTTCCAAATGGCAATGGTAATTTGACAGACATTTATCCGTGCCTGCAGCAGCCTACGGTGGAACTAAGGCTTAGGTCCAACCAGCCGGAAATATTAAAGCGATTATAGGAGTAACTCCATTCAATCAAGTTGCTGAAATGCCAACACGGATAGTCGTTAACATCAGGGTGCCTTGCATATTTCAACAAATTAATAAGTTCCAAATATTAGTAACATCACTCGTTCAATCAGATACCTGTATTTCTAATGACGACACTGTTGATGGAAATTCCAGACGAAAGAAAAGTGTAACAAGCAACGGGAAGAGAAAGAGGGAAACTCATGCAGGGATCTCTCATTATATGAACAAAAGTATCACAAGTGATATAATTACGAGAATAGATTTTGAACTGTTTAACTGATGGATAATGGCACTTATCTTTAAGTTTACCTAATAAAAAATCGCGATATCGTACATTTACGTGTCAGAAAATCCTTATAAGGGCAAAAGATAATGTTAACCGTTTTTTTAAAAAAAATATGGCTCTAAGGACTATGGGACTTAACATATGAGGTCATCAGTCCGCTAGACTTACAACTACTTAAACCTAAGTAACCTAAGTAAATTACACACATCTATGCCCGAGGCAGGATTCGAACCTCCGACCGTAGCAGCAGCGCGGTTCCGGATAGAAGCGCCTAGAACCGCTCGGACACAGCGTCCGGCAGCCGTTTTTTTAATCGTGTTTTTGCGTTAAGGGGCAACCACGCCAAGGAACTTTCGCCACAACGGTGCTATTTGTTCTTAACAAATAGCATTATTAACAGTGGCTGGTTGCTGTTTTTAGTTTATCATGAAAACACAGCCACTGTCTTACCACGTCAATTTTCGTCAGTTTAACAGCGATACTGGCAGGCTCACAGAGCTGAAAAAGCTGGCTAATCGACGTGTAAAGAAAATCCGGCGGCAGATGAGAAAGCGAAACGGCTGTAGATAGAACGGCGGCGGGACCAGACGCCAGCAGCGTGGCACATTCCTCAGCGAAGGACGGCGCCGTCACTCGAATCACAGACCTCCGAAAACCACCACAAGTTACCGCTCAAAGTTCTTTTAATATACTTACGGCGATACCGATAAAGTGGCGCCGTGGTCAACTGAGGAACTGTGCCTTTTGTGAAACACAATTTAACTATAGCTGTTAATGTTCCGGGTGATGACAATGGGAAGTGTCATCACTCTGAACTGATAACTGCATTCAGCAGTAACACAGGCATAACACTGACGTACGGAAGTCTTCACAATCTGCACACAATGTTAGTATTTTACTACGGTGAATGTGTATAAAGATTGTTACACGTTTGTTTGCAACCATTCACAAAGTTAATGCGTAATTTTAATTCTTGTTTCAAAATTAGTGATGTATCTCCTAGGATTCATCTTCTCATCTTCAGGCATCAAAAAGGTGCACAAAAGACTTTACAGTTTTTTGTACTAACTAAAATTCTATTACGACACAAAGGAATTAGAGACATTTGTTGCGAGCGGCATTGATTTAAATCAACGGGAAAATTGAAAGTTGTGCCGGACCGAGATTCTAACCCGGATCTCCCGCTCTCTTGGCAGATGCTCTGACCACCAAGCCATCCGGAAAAGCGGTCATAGCAACTGCCCCCTGTCCGACCAACTTCTCAACTAATCCTCACACTACGAATGCAGTGCCCCTTGCCCATTTGCCCATTATCCTCATTACTCGCGGCATTTCTCCGATTCCCGTAAGAGTTCGAGCCCGTTATGCATCCGCATTCAAGAGAGTCACTGGCCGTTCTCACCTTAACATGTCCGAAAGAACTAGCATCATATACATAAAATATCCTATTGACTAAATTAACATAACGTGCACAGAAATAAACTCCAGAACGCCCGCCCAGTTAGCCGCGCGGTCTAACGCACTGTTTCCCGTCACGAATCCGCCCGGCGGATTTGTTGGGTTGGGTTTATTTGGGGAAGGAGACCAGACAGCGAGGTCATCGGTCTCATCGGATTACGGAATGATGGGGAAGGAAGTCGGCCGTGCCCTTTCAAAGGAACCATCCCGGCATTTGCCTGGAGCGATTTAGGGAAATCACGTAAAACCTAATCAGAATGGCCGCCGCGGGATTTAACCGTCGTCCTCCCGAATGCGAGTCCAGTGTCTAACCACTGCGCCACCTCGCTCGGTCCGGCGGATTAGTGTCTAGGTCCGGTGTGCCGGCCAGCCTGTGGATGGTTTTAAGGCGGTTTTCCATCTACCTCGGCGAATGCGGGCTGGTTCCCCTTAGTCCATCTCAGTTACACTTTGTCGGCGATTGCTGCGCAAACACCGTTTGCACGTACGAGTACACCATAATTATTCTACCATGCAAACATTTGGGGCTACACTCGTCTGGTATGAGACGTTCCCAGGGGAGGTCCACTGAGGGCCGATCCGCACAGTAACCCTGGGTTCGGTCCGTGTGGGGCGGCGGTGGGGTGGGTGGACTGCTGTGGCCTGTTGTGGGGTTGTGAAACACTGAGGGCTACGGCGTTTCTAGGTCCCTGGTTTAATACAATACAATACAACTCCAGAATGAACAGTAGGTAAGAGCACTGACTGTCAAAGGCAGAGTTCTGTGTACCAGTCGCGCTACTGCATGAAGTTTTAATCTGCCAGGAAATTTTAATACAGTATTCGGCTGCAGAGCGAAAATTCATTCTGGACACAATAATTCCCTTGGCTGCCGCTTAAAAGAGTTGCAATTCTCCGCGACACTTAGAACGGCACCAGACTCTAATAGTTTTGTTCGCGTTTAGTGTATTCACCAGCCCTAGTAGGGTATATTAACTATGTGAACAGCGTCAGATGGTGAAAGATAACTGTGAAGGGCACAGGAATGCGGCATTTTTAGCACATGGGAGGGCTTGGAAGGGGCATCATTGCGGATCTCTATTTGGCCAGCTTTTCGATTCGTGAAATATCCAGACTTGTGAGGCTTTCCTGTGTGGTAGTGCTCCGATGTAGGACTGCAAACACACTCGTCGTCAAGATTTCGGTCGAGTACATCTAACCACCATAAAGGAGGATCGCGCAACGAGCGCATCGTAACCCGTTCATATCTGCGCATGCTGACCGAGAAGAAGTAACGGATTTCCTGCAACATTATGTTTCATCCCGCAACATTGTTCGGAGACCAGCAGCAGCTAGTGTGCTGCCGTTAACGCCACAATACAAGCGACTGTGATTAGAGTGATGCCGTGACCGGAAGGCACGGACTGCTCACGAATAGCGTCGCACTGTGTTCAGCGAAGAATTGCGGTTCTGCACTACCCTGGATTGCCGTTGTCAGCGAGTATGGCGGAAACGTGGGGAAAGTCCCATTCTTCCAATGTCTTTGAGAGACACAGCGATGTAATCCTGCCGTCATGGTGTAGAAGTCGTCGGGCGCGACGTTACGTGGTGACCGAGCTCTTACAGCACAACGGAACGTCACAGGCATCATACGTCATCAGGTGTTACATCTTAAGTGACAGTATCGTGGTGCCATTTTCAACAGGAAAATGCTCGTCCACGCAAGGCATGCCCGTCAATGAACTGTCTGCATGACGTTGAGGTATTCCTGAGGCCAGCAAGATATCCACATCTGTCCGCAACAGAACACGTGGAGGATCAGCGCGGACGTAAACTCTGTCCCTGAGTCAGCATGTGGCATATCAAGGATCAGTTAACAACAGTTGTGGGCCTGCTTGCCTCGCCAGAGGGTACAACGGCTTTTGATACAATTCCCATCACTGCATGGAACTAGGTCACGGGCGGTGCGACGTAATACCGAAAAGTGGGTTCATACTGCCGAGTTCGTTTTTTTTTGTAATCATTGCAAAAACATCGCATACCCTGTCAACTTGTGAAGCCCTGTTTCGTTTTCTCCTCCCCTTCCCCTTCTGGGCGTTTAACTCTTTTTGTCTGGCGGTATGGTTTCTTCCAGGAGTGTTTGTCTCTCAAGATATGCACTAGAGCTTCTGCAAAGTTTGGAAGGTAGCAGAGACATACCGAGGGAAGTAAAGCTGTGAGGGTGGGTGATGCGTCGTGCCTGATAGCTCAGTGGGTAAAAGCATTGCTCGTGAAACTATAGTATCAACATTCATGTTAATTTAATCAAAAGTAATTAAATGTTTGCTTATAAATCCGTTGTCTGAAAATAATTATAAGTGGTTCGAAGTGAATTTGAGAAAGTAACAAACTAACACTGTGAATAACAGCCGAATGCACTTTCATTAGTACAAATCTAGGGAAAGGAAGGTCAGTAAAAGTTTTAACGTCCCATCAACACAACGTCACTGAAGATCATCAACATCAACATCGAACATTACCAAGGTCTGGACGAGGAGGGGAAAGGAAATATAAGTCATGTTTTGCTAGAGACATCATTACGGCTTTGACTGAAGAAGTTACAGGAAACAACGGACAACATAAATCCTCGCTCCTCCCGAATGACATGAAGTGTTTTGCCGACGTTTATGATCAAAGTACATTATCTGCTCAAAATATCTGGTCACTACTAATAATGCGGAATCGACCACTAGATATCACAAGAGGTGGACCCGCAAGTATAAAACAAGGCGGGCAGTATTGTGTTGTCAGTACAGAAGCAAAAAAATGGTGCAAATGGCTCTGAGCACTATGGGACTTAACATCTGTGGTCATCAGTCCCCTAGAACTGAGGTCTACTTAAACCTAACTAACCTAAGGACATCACACACATCCATGCCCGAGGCAGGATTCGAACCTGCGACCGTAGCAGTCCCGCGGTTCCGGACTGAGCGCCTAGAACCGCTAGACCACCGTGGCCGGTGTACAGAAGCAGTAACAGCTGAACGAGACAATCAAGTGAGCTCAGTGACTTCGAACGTAGACTAGTCATTGGACATCAAGTGAGTAACACGTACATCAGAGACATTCCCACCCTTCTCAAGCTGCCAGGTTTGGCTACTGGTGATGTGATTCTTAAGTGGAAATGCAGAAGAGCATCCAAAGCTAAACTAAGACCAGGCAGACCTCTTTTACTGATGGGCAGCGACCGTCGAGCATTGGGGAGGATGGTTGTAAGAATGGTATGAAATCAGCAGAAGGAATCACTCGCGAGTTCCAAAGTGCTGCCAGCAGTCCAGCTACAACGATTGTGCCTAGGGAATTAAAAAGAATGGGTTACAACGGTCGAGAAGCTCCCTATAAGCCACAATTTCTGTAGTGCTAAGCGGCACTTCAGGTGGTGCAAAGAGCGGCGCGCCACTGAACAGTGAACTACGGGAAACGAGTGATTTGGGGTGATGAATTACGATAGAACTTGTGGCAGTCCGATGGAGGGCTTGGGTTTGGCGAATGCCTGGGGAACGTTAGCTGCCATCACATCTAGTGCCAAGTGTCGCACGGGGAAGGTGATTTCCGTGGTTGGGGTATGGTCCTCTTACTGCACTTAATAAAACGCTAATTGCGGAAGAACTTTTTACAGCGCTTTGTACTGTGTGGCAACGGCCTTGCCGCAGTGGATACACCGGTTCCCGTCAGATCACCGAAGTTGAGCGCTATCGGTCGTGGTCGGCACTTGGATGGGTGACCATCCAGGCCGCCATGCGCTGTTGCCATTTTTCGGGGTGCACTCAGCCTCGTGATGCCAATTGACGAGCTACTCGACCGAATAGTAGCGGCTTCGGTTAAGAATACCATCATAACGATCGGGAGAACGGTGTGCTGATCCCACGCCCCTCCTATCCGCATCCTCCACTGAGGATGACACGGCGGTCGGATGGTACCGGTAGGCCACTCATGGCCTGACAACGGAGTGCTCTTTTGTACTGTGTGCAGAAGAAGAACAGTTCGGAGACGATGACTGCCTCAGCAACACGATACACCCTGGCATAAAGCAGCACTTGTGAGACAGCAGTTTGAGGACTAGCCTGCCCAAAGTCCATGGAATTATAAGTCGATTTCGCTCCAAATCCCAGCCACCATCAATACCCTGTCTGGTTTCGGCTCTTGAAAAAGAGCTCGCAGATCGTGGTCTCGTGGTGGCGTTCACGCTTCCCGAGCACGGGGTCCCGGGTTCGATTCCTGGCAGGGTTAGGGATTTTCACCTGCCTCGAGATTATTGGGTGTTTGTGTTGTCCTCATCATTTCATCATCATTCATGAAAGCGGCGAGATTGGGCTGAGCAAAGGTTGGAAATTTGTACAGGCGCTGATAACCGCGCAGTTGAGTGCCCCACAAACCAAACATCATCATCTTGAAGAAGAATAGGTTGCCATTAATCCACAGACATTCCGACACATCGTAGAAAGTGTCCTAAGCACAGTTCAGGCCGTCACAGAGGCGAAGTGCGGATACATCCCATATTAATGTCCACTAGTAGTTGTGCGGATACTGTTGATGAGATAACGTTCTCTCCGTCGCAAGCAAACCTCCTTCCAAAGGGGATGTGTGCCCATGCATTTGGAACATCGTGATGCCTGCTGAAAACTACGAAAACTCTTGTGAGACAACGGCTACATTGAATCACTTAAAACTGTTATTATTACATTAATTTAAATCCCCCCCGTCGGAGGTTCGACTCCTCCATCGGGCATGGGTGTGTGTGTTGTTCCTAGCGTAAGTTAGTTTAAGTTAGATTAAGCAATTTGCAAGCCTAGGGACCGATGACCTCGGCAATTTGGTCCCATAGGAACTTGCCACAAAATTAATTAAAGATATTGTATCTTTTAAGCAGTTCTGACGTTACAGAGTTCTTGTGTTATGAATTATGACATTCAAGCCATAAATAAGTCCGCTGTGGCGCTATTGCGACTACGAAAATGTCATTCAGACAGCATTCTGAACATTTACATTCAACTTACATAACCCTGAATTGTCCTCAAGAACATATCCCCTGTATAGACCCTCTATACAGGGTGTTACAAAAAGGCCAATCTTTCGGGAAACATTCCTCACACACAAAGAAAGAAAATATGTTATTGGGACATGTGTCCGGAAACGCTTACTTTCCATGTTAGAGCTCATTTTATTACTTCTCTTCAAATCACGTTAATCATGGAATGAAAACACACAGCAACAGAACGTACCAGCGTGACTTCAAATACTTTGTTACAGGAAATGTTCAAAATATCCTGCGTTAGCGAGGATACATGCATCCACCCTCCGTCGCATGGAATCCCTGATGCGCTGATGCAGCCCTGGAGAATGGCGTATTGTATCACAGCCGTCCACAATACGAGCACGAAGAGTCTCTACATTTGGTACCGGGGTTGCGTAGACAAGAGCTTTAAAATGCCCCCATAAATGAAAGTCGAGAGGGTTGACGTCAGGAGAGCGTGGAGGCCATGGAATTGGTCCGCCTCTACCAATCCATCGGTCACCGAATCTGTTGTTGAGAAGCGTACGAACACTTCGACTGAAACGTGCAGGAGCTCCATCGTGCATGAACCACATGTTGTGTCGTACTTGTAAAGGCACATGTTCTAGCAGCACAGGTAGAGTATCCCGTATGAAATCGTGATAACGTGCTCCATTGAGCGTAGGTGGAAGAACATACAGTACATACTGACGAAACTAAAATGAGCTCTAACATGGAAATTAAGCGTTTCCGAACATATGTCCACATAACATCTTTTCTTTATTTGTGTGCTGGGTATGTTTCCTGAAAGTTTGGCCGTACCTTTTTGTAACACCCTGTATACTCCTTCCACCTTTCTGCTTTCCCTTCTTTGCTTAGAACTGGGTTTCCATCTGAGCTCTTGATATTCATACAAGTGGCTCTCTTCTCTCCAAAGGTCTCTCTAATTTTCCTGTAGGCAGTATAGTATCTATCTTACCCATAGTGAGATAAGCTTCTACATCCTTACATTTGTCCTCTAGCCATCCCTGCTTAGCCATTTTGCACTTCCTGTCGATCTCATTTTTGAGACGTTTGTATTCCTTTTTGCCTGCTTCATTTACTGCATTTTTATATTTTCTCCTTTCATCAATTAAATTCAATATTTCTTCTGTTACCCAAGGATTTCTACTAGCCCTCGTCTTTTTACCTATTTGATCCTCTGCTGCCTTCACTATTTCATCCCTCAAAGCTACCCATTCTTCTTCTACTGTATTTCTTTCCCCTCTAATTAAAAAAGTAAAAGATCAGATCGTTTTTGTAGAAACTTGACGTTAGACCAGCTTTTACACCAACAAAGAAAATTGGTCAAACACTAATATTCGTGAAAGATAAGGATTGCTCTAAACGATATGCGAAAACCAGACGGCGACGAGGAAGGGTGTGTAAGCTGTACGGCTGCACAGATGGGAGCGCGGCGCCGTGTCGCCGTATATTGAGTTACGCGTGCGCCTCGCCGCCTGCTGTTGCAGGGCACGCCTCGCTGACACCGCGCCACCACGCGCCGCAGCGCTCAGCACTCGCTGCTCACCACGCCACTCTTTGCAACAATCCTCCAGAAACGACGAATTTTACAAGTTTGTACAGTAACTCGGTACCTACGATCGTTTCTACAATTTATGGAGAACCTCAGTAAAGGCATACACCTCGAAAACGCAAAGCAATTGACACGAAAGATTATTATGTTGTCATTTGTTCCAAAAAACCCGCGCGAAAATGCTGTTTTTGAGGGCGTCATATCCTTAGTTCTATTGATCACAGAGGTAAAATGTCAACTGTTTAACGTAGCTCTTGGCCTAGCGAATATTTGTATACCTATCGGAAGAACGAGCATACGGTAACTATTCTGTAGCACACGGTCAAAATTTCAACATTAAACACTTCCCCCAGCCCAGGCAAATTGAGCAAAGCGGTTGGTTCTTTAGCATTAGGTGTGGTCTAGGGTGGACCTGGACGGCCTATAAAGGCACCATTTATTCACAGACGGTTCCTAAGAAAACCCAGAAAGACCATAGTTTGAGTATGAAAAGCACCAGATATGGGAATGGCCACTTCTATAATTTCTATTCATGGTAAACCATCGAAAATTTTACCATATATGTTCTTAATCTAATGTTCTCGGCGAACCTTGAAACTTTTTTTCAATATCATTATCCGTTACCAAGATCCAGAGATTCGAAGTTACCACACTTTATACACTATACTATGTACGTAATATCCGGTCTGAGGCGTAGACGTAGTTTTAGCTGACATAGTGAACATACGGAAAGGATTCTCAGGTCATGACAAGGGTCCTCAGGTCACAGAACTATGTTTTTAGTCAGCAGTTTTCCACCAATAAAACTTTATCACGCTCTGCCTATGTATAATGTGCACTTCACGTCTATACAAATTTGCCCGAAGATGTACTGCAGTGACAAAAAATGGACTGAAAATAGTATAAAGATGCCTGAAAAGAAATTAATATAACTGCCAAAAATGATGTACATCTAGAAAGACTGCAAATTCAGTAAAATATTTCTAAAACATTTTTACTCTTTGAAGATCATAAACCTGATGTTTTCGATGAATTGAGATCGATGAAAAAAGCACCCAGAAACAAAATCTTTAAAAAAACCGATTCTGTGTTAGTTATATCATGGATTGTTATTTGTACTTCAAGCGTGTGAAAGTGTATAAATGTGTCGAAGTATATAAATAACCTGATAAAAATTTACTGACCTACAGAATTCGTGTTATATAAGCAGCACATTCTACTCTAGCAGCGAAAAGAAGGGAACCAGAGGGAAAATGCTCCTGTTGGAACACAAAAAGATGCTAATTTTTCCTCTTCTACACACTCTTCTGCCTTCCTCGCGAACAATTTTAGCATGCGAACATATTCGCGCTTTTTTGTGTCCAAAGAGAGTAGCAGAGAGACAGTTACGGTAGAAGAGAGAGGAGACTGTGCCTGAGGGAGAGAGAGGAAACAGTGATGGTGCGAAAGTGGCCATGAAACAGAGAGAGAGAGAGAGAGAGAGAGAGAGAGAGAGAGAGAGAGAGAGAGATTTGAATACAATAGCAGTTTAATGGTGATCAGTGAAAGGCAGTGGCAGTAAAAGAGAAAGAGTGGATAGGGGTAGAAGCAAAGGGAGCGAGAGAGAGAAGTGACAGTGGAAATGAAAAATACATACGAGTGGAGACCACCGGCATATTTTAAACCGAAATTTTAAACACGTGGACATAGGGGCAGTTTGATCCCTCAAAATTTTTGAACTGCCAAGGTATGGCGGAGACAGTGGCAGTGGAAAAGAACGACAAAAGGAGACAGCGTAAGCGAAGGAGGACACAGTGAGAATGGGATAGCTGTAAATCAATGGGAAAAAAGGAGACAGGGGGAGAGAGACAAATATGAACCGTGGCAGTGAGCGGGAGATGCTAAGTACGAAGGCTTAATTACAAAGAGAGATTAGGCAGGAGGATTAAGGGTGTTCTGTGATAAAAGAGCGTAAATAAGTTCGCATGCCAAAATTTTTGTGTGAGGAAGGCAGAATGAGGATTGAGGCAGCTGGTTCCAACTTGTGGTGCTGCAGTGCACCCGATAAGAGCATGTACGAGAGCTGTCGTCCGCTGCAGGGGCTACCGTAGCACTCGCGGTCGCTTGTTCAATCCTCTCACTGTCAACCATGTACGGCGCGCGAGACAAGCATGCTGATTCATGAAGTCCGACACACATGTTTGGGGCAAAATTGGTGGTGCAACGGACAGCTTAGAATTTGCCAGTTGTATTCATGTTAGCTCTTAATGGCCAACTAAGACTTGGTTGCGGTAACTGTATCTGAAAGCTACACTGCACTGGTACCGTTAGAGATTTCAACACGACAATTAGCCACCATCTATACTCCATTCTGTCTGTACTGCCTTCAAGATTAGGTGAACGAAAGACGACGTCGTTAACAGCTAGGTAAGGTAAACTCTATCATCAACCCGGAAAGCCGGCCGCTGTGGACGAGCGGTTCTAGGCGCTTCAGTCCGGAACCGCGCTGCTGCTACGGTCGCAGGTTCGAATCCTGCCTCGGGCATGCATGTGTGTGATGTCCTTAGGTTAGTTAGGTTTAAGTAGTTCTAAGTCTAGGGGACTGATGACCTCAGACGTTAAGTCCCATAGTGCTTAGAGCCATTTGAACCATTTTTTTCTACCCGGAAGGTTGGTTTAGCATATTCACAACGGAACCCGAGTAGGACTCATGCAATGGCAGTCAGGCGGGCAGCGATCGAGTTCTGCTCGAGCAGTGCGCAAAACGTCTTATAGCTGCAATTGAACTTCATTCTTTTTTTCAGTAACCATATAGACAGCACAAGAAACGGTCTCTGCATTATGCTCCGCGCAGTGTTAAGAATTCTATTCCTACTCTTTTGGCTAAAAAAAAACCTATTTTTCAACATAATCTCCGTTCAGTGCATCGCCCTTACGACATAGTACCACTCTACTGGTCGACGTCGGAGCTAACTTCTTGCTGCGTCAATAACCTCAGCATCATCCACGTACTGCTTCCCGCGGAGTGCATCCTTCACTGGGTCAAAGACGTGGAAGTCGTAAGGTGCGAGATCCGGGCGCTAGGGTGGACGAGGGAGAGCAGTCTAATGAAGTTTTGTGAGCTCTTCTCCGGTGCTCAGATTTGTGTGAGGCATTACGTTGTCGTGGAAAAGGAAAAGTTCGTTTGAATTTATGTGGCGACCAACGTGCTGAAGACGTTTCTTCAGTTTCCAGAGGGTAGCAGAATACACTGTGTGCGGCCGGCTGGCATTTGGGAGATAGGGCAGGTCTGCGCGACCTTGTTGAGATGATGACAGATGCCTCGACCAACAACTTACCATGCTTTTTTTCACTGCTAGGTCTCCGCACACATTCTGCAAGCGCCTATCAATATCTGCGACGCTCTGGTTTTCCGCAAAAAGTAACTCAATGACAGCTCTCAGCTTAGAACGCATTTCCGTTTCAAACGCCATTTTGAAGGCTATGTAGAGCGCCGCCACCCATCGTAACTTCGTGAAACCACTGTGGCCGAAGCAGGAATATTCTACGTTGTTCCACAATAAATTCCACATTTTTTCAACCAAAACTGGCCCAGAAAGAAAATATTTTGCATTACTTATTGAACGTCCCTCGTACTTTCGTCCGTCAGTAAGAGCCAGAAGCGAAAAACGAGCCGAAACGAAACATCATGTTGGTGTCCTAATTGTAATGTAACTTTTTGAATGCCTGAGTGTTCCAAACATACCACACTCTGGCATATTATGTGTAAGAAGGGTGTGTACATTTTTTTCGGAATAAAAAGTTGGTACAGTAAAAAAGTTTGTATTTTTACTATCTGATATTCCAGATGTTAGGAATACTTAAACAGGTTTCTTTGTTACAAATGGCATATCACACGAATTTATTCCATTTACTGTTACAATGCTCTAATAGTCGGAAAACGTATTAAAAGCAGCCCTCCAGCTGATACAATCACGTTAACTGACGCCTGTCTCAAAAGTGTTAAACAACACACTGTTTTACTAGTAACTCCGCTGTCACGCTCAGAGAACCGCGCGTTGTTGACTGCCCGCTGTGTCATCCTCTGCCTCGAGGCGTCATGCGGATGCGGCATGGAGTAGCATGGGGTCACCACTCCTCTCCCTCGGCCGTTCAAACTTCTCACGACGCCGAGTGCACCCCGTTCCAGTACAATCACCAAAGAAAAATCCCTGACAATATCAGGAATTCAACGCAGCAGGTCCTTCGCAAGTTAGGCAGTCACGTTGACCACTCCACTACACTGCTATACTATGCAACGAAAACAAGCAATAAACCGACAGTGAGTTCCCGTGCGGGTAGAAGAAATCCGATTTGGCATTTTCAGTTTTCTGGGGCAAATGATTTAGGCAGACGGACGTGCTCCGTCGGCAGAGGCCTTATATCGGATCATGGGCTCAGTAGTTACCTGCAAGTGGTCTTCCATGAACTAAATGGCGTAGGGTAACTGAAGCAAATTACATTTGTTTTCGTGGAAATTTGAGCGCACTGTTTTTGTGTGTTATTTTGTCCATACTGACTTTAAACTGTTATCCTGCCTTGTTTTTTTTAGGAGATTCTCGGTTGAAGGTGCTAGAGGCCAGCTGAAGATGGAGACTGAACTGTTAAGAGGTGTACACATTCCAGTCCAGTGGTCGGATTTCAGATTCTTCCCGAAAGCAGCTATTTAGTTACAGGGCTTTGATTATTAAGGAGAGAGAAGTTAACGTTGTCTCACCAGCCAAAGCGAGGCTGGCGATCCTTATTTATTTATTTTATTTTTATTTATTTATTTTATTTTTTAATAGTGTACAAGTGCAGGGGATTAATCCGGGACCCCCAATATACGTTTCAGAGTAAATCGGCGGAGCAAACTTAAAAAAAATGGTTCAAATGGCTCTGAGCACTAAGGAACTTAACATCTGAGGTCATCAGTCTCCTAGATTTAGAACTACTTAAATCTAACTAACCTAAGGACATCACACACATCCATGCCCGAGGCATTATTAGAACCTGCGACCGTAGCAGCAGCGCGGTTCCGGACTGAAGCGCCTAGAACCGCTCGGCCACAGCGGCCGGCTGGAGCAAACTTACACGTCACTACAAATGGAGGTCTGTGTCTCACTCGCCTTCAGGTTAATTCTCGTATGTCGAAATTAGATCAACAATAGCTCTGTAGACTGCCTTCTTTTGCTCGCGGCGGTACCGGACATCGCCAAGGCTATATCGGCGGTTGCCGACGGCGACATCTGAATAATTCTGATGGCTCTTAGCTCGTCACTGCTCAAACTACAAAACAGCTAAGGTTTCATTGGCCATCAACCAATACTAATTGTGCATCATAACAGGACAATTTTAGCTGAAAATTAAAAAGTAGTTTTTTAAAGAAAATTAATTCTGTTTCATCAGGCCGGATAAAATTTGTTGTGAGGCCCTTGTTATATCTGAAACGTCGTTTTAAACAACATGTTTGCTCTCATTGTGCTGAATACTGGTACAGCACTACCGATCTACGGGAACGGTGACCTCGCTCTTTGTAGTGTGTCGAGGCAACGTGATTTTTTCCGCTACACGACATGCTGTTGTTCTGTCTGCTTCTCGAGAAGAGTTCGCATTATACTCGGTTACCATCGGTTTTTCTTACTACGAAAAGTTGGCAATGAACAGCAAGTCGTACACCGCATCTGGAGCCGAGCGACCGCTACGGTCGCAGGTTCGAATCCTGCCTCGGACATGGATGTGTGTGATGTCCTTAGGTTAGTTAGGTTTAATTAGTTCTAAGTTCTAGGCGACTGATGACCTCTGAAGTTAAGTCGCATAGTGCTCAGAGCCCATTGAGCCCCGTACACCGCACCCTGCAATGAATGTACTGGTGTCATTTAGCAACTACATTCGCTATTAAATCGCCAGTAACGCGCGTGTGCTGCAAGCCACATCCTCTGATTATTTCAGCCGCATTCAAATGTTCCAGAGAACATTTCTAACGCCCAGCCGAAAACGGCAGCCCACAACCCGGGCCGGCCGGAGTGGCCGAGCGGTTAAAGGCACTACAGTCTGGAATCGCACGACCGCTACGGTCGCAGGTTCGAATCCTGCCTCGGGCATGGATGTGTGTGATGTCCTTAGGTTAGTTAGGTTTAAGTAGTTCTAAGTTCTAGGGGACTTATGACCACAGCAGTTGAGTCCCATAGTGCTCAGAGCCATTTTAACCATTTGAACCACAACCCGGCGATGAGACTTTCAGGAGACGACCGAATTCCGAAGTCGCTCCCTCCCCTCACTTCTCCGCATCCTACAGCTCCAGACGGAACAGTTAGTCTGGCTAATGGAACAGAATGATTACCCGCATCCCATCAGGCCCATTTCACAGGGGTATCACCCACGTGACCAGTAGTCTAATAAGTTACATGTGGTTCAAGCGTATTACAGTCAATCTCTTTCGTAGAGCAACACTAGTATCACATTGAACTTGAGACTGCAAGTGCTTTCCCCATGGTACAGCTCATACACTTGATCTATTTCGCGCTTACCTGTATTGCAAGTCCCTGGAATTTGTGTGAACCATCGCTTTAACAGTAATATAATATTATTATGTCAGAACAAACAAATTGTGCGCCAGCCCAGAATTCGATCCCGATGCTCTGCTTTAGCTAGCACTTGGCTCAACCATTAGGCTATCTGAACACACTTTCAGACATAACTAAATCTTTTATTGTTGCTAACTTTGCTAAGATACAAAAACTTCGTGGTTTGCACAGACGGCTTTCATCAGAAAACACAACAGAGCTCCACTCCATCCTCCAATGAGCTATCGATTGACATCACGGAAGTCGCAAACAGCGATGGTTTGGGGTCGGTGGAATGCACGATACAGGGCGCCTGGCTCGGAGCTGTCCCTGAAGTAACCAGATTTGTAACAGTTCGTTGTGTCACTCTGGTGTCACTCTTCCCGTAACCACCGCTGCCAGCAATCACAGTGGCTACATTGCTGCGACGACGTTCTGAACTATCGCGGAAGGAACATCCAGTTTCTTGTAGCCGTATTACACGATCTCGTTCAAACTCAGTGCGCTGTTAACAATGGCGTCTGCGCCGTCTTAAAGGCATTCTTGAGCAAAATCAGCTCACTACATCCAGTCTCAGGGGTAACTAATGCTCACGACCGTTACAGCGCGTATTTAAAGCAAACCAGACTAAGCAAATCAGAATTGTATCCTCATAGTGGCACTACTAGCACCTCTCATGCGGCTGGCGCGAAATTTGAATAGACGTCGTCTTTCACATGTAGAAACAGGCCCACCACTTTTGTTTATCTCGCACAACTTGTTCTAGGTGTTGGGTTTTTTTCCGTCAGTGTATATCCCTTGTGGCATGGTTTCGCGTAGCCATAGCCTCTAACAGCGGAATTAATGCTTAACTGTGTACACGCTAAAATACAATAACTGCCAGAGCCGGCTTATGGCTCACGAGAATACACGCGGCAGTTTAGGACGCCAAACTGATGGGTGCCAGAGGTGCGCAGGAGCAAAATGAACTTCGTCTATCGCAATTAGTAGCGAAAACTGAGGCGTGGGCAAGTATTAGAATAGGAAGGAGAAGGGTAGGAGGGGCAGCGTCGAATTATGGTTCGTTTGCATGGAAAAGTGATTTCGAATAGGCACTAGTAACCGCCATCATCTCGACAGAATACCGAGCTGTGATCTTTGTCCTGATTCTGCTTCAAGTGTATGCCAGACATTAATCAGTACTGAAACAAAAGAAACATCACGCCTGCATCGAATGTATCAGCGATAGAGACGCTGAACGAAATAAGGGATGAATTCGTTTATCGCCCTGGCGAAACAACTATCCCTGTAATTGTCTAAAGTTTTATGGGAAACAATGGAAAATTAGATTAAGATGGGCAGACAGTGATTTGGATTCCGCTCCCCTGGAACACTGGGTGAAGTTGTTCGGCTATAAGGAAAACACGGGGTAGCCCATGCCAACTCAAAAAATCAGTTACATGGAAATGCATTTCAACAGAGAGACATTATAATTACTGTAAATTTGTCGTAGCTACACACTGGAAAGATTTAACTTGAAACAGGCAAATGTACGAAAAAAACGACGTTAGGAAATATTGTTTGAAAATAAAATGCAGGGTGGCTCTTGAGAGAGTACCCACGAAAAACGAGGGATCGTAGGACGACGAAACTTTGTGAATCATTTGTAAGCACTTGCGGAACGCAAATAACGAAAAAAATCTTTGAAAGAAATGTTTTACTTTCCACGTGAGAGGGTAACATTTGTCAATTGCGTACAACGTTTACAATGCAGGTTAGAAAAGTTGCTCTGTATGACGACCATCTGCATTCACGACAGCCTGGAATCGCACTAGAGATGGCTCTACTGCTGCCCGAAACAGCTATGGACCATCTAATGTTCAGCTGTCGTGACATAGCTCGTGCACCGGTTGAAAGTCGCACATTGCGTCTAACATTCTTAGCCGTGGCAGCAGTATCTTCTTCAACAACTTGTGGTGCAATATCCTCTCCCAATATCAGTTCCCAAATCGCCAGTTAATTCGAACTTCCTAATCATCTTCTTCTACATCTACATACATACTCCGCAAGCCACCCTGTACCATTACTATTCATTTCCTCTCCTGTTCGACTGGCAAACAGCAAGGGAAAACGACTATCTATGTGTCTCCGTAAGAGCCCTAATTTCTTGCATCTGATCTTCGGGGTCCTTACGCGAAATGTATGTTGGCCGCCTTCCCTCTAGGGATTCCCATTTGGGTTTCCGAAGCATCTTAGTAATACTTGCGTGTTGCTCGAACCTACAGGTAACAAATCTAGCAATCCACCTTTGAACTGCGTCGTTGTCTTCCTTTAATGCGGCCTGGTTTCCGGCTGGTTCGGAGATTTTCTGCGCTCAGGGACTGGGAGTTGTGTTGTCCTAATCACCATCATTTCATCCCCATCGACGTTCAATTCGCCGAAGCGGCGTCAAATCGAAAGACTTGCACCCGGGTGGGTGAACGGTCTACCCGACGGGAGGCCCTACTCTCACGACATTTTTACATCCGACCTGGTGCGTATGACAAACACTCAAGTAGCACTCAAAAGAGGTCGCCCTAGCGTCCTATATGCGGTCTCTTTTACAGAAGAACCACACTTTCCCAGTCTCTTTGCAACGTTATGCCCGGATATTTGAACGACGTGACTCTGTCAAGCAGCGCACTACTAATGCTGTATCGATCATTACGGGTTTGTTTTTCTTACTTATCTGTATTAGCTTACATTTTTCTACATTTAGAGCTAACTGCCATTCATCCCTTCAACTAGAAATGTTGCCTAATGAGGAGAAGACGGCAAATGCCACTACCCGATTTCCCAGAAACTTCGCTCAGTGGAAGAGGAGTCGAAATAAGGGAACACGTGTCTCGGCTTAACTGTAGACACTCGACCGTTTCTGAAAAAAAGACCGTCAAAGTCTTCGAAGTCATTTTCCAGGAATCTATGTGCCTTTTACCGCGCGATGTTCTCAGACGAAATGGTGGCACAGTAGTTAGCGTTGCGACTTCTTAGCTTGGCGCCCCGTGGTCGAAACTCGATTATTACTTTTCTTGTTGTTTCTCATTTATGTACACACGTGTAGAATATTACAACACGAATGTTTTCAGTGTATACTGATATTTGCCGCGAAATTATTCCCAACGCGCGAAATCTGCACCAACGTTAACGACATTTCTTTCCCGGGTGAGATTCAAACAAAGAAATGTCACCGTGCGAAACCTGCCTTCGCACGAAGGCGCGGAATATCCGTGTTCGAATGTTTCTACAATCGGTATCATCCAAGGGAACGCACCAAATCTTCCTGAAGAATAAACATATGTATAAAATATAAGTATTAATATAAGAAATGATATGAGAATGAAATATCAGAATATGAGAATTTTTAAAAATTGTAACCTCTCGACATACCATACAGAAATAAGTCATACAATAAATTACGACATCTAGTGTGAAATCCAATCGTAATTTTGCCATTGTATCCCATAATTTGATAAGAAACATTCGCGTAGTAGCCTTCTACGGACGTGGATGTTCATTTGAAAACAACCAAAATAAGATAATATAGAAACAAGATTCTGGTTTCGAACACGGGGCGCAAAATTAATAAGACGTGACGGTAACTACTGAGCCACCATTTCGTCTAAACGTATCGCGCAAATATCTCGCAAATATCTCGAAAACTCTGACCGCCTTTTTTTTTTCACAAATGGTCTGTATCTACGAAGAAGCCGAGATACCTGCTCACTTATTTTGACTCCTCTTCCACTGAGCGACATTCCTGGGAAATAGTGTGATGGCACTTGCCGTGTTCTCCTTGTACGTTATCTTGTATCCTCCTACAGTCCGCCCCCGCTAGCTGAGTGGTCAGCGCGACAGAATGACCATCCCAAGGGCCCGGGTTCTATTCCCGGCTGACTCGGAGATTTTCTCCGCTCAAGAACTGGGTGTTGTGTTGTCCTAATCATCAACATTTCATCCCCATCGACGCGCAAGTCGCCGAAGTGGCGTCAGATCGAAAGACTTGCACCCGGCAAACGTTCTACCCGACGGGAGGCCCTAGTCACATGACATCCTCCTACAGTAGGGTGACCAAATTATTTTCGGCGAAAACCGGGACACATTCACACGGGTGCCAATGGACACCTCATTCCACATGTACTCAGGTTTCTTAATTTTAAATATTAACGTTTTGTTGATACATTTTGTTAACCCGATTATTATAACTAATAAGAGGATACAAAAGATTGATATAATCTAGATTATCTTTATAATTAGGGACATTTAATAAACGTATACAGTAATAAAGAAATGTATTACGATTTTACAAAATTTTACAGCCATTCAACTTTTAATCAATTAATATTAACATGAGCTTTAATATTACTGAGCGCTTGTAGATGGAATTGACTGTCCTTGGAGAAAAGGGTATTTTTCACTGCTTCCAGCCTTCTTGATCGTGTCTTTGTTCTTTGAGACACAGTGATAAAACTCGGCACAATCCATTTTGTAGTGGTACAGGATCTGCAGGATTGTTTCAAGAGTGTCCACCTCCATTCTGTTTCTTTCATCAGTCCACTGCATATTCATGAACGAAAATATTCTTTCCACATTGGCATTATGGGCTGGGATTGCAAATAAATACCTTGCAATTATTACAAACTCAGACTAATGCTGAAGACAGTCACAGCTTTTAAAAAAACTCACCCACTTCTCATGACATTCCAATGGTGTTTTTTTTTTTTCATCATTCCACTTGTGAAGACTTTCTTCAACAAAATTTGTCAGTATGCCGAACTGATCAAAGAGAATGGAATCATCGATTTCAATCTCTTTACTCTTCAAATAAGAAACTGTCTCTTCAACACTTTCCCATTTTGGCACTCTCTTGAGTAACATTCAATCAAACACCGGCGATGAGGGTAAATATGAGGCGCTCTACTTGCTGAGATATTCTACACAAGTGTCATAAAACTTGTTAACTTCTGCTCTAAAACTACTTTCCGCTGCTTCTGATACTTCTGCCCTTTTAAGGGCAGATTTAACACTAAAAGAAATGAACTGCTGTCCTCTCCTCTTAGTAACAGTTTCCAGAGTATTTTTCAAAACATCATTTACCTCTATTACACTTTTCGTGCTTCCCTCAATTTCCTTTACCCTATGCTGCAAAGTGCTATGCTGACTGTGAATGAACCATAAGTAGGCTTCACTTAAAGGATTACTGAAAAACTAAACCAATATTTTGGGGGCTTTGTCTTCATTTAGGAAAAAATCTTTTAACGGTTCAAACACGCGGATTACTCTTTCAACTGCTGGAAACAGTGATTACCAGCGAGTTTTCGAGTGACACATTACATTCATATATTCAGTTCCCACATAATCACAGAACTCCTTAAGCCTCTCTGTTCAAACAGTATATATGTAAAAGTGTGAGTATACCTTCATGACGATAGTTTCAACATCACAGCTTAAACTGTCAGCAGATGTCTGCACGCTATTGTGTAAAACATGTGCAGGGCACCCTATGCCTTCAATGTTTTCATGCAATGTTGCCTTTAATTTGGTAAATACGTTGCATTTGCCTTGTCTTTTTAAACTACCAAAGTTTGTGTTGGTGTTGTCTCCACAAAATGCCACACATTTATTTTTCTCAAGATCGAACATTTCGATAGTATTCATACAAAATCTTGAAATTTCGTCAGATGTTTCATTAGGTAGGGAACTCACCTTCAAAAGTTTGGTCTGAACTCCCTGATTAATATCGAAAAACTGAACAACAAACGGAAATATTTTAGTGGCCTTATGCTTGCTGGCATCAGTGGATATCCCGTAGAAAGAAGACTTTTTGATGTATTCAAGGTTTTCCTTTACACTTTGGGCAGCAATAACTCCTTTCACTAAGGCTGACACTTTAGTTCTTGCTGAACTAAACTTTTTTGCAATGGAAGAATCAACAAACATAATGCTGTTAAGCTTATTAGTACAATCACTAGATCTGTAAGTTTGGTGATGTTTTACCGTGTGGTAGGCTAGTGTAAGCTCGGCTGCTCGAACTTTCGACTCTTCACTTGACTGATGTTTCACAAAATAATTTTGTAGAGTTTTACTGCAGCTCGGTGCACTGTATCTATTAATGTGTTTCTTTGACCTGATGTGAACAACTATGTCGGAACGTCCACCATGACATAATTATACTAATAAAACAGTTACATATGGAACACTCTGCTTCGTAATCAAAACGACCTTTTTTAATGAAATTCCATTCCTTGGAATAACAGTCACTGAACTTGCAGGCACGTTTCGGCATTGCGTTTCACAGTACTGCAGCAATAATACCACTAATATGAGAAAAAACTATTGCAGTTTGTCACAAAACATCAACTACTACACTGTTCTGATAATGAGTGTGTAAGTGGCGCGGCAATCGGACGGTTTCATAGCTCTGTTACAATAATAAAACTTACTACTTGTTGGCCAAAGTAATGCTTAAAGTAAATTATTGCCTGAGTGTATCAGTACTGCCGGCCGGTGTAGCCGTGCGGTTAAAGGCGCTTCAGTCTGGAACCGCGTGACCGCTCCGGTCGCAGGTTCGAATCCTGCCTCGGGCATGGATGTGTGTGATGTCCTTAGGTTAGTTAGGTTTAAGTAGTTCTAAGTTCTAGGGGACTGATGACCACAGATGTTAAGTCCCATAGTGCTCAGAGCCATTTGTACCAGTACTGATACTGTGATTACTAGTATGGGACAATGGAGGTTTTAAAAAATGGTTCAGATGGCTCTGAGCACTATGGGACTCAACTGGTGTGGTCATCAGTCCCCTAGAACTTAAAACTACTTAAACCTAACTAAACTAAGGACATCACATACACCCATGCCCGAGGCAGGATTCGAACCTGCGACCGTAGCAACAGCGCGGCTCCGGACTGGAGCGCCTAGAACCGCACGGCCACCGCGGAATGCAATGGAGGTTTTAGACAAATAAGCTAAAATATATTAATTTCTTGTGTTGTATTTCCTTTAATATAGCGAAATCCCAAAAATTTGAGAAAGTTTCACGAAATGTATTTAAAAACTGAATTCCGGGACTTTTGAGCGTACCGAAACAAATTTTCGGGACACCGGAACACAGGAATGAAAACCGGGACAATCCCGGTTTTCCGGGACGTTTGGTCACCCTATCCTACAGTCCCACGACGACATCTTCAACCCTGGTGCGGAAAGAGGACCTCTCCGTATTCGTCGATGCTCGCAAAGAGTGGCAGCCCTATTGCTGTTGTTTTGATGAAACAGCTTTACGAGTAAAGCCCTGCTCATCTTGTTCAGACCCAGGTTTACTGCTGGTAATGCATACTAATGATAATGTACCGGCGTCTGACGGCAAGTAAAGACAATGAAACCAGCACGAACGCAAATACTGAGCGCGCGCGCGCAGTCTGAACATCATTGTTATAAAGTTCGGTACCCATACGATAGATTGTTTTCCGTCTACATGCCTCAAGCTGTGAAAGTTTAATTATAACCACACTGTACTTTCATCGGAAAGCTATAAGGAGGAGTATCGAGGTGCACTAATGAACCTAAGCTCCTACTCTCGAGTGAGCATATACTGTAGACGATGTTTCTTCAGATGGTGGTTTTGCGTTGTTTCTACTGGAACTTTAGAGAATAGACAACTACAATACAGCTGACTTCATCGAGGAGGAGGCTGAAGCGCAGTGGTGCGCGTTTAAGCGCTAGAAAGCAGCCGTGGCGACATGCGCAGGTGGCGGCGGAAGAGCGATCAGCCCGTGTGAGCGGCCAGGTCAATGCCGGCCGTGAGAAGGTGCTCGAACAATCGGCCGGCACCAGCACACCCTGCGGGACACTCTTTGTTCAGCGACAGGACACGGAGCTGTCCTCGCAGACCGGCACACGTTTCCATCAACCCGCATCTAACACACGGTCGTCGTGTCTTCTGTCTGCCGGAGTCTCGTACATTACGCCCAACTGACGATTCACTTGTCTTTCTCGGAATACATACATCTATGGGGTGGTTATAATTTAAGTGCAGCTACACACGGAGGTCCAGTATGGGCTGTATTTGTCGTATGGAAGTGAAACTCGGTAGATATGCTAATGCGTTAATGAGGAATCGATTTACGATGGAAAAAAGTAGTTCCAGTTTTAGCCACCAACTACAAACCTGGCGCTGTACACTGTTTGTAGAATGGTATGACACCCACGCTGGCATTTGACAAGCCATAATGTGAGTGAACAGTATGGCTATGGAGAAGAGAGACCGTGCACTGTTAGCGAAACTTTCATGTGAACGGCAACCATTAAAGTGCTACAGTGAGAGAATATCGCCGACTGGGTCTGAGGAGAGGCCCGATGGCTTTAGATGGTATAAGGAAGATGACAATGAAATTCGAAAACACGGATGAGCTTTGTGTGACATCTGGATAAGGGAGGCGTCCTATTCCGGTACAAGTTATTGACGAGGTTGCTACTGCTGTGAATGACAATACAAACGTGCCTCGGGTATTCTAGTGCCTCGTGCAGTTTCACGAGAATTGTCCACCCCGTGGTCAACAGTACGGAAAGTTTTGCGGTCTATATTGCACTTGTATCCCTACAAGATCCAGAGGTGCAGTAACAGAAACCTGACGGTCCGCAGCAACATTCTGAATTTGCTTTTCGGTTTCTGGAACAGATCGAAGTTGATGACATCTGGCCGGACAATATTCTCTGGAGTGATAAGGCATATTTTACACTGAAGGGCGCAGTGAACTCACAGAACCGCCGAATTCCGGGTACTGTTCAGCCGCGCGTTGTGCACTAGGAGCCACTGAACTCGCCGTATGCGACTGTGTGGGTTGGATTCACAAGCACCTTTTTTCTCGGTCCGTCCTCCTTTGAAGAGTATAACCCCGAGGGGTATGTCAGTTGTACCGTGACGTCTACGCACTATCGAGACCTCACTGTACAGCACGTGACTCCTACTTTGGAAGAGCGCAACTCTGTGGAAACCACTGTTTCACGCAAGATGGGGCAACACCTCATGTCGCTCGCCCAGTAAAAAATATGCTTAATGCAACCTTCCACGAACGTATTATCTCCAGAGCTTTTCCAGTGCACGGCCTGCAATATCACCTGAACAGAACCCTTGTGACTTTTGGCGCTGAGGATATAAAAATAACGTATTTACTAGGGACACGTCTGGTCTCTAATCTGATCTTGAAGGAACACGCTCAGATTCCACTGGAACTGCTGCGAGCAAGTGTTGATCACGTCGTTTTAGGGTTGCAGCATCTCGTCTACGTCTCCGGTGCTCATATTAAACAAATAGTGCACACGACTGTTAAAAATAAATCAGCATTAAGCCTTTCTCACTTATTTGATCTTTCCTGCCCACTTCCCGTTTCTAACTCATTAAATACGGAAACATTTTTTACACGTCTTATTTGTGTTCACTACTTCAGATTTGCACCTGGTGTAGACAACTGGAACTTTTTTTTTTTTTTCCAGCGTAAATTGGTTCTGCGGCCAGCCGGTATGGCCAAGCGGCTCTAGGCGCTTCAGTCTGCTACGGTCGCAGGTTCGAATCCTCCCTCGGACATGGATGTGTGTGATGTCCTTAGGTTAGGTTTAAGTAGTTCTAAGTACTAGGAGACTGATGACCTCAGATGTTAAGTCCCATAATGCTCATAGCCATTTGCATTAACGCGTTAGTGTACCTAGCAAGTTGTGCTGCTATACGATAATTACAGCCCACACTCGACCTCTGTGAGTAGCTACTCTTGGATGATAATCAGCTGGAACATCTACACTCCGGAAGCCACTTTATAGTGTGCAGCGGAGGGTACTTCTGTACCAGTGTCACTTGCTCACTGTCCTGTTCGTCTCGCAAATCGTCTTATCGTGAGATATATGTAGGAATTAGTAGTGTGTTGGATGACTCTTCTAGAAATGTCCCCTCTCGGAATCTGAACAGTAAACGACGAAATGGTACACGACCCTTTTCGTGTAGCGCCTGCCACTGAAGCTAGATTAGCATCGCTATGTCGCTTTCGCACTTACTAAACGAACCCATTCCTCTTCTTTGCATCTTTTCTATTTCCTCTATCAATTATACCTGTTAAGAGTCTCAGGCCGAGGAGCAATACTCATCAATCAGCCGAACGAGGGTTTTGTCAGATACCCTCTTCGTGGGCAGACTACTACTTCTGAGAATTCTCCCACTGAACGTATGTGGCACTTCCTACTACTGGTTTTATGTGGTCGTTCCACTTTCAATCGTACGCATATTCCCAATTATTTAATGTATGTTACTGTTTCCAGTGAGTGTCTAGCAATCGTGTAAACAAACGATAACGAGTCTTATCATCCATTTATGTGGCAACGTCGGCCTACTTAGCAGAGTGGTAACGTGTTTGTTTACCATGCAGCGGGACCGGGTTCGATTCCCGGCCAGGTTGGAGATTTCCTCCGCTCGTGGACTGGGTGTCGTGCTGACTTCCTTATCATCTCATCATCACCACAAGCAAGTCGCCCAATGTGGCGTCGCCTGAAGGAAGATTAGCAACTCGGCAGCCAAACTTCCCCGGACTGGGCCTCCCGGCCATCAACGTTACACGTCCATTTAATTTAATTTATGCGCAACGCGTTACATTTGCTTATTTTCAGAACCAACAGCCAGTCCCTGCACCAAGTGTAGAACTTGTCTTCCTGAATTTGGCTACTTTTTTTATCTTCATGTTTGCTCAGTATACAGGGTGGTCAGAAACGGTCTGAAAAGCTTGTAAGGCTGTTGAAGGGTAGATTATGCTGAGAATCAATTGTTGAGAAAATATTACATAAGCTGCACCGTTTCCGAGTTAATTAGCATTGAAGTTAGCCAGTTGGACAGAAGGACTACCCTTCAGCCGTGCGCCATCAAATCACAGATCCCATTCCATGTTTGGAAATTGTAAGTAGCTTGTCTGACATTAAGGTTAATTTGGGATGAAATAGTTGCAAAAATGGTTCAGATGGCTCTAGGTACTATGGGACTTAACATCTGATGTCATCAGTCAGCTAGACCTACAACTACTTAAACCTAACTAACCTAAGGACATCACACACATCCATGGCCGAGGCAGGATTCGAACCTGCGACCGTAGCAGCAGCGCGGTTCCGGAGTGAAGCGCCTAGAACCGCAAGGCCACAATGACCGGCAAAACTGTTGCCATTGGAACATCGTGCACATCGAATTCTCTACGGAATGCCCATTGTGACGTAGTTCCCAATCAGTCTGTCTTCCAACATGTTTTCACAATAAAAACCTGCTCTCGAAGTGTGTACTGCACGTTTCTGCCGGCTAAAGACTACGAACAAATAACTGATTTGCTCGTTGTTGTCGCGAGGTCCGAACCAACTACACACACACACACACACACACACACACACACACACACAGAGAGAGAGAGAGAGAGAGAGAGAGAGAGAGAGATGGGACTTAACATCTGATGTCATCAGTCAGCTAGACCTACAACTACTTAAACCTAACTAACCTAAGGACATCACACACATCCATGGCCGAGGCAGGATTCGAACCTGCGGCCGTAGCAGCAGCGCGGTTCCGGACTGAAGCGCCTAGAACCTTACGGCCACAGTGACCGGCAAAACTGTTGCCATTGTTGGAACATCGTGCACATCGAATTCTCTACGGAATGCCCATTGTGACGTAGTTCCCAATCAGTCTGTCTTCCAACATGTTTTCACAATAAAAACCTGCTCTCGAAGTGTGTATTGCACGTTTCTGCCGGCTAAAGACTACGAACAAATAACTGATTTGCTCGTTGTTGTCGCGAGGTCCGAACCAACTATACACACACACACACACACACACACACACACACACACACAAAGAGAGAGAGAGAGAGAGAGAGAGAGAGAGAGAGAGACAGAGAGAGACTGACTTCGCAAACGACGATCGACAAAGCTACGAACTAACACCAGTCGTGCAAACGCGACATTATACCGTAAAAAGGACTTCACGTACAGAATCAACGGGCGGTACTTCTGATTCTGGGCAAAGCTACTGAGATCATTAAGACAACTTTGCCGTTTCTACGAGCTTTCAGAAGGAAATTATGTTGAAGTATCTCTGGATTATATGAATAGCACTTTATAACTCATTATAAGACGCTATTTTCCACCGGTCATCAGTGGTACATGGATTGGATTGGATTGTTTGGGGGAAAGAGACTAAACAGCGAGGTCATCGGTCTCATCGGATTAGGGAAGGACGGGGAAGGAAGTCGGCCGTGCCCATTCAAAGGAACCATCCCGGCACTTGCCTGGAGCGATTTAGGGAAATCACGAAAAACATAAATCTGGATGGCCGGACGCGGGATTGAACCGTCGTCCTCACGAATGCGAGTCCAGTGTGCTAACCACTGCGCCACCTCGCTCGGTGCAGTGATACATGTTTCGGCTGAGTAGCTTCGTTGGCACAAGAAATTCGGAGACTGTGAAGCTCGGTTGTGACTGTGAGTACAGGTACAGGTTGTTCGAAATATTGGATTACAGGTTATCTATATCTGTTATTGGTGACATTTTGCTTCAACGTTCGGCGAATCCGAGGAGGGATGATGGCCTTTCTTCTGCAGTTACTCTTCGCCCTTGATTGCTCGTCACGATTCGTTTGCGATGTCATCACTTCGGATCCTGAACCATC
Organism: Schistocerca cancellata; assembly: GCF_023864275.1. Classification (NCBI taxonomy): domain Eukaryota; kingdom Metazoa; phylum Arthropoda; class Insecta; order Orthoptera; family Acrididae; genus Schistocerca; species Schistocerca cancellata. Next base: position 382,564,090 of record NC_064627.1, on the reverse strand, counting down.
AAAGGATTTAATGCACAAGCAGTCTTCATACTTTTAAAGTAATCACGCTCCGATAAACGGCTGCAGCTGTATGCGGCCTCGTGCACGGTTTTTCCACGTAGTAATAATAACTTGTGATTTTGTATATAGGGACAGTGGGCAAAGTGAAGGTTGGATGGGTAGACGGGCTGAAATACGACCGGAAATGCGAAAAATGTGTGCGGAGAGGGTTAGTTTAGTAAAGTACACCTGTGTAATATCAAGTCGTTTTAACTAGAGTGATACAATAGTGTCAGTTAGTTGCACAGTTAGTCATATTTCCTTGGTGGTTCACGATGTCTGTTTTTACTGTTATCACTTTAGGAAAATGGTTGCTCTAACGCAAGGTGAACTGATGTTTTTATTTAATTATTGATCTTAGTTTCTTATCTTCATATATTTATGTTAGCTTACGATTTGAATGACGTCTCGTATTAGAGTTTGAGGTAACCTGCAGAGAGATCCCCACAAAACGCTACCATTTAATCGCTGAAAAATACACAGGGTTACGTAAGTGATTGCTCTAACAGGCGAATTAAACCTCTCGTTTGAAGCTTTTTAATATAAAAATCAAGATCCGACCCGAGGGCAACAGAAGCCTGCACAAGAGGGAAGATTAAAATCGTTTCCTCTCCTCGTTATAATTAGCAAAGTCAGCCGGTACTTCAGGTTAATGAATCCGTCTCTCACAAGCAAACCGGTGAAGAAGGGAGTGGGGCTTGAAAGTTTATAAAATATCGAAGCTAATCTCAGCAGCACTGAACAGTGTTAGTGATCCGATGAAAAGCAGGCCAGCAAGAACGGGCTTATTTGAAACAGTTGACACGTACTGTATTCAGTTCGCTAGTCGAACAGCAAAATGGAGCGACGGTTGCTTTGGAAAGGACACCATGTACTTTCTTCCTCAATCTTTCCTTGTGTTCCGCCTCCGATTACCTCAGCGTCGAAAGGACATTTAATTCTATCTTCTTTCATCCGAGCAAAACTGTCTCAAAATTTTTAGCCGCTCTAAACTCAATAAAATATGTCGTCTTACTTTAGAGATACATTGACAGTCCACACATAAACCAACGACTCGGAATCAGGTTCATCCCAGATTATGAAAACGAGTTTGATTTAAAATAAAATGTTTCTAGACATAGAGGAAGAACACTGAAAAAATAAGAAAAGTCTTGAGAAGTCACCATGGAAAACAGGAAAAAACAGAAATGTTTATAGCTTTTAACAGTTCTCAAAGTACCGTAGTTACCGTTATAAATGTATGGAGTATATATACGTTTCAGAAAACTCGACAGCATTTCTCTTGAAGAGCGCTCTTGCAGCGCAGACATGTTTTTCAAAATAAAAGATTTGCTGCTACTGCAGTACGACATGTGTGAAAAAAAGAGGAAACATTTCTTTCTTACCTCTTGAGACTCTTGTTTTATTAGTCTTCTCCTCAGTCGCCTTCCTCTGTCCTGAACAGCTTTTTTCACAATCCTTCTGGGTACCACGTCGTCATCCTCGTTAACCAAGCGCCTGACCATCTTCCTCGGCCTCGAAGATCGCCGTACTGTGGACAAAAAAGATTTTCATGAAGCAAAATGTGTATTACATTTGCCTTGTATTGCCGTAATGTATACCTCTTAAACTACGACCTACCTAGCCCAGATTATTCAAGATTCTCTTGCTTGAAACTAATAGATATGCAAGAGGACTCATGCTGAAACTGCCAGATGTTATATGGGAATTGAGGTTTTAGTTTGTCAAGGGTTATGCATATAATTGCTGTGTCAATTTCGTTAGCACATTAACGTCAGAACGGACAGTATAAAATGCACAGTGATGTGTTAAGCTGTTAACGGTGGTATGCGTGCGTTTGATACGAGGTGAATGCCACTCATAAAGAGAAGTTACACTCAGTGTGGCAAAGATCTGCTGAGGAGGGCGTGCCGCCCGCGGTGGCCGAGCGGTTCTAGGCGCTTCAGTCCGGAACCGCGCGACTGCTACGGTCGCAGGTTCGAATCCTGCCTCGGGCATGGATCTGTCTAATGTCCTTAGGTTAGGTAGGTTTAAGTAGTTCTAAGTTCTAGGGGACTGATGACCTTAGATGTTGATGCCCGTAGTGCTCAGAGCCATTTGAACCGTTTGAGGAGGGCGTGATATTAGAATACTTAAATCTCATAGCAACTGTTTCAGGACTCCCCAAGTAACTGTTGTTTATTGTCACCTTATGTTGCATGTAGCAGTTACATGTGACAGGTCCACACAAATCGTAGTACTGATTGCAATGGAATAACGAGAATAATATAACGAATTTGTAGCTCAGAAACATTGGTCCCTCCTTCCCAGCTGTATTAAAGAGATAAACATCCACACACTACGGCTATTGTCTATCCACCAAGGACGCGCTGCAACTATCTTGAAATTATCAGTATTGATATAGAAAGTGAATCTAAGACAGCGCTTGGGCTCGTTCAGGAAGAATAAAACTGAGCTAGAGCTGGTTTACGTACGTGACGGGCCTGTGTTTCGGTTTTCACGACAACGAAGTTAAAGGAGTAGAAGGATTTTAATAACACCATTCGCCCTTGTACCTGATACACTTACTTTATGCTTCGATTTATTTAGCCGCAGATTTCCTCCAAGCCATTACAAATACAACGCCCGCAGCTAAATGCAACATTTTCACTCCTTGATAATTTGCGTGCCGTGGGTATTTTCTTCAGACTACAAAATGATTTAAATAAACCGCGAGTTTATGACATGAACTGTAACTGGAAATGATCGATGTATGAGTAGAGAAATACGCTGCATAAAAGTTTCTTTTCTATGGATCGGCGACGGTTTCAGTCTCACCATTTTATTTATATATGTTTATTTGCATTTATGGGCCTAGATTGGTACTGTTAGGCATTTTGCTACGAGAGCAGCTTCTGGATCTTCTCCGAAAGAACAGACGTAGGCAACGAGACGTCAACAAACGGTGAAGAGCCCAGACATAGCAGTGCGAGGCAGTTGAAGGCACAAGTGCTTCACGCCAAACTACTGTATATTTGCCAAATATAAATTAAAAATATTTTCACGATTCTTTCATACTCATTTCTGGAAAAAACATTAAAATTTAAAGGTTTCCAGAAACTACTGCAACGAGTCGTCTTTTGCTTTATTCTTAAATTTTTATTAACCATGGCCTAGCAATTCATCAGCTGGTACATATTTATTGCTCGTATGCAGAATTTAGAGACCGATCAAGATTAATAAAAAATGAAAAATAAAGCAAAAGGCGAGTGGTTGCAGTAATTTCCTGAAACCTTTATTCATCACAGTCACAGTGTTCCGCATAATTAATAAAAGTTTTAATAAAGTTTAAACTTTAAAGTATTATGTTGAGCGAATCGATTATCCATTCTCAAGAGATGTTAATTAACTGTCTGAAAACACTTTTAATTTATAAGCGACAAATGTACGAGACACTGTACACGAGTTCCGCATGAAGCACTTAACGCCACCTACTGATATTACAAACCTTTAGTACAGGAACTGAGCAAAACTGGAGGTCCCATCGACAGAACGAAATGAATAACACAGCAGCGTACCTTCCGAAATGTCTTGTGCATGCAGTCCAGAACACGTTTCTACATCTATCTACATCTATGTGATTACTCTGCTATTCACAATAAAGTGCCTGGCAGAGGGTTCAATGAACTACCTTCAACCTGTCTCTCTACCGTTCCACTCTCGAACGGCGCGCGGGAAAAACGAGCACTTAAATTTTTCTGTGCGAGCACTGATTTCTCTCATTTTATCGTGATCATTTCTCCCTATGTAGGTGGGTGCCAACAAAATGTTTCGCAAACGAAGGAGAAAACTGGTGATTGAAATTTCATGAGAAGATCCCGTCGCAACGAAAAACGCCTTTTTTTTTAATGATTGCCACTCCAATTCATATAGCGTGTCTGTGACCCTATCTCCCCTATTTCGCGATAATACAAAACGAGCCGCCCTTCTTTGAACTTTTTCGATGTCATCCGTCAGTCACATCTGATGCGGATCCCACACCACACAGTAATACTCCATAATAGGGCGGACAAGCGTAGTGTATGCAGTCTCTTTAGTAGACCTGTTGCACCTTCTACGTGTTCTGCCAATGAATCGCAGTCTTTGGTTTGCTACCCACAACATTATCTATGTGATCGTTCCAATTTAGGTTATCTGTAATTGTAATCCCTAAGTATTTATTTGAATTTACAGCCTTAAGATATGCGTGACTTATCGCGTAATTGAAATTTAGCGGATTTCTTTTAGTACTCACACTTTTCTTTTTTCAGAGTCAATTGCCACTTTTCGCACAATACAGATATCTTATCTAAATCATTTTGCAATTCGTTTTGGTCATCTGATGACTTTACAAGACGGTAAATGACAGCATCATCTGCAAATCTAATAGGGCTACTCAGATTGTCTCCTATGTCGTTAACATACATCAGGAACGATAGAGGGCCTATAACACTTCCTTGGGGAACGCTGATTAGTACTTCTGTTTTACTCGATGACTTTCCGTCTATTAATACGAACTGTGACCTTTCTAACAGGAAATCACGAATCCAGTCGCACAACTGAGGCGATATTCCACAGGCACGCAGTTTGGTTAGAAGACGCTTGTGAGGAACGGTGTCGAAAGCCTTCTGGAAACGTAAAAATATGGAATCAATTTGACATCCCCTGTCGATAGCACTCATTACTTCATGAGTATAAAGAGCTAGTTGTGTTTCACAAGAACGATGTTTTGTGAAGAACAATTTCGAATAACATTTTAAATGCACCTTGTCTCGTTTCTAGTTTATTGAGCTAAAGGCAAGGCAGCCCACTTGCAATCATCGCTAATCCTGTGTGATTCAAGTGAAACGACTAACGAAAAAACAGAGTGCATTAGAGAATTATGAGCCACCGTGAGGAGCGATTCAGAGTTATCACTGGAGCAGAAACATTGCCAGCAAGAAATCTAAGAAAAAAAAAATATCGGACGAAACCCATAGTAAATGTTTTCTTCTTTCCACTCGAGAAATTTTTAATGGTTCTCTTACGTCAGGCGCAACTGTTTAATTCAAGCATAGGCTACTTGGTTTCTCATCGTTATAAGATAAACCTTCAACGATTACTCAGCTTCTTGCTTAAAACAGTATGTCTACATCCACCTCTGTATGCATAATTAGCAAGCCACTGTACAGTACCTGATGGAGGATACTCTTTGACGCAATGTTAGTTCCTATTCAACTCTCGTCTAGAGCGAAGGAAAAATGACTTGTCTATAAGCCCCGCAAGCGCTTAATCTCTCGCTTTTTATTCTGTTTACCCCAACGCGACACGTAAGACTGTGGCTGCAGGATGGTCACGCAGTCTTCCTAGAATAAAAGTTCTAAAATTCCGCTACAAGTTTCCCAAGTATTCGTTCCATGTCTCTCGTAACGTCCATTTGATACGAATTCGAAACGCTGGAATACTACTCTGCAATTGGCCGTAATATTATCTTACAAGTGAATTCCTTTGCAGACGCACTGGACTTTCTGAGAAATGTTCCAAGAAATTTATGTCGTCGATTCGACTTCTATTTACATTTTCCTCCCACTTCGTGTTACTTTTTATTATTGGACCTAAATACACTGTTCTGCAAACTTAAGGACGAGCTACATAAAGTAACATGACATATTAACTACTCGGAGAAAATGAATAAAACTGCGCGAACATGTTGCCAGAGATATACCAATCGTGCACAAAATGTTGGACACAACATGGCGCAAGGTCAACGTGACTAAAGTGCCAAATTGGGCTGGCCCAGCAACTTGACGCAGTTGAAGGGATAGCAAAAAGACAGTGAGGCCAACCAGCGAGCAGTTGCGGTGCAGTGTGGCGGAGACAACGTTTGGATGACTTCACACGGGGAAGAATTATCATCGACTATCTGGAAGGAGGACGAAAGTTGACGAAGCCCAGGAGTTTGGAATTGGTCACACCGTTGTTTCACATGCACGGGGAGAGTTGCGAACAGCAGGCACTGCTGCCCGAAGAGGGGGAGCTGGTCGACCACGGTCAATTACAGCAGCAGATGGCCGCGACATATTTCAACAGGCCAGCAGTGAGATACGCAGATCAGCGGGTGCAACAGCACCACACTTAACGGGACTGTAAGGCACGCAGCGTTCCGTTAACAGCCGCGCATTGGCGGCACCATTTACGATGATGCCAGGAGCCTAGGGAATGGACGAACGAGGAGTGATGTCGCATGCTCGTCTGGGATGAGAGCAGATTCAGTCTGATTAGTGATTCTGGACGTACCCTCGCGTGGCGAGAGCTGGGTATTCGTAATGCAACCGGAAACATTGTCCAACGTAATCATTTTGGATGTCAGGATGTTATAGTGTGGGGACACATAATGTTGCATGGGCATGCAGATCTCCAAACCTTTGAAGATGGTACACTCACTGCTCAACGTTATTGTGACGTGGTACTCCTCTCTGATGGGCGTCTTTTCAGGGGTTGTTAGGCCCTGCGTTCATTTTTATGGATGACAATACGTTACCGCATCGAACAGGGGAACTGGGGAGACCATGAAACGAGATGATATTCTGCAATGGACTGGTCTGCACGTGTGGGATTCGTTGGGAGATGTTTTTGCAAAACATGCACAAACCCGAAAGGTCATCCAGCTGCTGTCAACCGCTCCGATGGAGGAATGGAACGCCGGCCGTAGTGGCCGAGCGTTTCTAGGCGCTACTGTCTGGAACCGAGCGACTGCTACGGTCGCAGGTTCGAATCCTGCCTCGGGCATGGAAGTGTGTGATGCAGTTCTAAGTTCTAGGGGACTGATGACCTCAGAAGTTAAGTCCCATAGTGCTCAGAGCCATTTGAACCATTTGAGGAATGGAATGCCCTACCACAACCTTAGCAACCTATCGGCCAGTATGGGTGCACGTTGCAGAGCATGGACTGCTGTCCGTGGGGATCACACATATTACTACTAACCGCGTGCTGCCTTTTGTAATAGCCAAGGTTCCATCATAAATCGCGATGGCTTCGGTGTAATTAGTGTCTTTGAATGAAAGTGTCATACCTTTTCGTCTCATTCCGTATTTCTGTCCTTCACCATCGATTCTATACTATAGCAGTTCTTTCTATGTATGGTCCAAATTTCATCGAGCTATGTTACTTGATGGTGACACATCACGCGAAAGTTACTTTCAATCTTAAGTTTTGCACGCCACTCTATTTAAACGATGTGAAGTGCTTAAGACGTTTATCACTAATACTGTAATCAATGATGCTATTGCGTTCTTTGTCTGTGTTACAGGCAATATTTTACGTTTATCCACATTTAAACATGGCTACCAATGAATGTCTAAGTCTCTCTGCACTGCCTTACGGTCATCCCTTAACGGTACTTTCCTCGAGACAACAGCATAGACGGTGGACAAGCTGATTTTGCTGCTGATCCTATTTAATAAATCGTACATTTACATTGAGACAATTTTTGTCCTGTCACGCTGGAGCATAGCCGATGTTATTTTCGTTTCTGTTGAAGATATCATCCAATATAACGTAATGTGTTCTCTTAATCAAATATCCATTGAGTCAATAACATACATTTGAAGACATTACATACTACTGTACCTTGGTTATTACTCGATGTTGTAGTACATCGTCAAATGCCTTTAGTAAATTACGAAGGTGGAATGTAACTGGTCACCTACATCCACTGTTTGCAAGTTATCGTATCTGAATAAATGGTTCAATTGGGTCTGAGCACTATGGGACTTAACACCTGAGGCCATCGGTCCCCTAGAACTTAGAACTACGTAAACCTAACTAACCTAAGGACATCACGCACATCCATGCCCAAGGCAGGATTAGAAACTGCGACCTAGTGGTGGCGCGGTTCGAGACTGAAGCGCCTAGAGTCGCTCGGCCACAACGGCCGCCGTATCTGAATAAAGCAATTTGTATTTCACACGAGTAGTTTTTTCTGAATCTGTGCTGATTCTCAGAGGAAAACCCCTTTTCAGTGATTGAGTTCAGAATATGCTCTAGGATCTTGCAACATACGAACATCAGCGACATTTGGGGACTGAAACCATAGATGTTAAAGTCCCATAGTGCTCAGAGCCATAGTGCTCAGAGCCATCAACGACATTTGTTTGCAGATCTGTGTATCCGACCTTTTACCCTTTTTGTAAACTGGAGTGACCTATGCAATTTTCAGTAATGCGGGACTGTTTAAGCACAAGACATTACCGATAAATATGAGCTAAGAAAGGGCCTAATGCCGCAGCGTATTCCGTGTAAAATCTACCTGGATCTTCCTCACGACCTGATGAATTTTCGTTTTGATTAGTCTTACATTATTTTTCAATGCTGGGGTTCTTATATCAATGTCTCTCATTTGCGGGCCCGTGAAGCGGTAATAATAATAATGAGCGTATGGCATTGGTGGCCGGGAGACCCCTCGCGGGGCGGTTCGGCCGCCGCTCCACAAGTTCTTTAACGCCACTACGGCGACTTGCGAGTGAATGAGGATGAAATGATGATGAAAGGCACACAACACCCAGTCGTCTCGAGGCAGAGAAAATCCCTGACCCCGCCGGGAATCTAACCCGGGATCCCGTGCGCGGGAAGCGAGAACGCTACCGCAAGACCACGAGCCGCGGACCGTGCAGCGGTCATACGCAATTACACTTTTATACGTGGAATTCAATTTTCCGATTTCTGTCTTCTGTGTTAAGTTTTAACAACACACGAATCCACGAGAGTCTGAATAGGTTTGGATATTCCCTTTGGCTTTACAAATGACCAGAAATTCCTAGAATTTTCTGACAGATCTTTCGCCAGCAATTGGCAGTGAAAATTATAGTTGGTTACACGCACAGTTCTCCTCACGGATGAACGATTACTATTAAATTTTATCAGTTTTCCTGCAGCCTCTTTTGATGATAGAATTTAATCGTCACAACGCTCTCGTAATGGTAGACTATCAGCAAATCAAGGTGGACTTTTGCCGACTTTTATTACTTGGCACCTATTTATCTCGACCGCTGTTAATAAAATTTTTCAGCTGTACCTATAAATGTTTTGTAGTTGCCGGATTAAATTAATGTTCTCGGTGCGTCTTTTAAGCAGATTGTTCATGACTGTCTATTAAGTTCGACAAAACACACTCTCCTAGTTTTCTTTGTGTCTTTGGTGACCATCGTTCACCCAACAGCATCATGGTCACAAATTTCACTATCATTTGTATCACGCAAAAAAATGATCGGGTCCTCTTCAATCCCGCTATTATCTTATGACAGAGGTCTCTGGTGCAGCAGAATAAGTAATTTTACGACAGTCTCAGCATTAGAGATGAAAACTAAGATATTACACTGAAGAGCCAAAGAAACTGGCACACCTGCCTAATAACGTACACGGCCCCCGCGAGTATGCAGAAGTGCCGCAACACGACGTGTCGTGGACTCGACTAATGTCTGAAGTAGTGCTGGAAGGAATTGACACTAAGAATCCTGCAGTGCTGTCCATATAAATCTGTCCCTGAACAGCACGGTGCAAGGCATCCCAGATATGCTCAATAATGTTCATGTCTGGGGAATTGGTGGTCAGTGGAAGTGTTTAAACTCAGAAGAGTGATCCTGCAGCCACCACTCCGTAGCAATTCTGGACGTGTGGGTTGTCGCATTGTCCTGCTGGAATTGCCCAAGTCCGTCGGAATGCACAATGGACATGAATGGATGCAGGTGATCAGGCAGGATGCTTAAGTACGTGCCACCTGTCAGAGTCGTATCTAGATGTATCAGGGATCCTATATCACCCCAACTGCACACGCCCCCCACCATTATGGAGCCTCCAACGGCTTCAACAGTCCCCTGCTGACATGCAGGTTCCATGTATTCATGAGGTTGTCTCCCTACCAGTACACTTCCATCCGCTCGATGCAATTTGAAACGAGACTCGTCCGACCGTGAAACATGTTTCCAATCATCAACAGCCCAATGTCGGTACTGCCAAATGGTTCAAATGGCTCTGAGCACTATGGGACTCAGCATCTGAGGTCGTCAGTGCCCTAGAACTTAGAACTACTTAAACCTACCTGACTTAAGGACATCACACACATCCATGCCCGAGGCAGAATTGAACCTGCGACCGTAGCAGTCTCGCGGTTCCAGACTGAAGCGCCTAGAACCGCTCGGCCACACTGGCCGGCTCGGTACTGACAGGCCTAGGCGAGGTGCAAAGCTTTGTGTCGTGTAGTCTGCAAGAGTACACGAGTGGGCGTTAGGCTCCGAAAGCCCATATCGATGATGTTCCGTTGAATGGTTCGCGCACTGACACTTCTTGATGGCCCAGCATTGGAACCTGCAGCAATTTGAGGAAGGGTTGCACTTCGGTCACTTTCAGCGATTCCCTTCAGTCGTCGTTGTTCCCATTCTTGCAGTATCTTTTTCCGGCCGTAGCGATATCAGAGATTTGATGTTTTACCGGATTCCTGATATTCACGGTATACTCGTGATATGGTCATAGGGGAAAATCCCCACTTCACTGCTATCTCGGAGATGCTGTGTCCCATCGCTCGTCCGCCGAATATACCACCACGTTCAAACTCATTTAAATCTTGATAACCTGCCACTGTAGCAGTAGTAATCGATCTAATAACTGCGCCAGACACTTTTTCTGTTATATAGGCGTTGCCGAATGCAGTGCCGTAGCCTGCCTGTTTACATATATCTGTATTTGAATGTGCATTCCTATACCAGTTTCTTTGGAGCTTCAGTGTATATGAGTGTTTAGTCGAGAAGATAAAACACATAATTTGCACGGAACCTTGCGTCTGACATTTCGTTTATATTGACCTCATATCCGAGCCAAATGATGTGGAGCATTGGTTTAGACATTGGACTTTTATTCGGGAGGACCGGAGTTTAAATCCTGTCCGGGCATCGAGATTTAAATTTTCCGGCGACCGGACGTAAACCCCTATCTTCCCCCTCTTGTAATCTTCCTTCTCTTTTCCTTTATCTGAAAGTTTGTCACATCTGATGCCAGCCGAGCTTTAGAAACAGGAACAGTGATAACTGCTGCGTTTTCCGAGCGCTAAATATCGCGAGAGAAGGAACGGGTACCGCTGCGGAGACGTTATCGCACACGCAGAGCGCTCGCCGCAGCGATAAAGCCGACCTTACGCCGTCAGCACGGCTCGAGCAACGGGAAGCAGAGCCGAGGGTGCTGCTAAGCGGGACCTTCACCAGCGTCCCCCTCCTGTGTGGCACTCCGAACATCGACGGCGACGGCAACGTCACGAGAATACATGAGATTAGTTGGTTATGGTTCACGCGACGTTTCAGTAGTAGGATAAGGAATACTAAGGGAAAAAATCGTATATTAATACGGACAAAAACTGATAGTTTTGTCGAAGTGTTTCTAAGAAAGTACTCTATGTGGCAGGCGTTCGTTCACAGGCATGTTAAGTGTTCATTATAATAGCTCCATAATTGGCGTAAATTGAGATACCGAAGAGTAGGGAACCGTTTGAAGCAGTAAGACTACATGCGTACTGCCGTGAGACTGCGCGGTAAATAAACTAGGCTACAGCGGCGACTCATTTACTATACATAGTGATCCGAACTCCAACAAAAATATTTTGATTCAGCAACCTGTGGTCTCTGTTGGCTCGTTACCGAGTATTTATGCGATTATAATTTACTGGGCTTTGACCCCAGTTATCTTATTTTTAGACAAAATATATACCATCACAGCGGTGAAAATGCGAGTAATATGCCATCATTAAAACGTACAACACAAAACAGAGAGTGACGCAACAGCATTCAACGACAAAAAACAGTTAATATTCTTCTCCAGCACGTACGAAACGATCGGCATGAAGACACAGGCCTTCCGAAACTGTAGAGAACGATTTGATTAGAATTGATGCACAACATGCACTCGCATTTTATAAAAGGCCGCGTCCGAAAAAATGGCTCCGAGCACTATGGGACTTAACACCTGAGGTCATCAGTCCACTAGACTAACACCTACTTAAACCTAACTAAGGACATCACACACATCCATGTCCGAGGCAGGATTGGAACCTGCGACCGTAGCAGAAGCGCGGTTCCGGACTGAAGCGCCTAGAACCGCTCGGTCACAGAGGCCGGGTAATGCGTCCGACTCCTGAGATCATCATCAAGTATGCCATTGTCGACGGGCGTTCAACTACTAATGCAACCCTTTTTTTTTCTCGGCCAGTTTCGGTTGAAATAATGCGGGATTTGTTATGAGCCTTCGTGGAATATCCCCGCTTCAGCTACGGGACTTAACACCTGAGGTCATCAGTCCGCTAGACTAACACCTACTTAAACCTAACTAAGGACATCACACACATCCATGTCCGAGGCAGGATTCGAACCTGCGACCGTAGCAGAAGCGCGGTTCCGGACTGAAGCGCAACAGGCACAAGCACAGGCAACAGGCACAGCAATCCATGGAGTGGCGCCACATCATCTCTCCTCCGAAGAAAAAGTTCAAAGCCTTCAGACTGGCGTCTGTAACGGAGGTGCGTTCCAGGCACAGAACTGTCATTGAGTTTATGTTGGCGTAAATCCAGAGCACTGCAGATATTCATAGGCACTTGCAGAATGTCTACGGCGACCTGGGAATGACTAAAAGCAGGGGAGTAGTTGAACGCCATAATGTTGCGTAAACCTGTAAGATCTTCCGCGTGCCGGCCCGCCGCACACAGATGCGACTTTTGTAATGTTGGAACGTGCGGACACTCTCATTCGTGGTGATCTACAGATCACAAACACCTCGCTGCACAGCTGGACATCTCTTTTGGTGGTGCTGACATACTCATTCACCAGTTGGGGTACTCAAACGTACCCACTGGGTTCCTAGCCGCCTAACATAAGACCATAAAGAGTAACTAAGGCTCATTTGTGCGGAGTTGCTTGCTGATAGTGACAATTTACTGTCTAATATCGGTACGTGCGATGAAACATGGTTCATCACGTCGAACCGGCAATAAAACAGCAATCCATGGAGTGGCGCCACATCATCTCTCCTCCGAAGAAAAAGTTCAAAGCCGCACCCTCAGCTGGTAAAGTCGTGGCGACGGACTTCTGGCACTCTGAAGGAGTTATCCTGTTTGCTGTCCTCTCTCATGGTGCAACGATCATCTCTGTGCTACCCTCGGGAAACTGATGGAACGACTTCAGCGTGTTCATTGCCACAAAGTTACAAACGAACTTCTCCTTCTCCGTGACAAAAATGGCCTCACGCAAGTCTGTGTACCCGGGAGGAGCTCAAAAAACTTCATTGAACTGTTGTTTGTCATCCATCCTACAGCCCGGATCTCGCGCCTTCCGACTGCCATCTGTCTGGCTCAATGAAGAAAGCAGACCGCGGGAAGCAGTACGTGGATGATGGGGAAGTTATTGAAGCTGCAAGACGTTGGCTCCGACGTCGACCAGTAGAGAGGTACCGTACAGACATGTAGGTCTTCCCAGCAAGGTGGTATAAGGCTGTCGCTTTAAACGGACATTACGTTGAAAAACAGGGTTTTGTAGCCAAAAGTGTGAGGAATAATGTGGTGCACATGTAACATGGTGTACATGTAATGCGGTGTATTGGAATCCTGAATAAAACAAATCTGCTTTCAGCAAAAAATGTGGTGCTATATTCATTGAAACCCCTCTAATAGCGCAAAATAACAAATGTCTTCGAACTGTTCATGTAGTGGAAATTATCTATATTAGAAAACTTTAGAAATAAGAAGTAAACGTCTTTAATAAATATGCATCATAGACTGAACTGCTCATAACAAAATTTTGCAAAGAAACTCATCATTTCATTTAAAAATTAACCTGCACCTCAAGCACTGTATATAAACTCGATTTAAAATAAGTCACAAATGTCTTACACGAGGATACAAAATAGAATTCACTAAGCATTGTAAGGGGTTCACCACCCTGCTGGAGCAAATGTAATTTCGATGTATTGCTCACGCGCTGCTTGCGAGAGAAAATATCTTTGCTGCAATAGAGTAGCAGGTCAGAGCAGTTTCGACCGTTGCAATCGCTCGCTGTTACATAGTTGCAGTCGCTCCCTGGTAAAGCGCAGTTCATAGTAAGGTAAATTTTATTATTGTTATTGGCATGCGCGTAGTTAAGTCACTTGTCTGAGATGTTAGTAAGAATTTGTTTCAAATTTTTTGTGATTCGTAGGCACCAGTTGACCCAGATTTGTAATATTCAATTTTTCATATAATGGATTGCAGATATTTATCAATAATGTAAAATATTTTCAGAATATAATTTTTACCAGTCAACAAAAATAGGAATGAATAATTTTGCCTTAAGTCATTGCCAGTCCCGATACAGTTGTTTATTCAAATTTAAATATTTCAGAACTTTTCTCAGATCATAGTCATGTGTTCTTTAATAATTAGACGACCAGCTGTGCAGCTGTGTCAATAAGCAAAGTCAGTTTTTCTAATAATTCAGATCTCAGACAAATGCTATCCAGTATTACTAGATACGCCACCATTGCACTAAGCTGTGCCATTTACGAGCAGATATATAGACAGCGTTATCCGGCGACACCATCATGAGGTAAGAATTTTTCAGTTTATTTCTCGCGGACAGATTCAGATTGATTTCACAGGGCCATGGCGTAGCGCTGCTTACGTCATAAGTTATTAGTTTTCATGAGTTAAGATATTAACAAAAAATTATCATTTCTATTTTATACGGGAAGGGCCCAGCATAACAAAATAGTAAATGTTACACTGCAACTATTACACTGAGAGGCAAATTAAAGAAATAATGCATGAACTTAAATCTCAAGCGCCAAGGCTAAACTTAGTGAGGAGAATCCGGTGGCTAAACAGTGGACAATAAGTAACATGTAAGGTAATCAGAACGCAGTGATGACGAGAGCGGAACACGAAACTTAAATCGTCACCCTTAAAGAAAAAAATTAATAAAAAAATATACAAACATTTCATACATTTAGGTGCGATTTTTGCAGAAGGGATTGGTAGTCAGGGGCTCGTAAAGTTAGCCAATATACAGATTGTAATAATGCTTAGAAGGTGTTACGGTATATTGATAATTTTTACTTATGGTGAATAAAACACAATTTTAGTGCCATACGCGTTTCGCCTTTATTTTCTGCAAGGCATCATCAGTGGCCTGGAATATGTACATATGTTAGCTATTTTATTTACATTTTTGTCATTGTGCCTATAGGTTATAAACAGTTCTGGTGGCTGGTATTTCCTATTAAGTAGTAATGTTTTGAACTGTACTTACAGGTTGCGTGGACAATTTCTTACATATTACGCTCCTGTTGCGTTTTTGGTGTTGTTCTTCTTCTTATGAACGCCAATTTGCGGTTTTCTCCACATTCCACAGCACTATGCAGTGAACGCTTGTTTTAAAGCAATGTTTTGGTTTCTGTTGCCGACTGTCAAATGTTTTTGCCAAAGATCGAATGTTATTGCCAAACTTATGAGTGTAACTATTGAAGTATCTGTGGTCTGTTCGTGTATGCATTTGTGCGTATGTGTGTGTGTGTGTGTGTGTGTGTGTGTGTGTGTGTTTGTGTTTTGGTGTGATTTATATTTTTTTGTGCTGTGTGTGTGTGTGTGTGTGTGTGTGTGTGTGTGTGTTTTTTGGTGTTACATAATTTTTTTTGTGGGCGTGTATGTGTGTGTGTCTCCATACACACACACACACACACACACACACACACACAAACACAAACAAACGCACACACAAATGCATGCACGAACAGACCACAGATACTTCAATAGTTACACTCATAAGTTTGGCAATAACATTCGATCTTTGGCAAAAACATTTGACAGTTGGCAACAGAAACCAAAACATTGCTTTAAAACAAGCGTTCACTGCATAGTGCTGTGGAATGTGGAGAAAACCGCAAATTGGCGTTCATAAGAAGAAGAACAACACCAAAAACGCAACAGGAGCGTAATATGTAAGAAATTGTCCACGCAACCTGTAAGTACAGTTCAAAACATTACTACTTAATAGGAAATACCAACCACCTGAACTGTTTATAACCTATAGGCACAATGACAAAAATGTAAATAAAATAGCTAACATATGTACATATTCCAGGCCACTGATGATGCCTTGCAGAAAATAAAGGCGAAACGCGTATGGCACTAAAATTGTGTTTTATTCAGTTGCTGTCAGACGGTCCATAAGTAAAAATTATCAATATACGGTAATATTACACGCGACTGAGGAAGACAGGACTATAAAAGTTGAAGATGTCTTAGAAGGTGTGTTTTTGTGCAGACATATACTTTTTAAATGGAGCTATGTCTACTGACATTAACAAAGTAAAAGTAAGGTAAATTGGACTGTCTAGTGCGTGTCGTTTACAAGATATCGTATTTTGAAAAGTTCCCACATCGACACTAGTACAATACCTGTGGTAGCACACACTAAACAACAACCCAAGTGCGTACACTAGTTATGTGGATTCTGACCAGTAACACTCTAACGATTTGGAAACAATTCGTCGAGACTTACTGTAGTACTTCGCGCACAATGGGCTGGGTAATTATCATGTTGGTAGCAAAGGTTCGCCCTAGTCTGTAGAGGACTGTCTTCTAGTAACCGTGGAAGATGGACTGTTACGAGGCTGCAATACTTGTGTGCGTTCAGTGTTCCGCCTATGAAAAATGGGCCTGTGAGCTGATGGTTCACTTCCCCACACCACACGTTTACGGTCCATGAACGCTGACGTTCCACCTGACGAAGCCAACGGGAACTGTCAACAGACCAACAGTGCATGTTTCGGCGGTTTACCTGGCCATGATTGGTAAATGTGGCTTCATCACTAAACAAGATACATGATGCATCTGGAATATCCTATCTTAATGCACATGTACAGAAGTTAACACGATTTTCATAATTGTTTCTATGCAGCTATTGATGGAGAGATATGTGTTAGGGACGAAACCTACGTCGATGGTGAACGTGTAGGACACTTGCCTGACTCCTGCCACTTCCAGAACAAAAAATGCGTCTTAGTAGTCCACACTACGTTGCTGCACATCCGACAAAGCACCATACTATCCTCACCAGGACGATATTGTATGCCCTGCATTGCGGATGAACTGCAACAGCAGCAAGAACATTAATTTCCCCCTCTTCTGTCGTCACTTGTTCCCTTCTGTTACGTTGTTACGTGCTGTACTACCACTTTCCCGTAACTCGTTGAAGAGGTTGATACATAATTGCCGAGATGGTTGACGTTTATTGGGATCTCTTAGCGCACACATTGTACAGGAACGTACTGCATTTTTCCTACACTTTCCATAGCCCATGAGCATGTCGCCTTTTTCTGCATTGGTAAATCTCATCGTCTACTCAGAAGCTACTGCTTGGACTATCACACACTAACTGACCAACAACTAGCAATTCACTTAAGGAAGACACAAGCACACTGTAAGCAAACATAGTAACATCGTCAACTACGCAATTTCAACAACACGAACAAGTGTCGGTGTGAAAACTTTCCAAATTCCATATCTCGTAAACGACTCGCCATAGAATACTGCAAGAAACACCACTGACATTCTAATTTACCCTACTTCTGTTCTGTTAATTTCAATAGGCATTGTTTCATTTTAAAAAATACACATTCTGAGTATTATTACTCTTACTACCAATCCATTCTGTGAAAAGATCAATAGTACAATAGCACTTCCCGTTTCCACAACATTACGGTGCAAGTTGTACGAGGGGTTTATAATGGGTCCAGAGAAAATAGGCGGAACACGAAGAGGTAAATTATTTTATAAAGATCTTTATTTTAGCATTGCTGATTACAAATGTCTAATAAAACAATAAGAAGTGCTACCTGAAACGTAATTATATTGGAAATCAAATTTGAACCAGATGAATACCAATTTATTCGTGCTATTCCAGTACAGTGCAATAGCATTTGCATTTATATTTAATTGACTGAATGTTTTCACATATTACGAAGCATGCTGACAATGCAGGACATACAATATTGTCCTGGTGAGGATAGTATGGTGCTTTGTCGGATGTGCAGCAACATAGTGTGGACTACTAAGACGCATTTTTTGTTCTGGAAACGGAAGTTCTAATGTATACTTTAAGGTTATTATTTGACTTATTCATAAATAAAAAATGCCCTGCTGTTGAGGTCTTCGATTCGAATTCTGTGAATCCAGGTATGTGGAACTAAATGAAGTCATCTTATATTCTATCAAACACATTTCCTCACAATTTATTAAGAAGAACAATCATCTACTTGAAACATACAGGGTGTTTCTCCTAAGAGTCATCGGGCACATCTTATCTGGTGTTTCAGAAGATATTTGCTATTTCAGCTGGAGCAAGCCCAAACAAAAAGGGCTCATCATTTCTTTCTTGCGACGCCCAGTGTCAACAGAAAGCGACAGTTTGTTTCCAGATACATACAAAATGATTTTCAAATCGAAATTTTACGTGCCCATTCGATAGAGCGGACCCAGATTAGTCAACAACACAGCCCTGGCCCATGCCGGCTGCTACCGCCGAGCATGCAGCGCTACAACGCCGCTACAAATTGCTGTTCATTCTTCGTGTTTTACGGTCATTCTTTATCCATATACAAAAATCAAATATTGGAACAGACTAATATGGGAACGCTCTATGGAATAAGCACGTAAAATTCGAATTTAAAAATAATTTTGTTTGTATCTGGAGACAAACCGTCGCTTTCTGCTGACACTGGGCGTCGCATGAACAACGTGACGAACAGGATTTGTTTGGGTCGACTCCAGCTACACAATGCAAATTCGAAGTTGCAAATATCTGCCGATACACCAGAGACAATGCTCTTGCGGGCTCCGAGGAGAAACATCCAGTACATAAAAATTCGTTGTTGTTGAGATTTTCAGCCAGAGGACTGGTTTGACGCAACTTTCCACGGTAGTCTGTCGAGTGCACGCCTCTCCATCTCTACAAAACTGCAACGACGGCGAAAAATCGCAACACCAAAAAATGATTAATGTAGAGTAATGACATTTCGGGAATACATTCATCTGGGTAATATACTTCAGTTTTTAACATTGCAAGATCACAGGTTAATGTAAAAGAGAGAGAAGCCACTGACATATGTGAAAATCTGGTACTTTACTAACCGGTGTAACCGCTAGAATGTGGAATGCAAGCATGAAAACGTGTATGTATTGTGCTGTACAGGTGGTGGATGTCAATTAGTGGGATGAAGTTTCACAACTGTTGCACTTGGTCGATAAGTACAGGGACGGTTAATGCAGGTTCTGTATGACGCCGGAGTTGTCCGATTATGTTCGACATGTGCTCGACTGGAGACAGATCTCGTGATCTAGCACGTCAGGGCAACATGTCGACACTACGAGGAGCATGAAGCGTTATAACAGCGGTATGTGAGCGAGCGTTATCCTGTTGGAAAACACCCTATCGAATGCTGTCCACGAATGGCAGCACAACAGGTCGAACCACCAGGTTGACATAGCCACATGCAGTCACGGTGCGTGGGATAACCAGAGAGTGCTCCTGCTGTCATAGGAAATCAAACTCCAGACAGTAACACTAGGTGTAGGTCCACTGTGTTTAGCGCGCAGACAGGATGGTTGCTGGCCCTCAACAGGTCTGTTCCTAACCAACACACGGCCATCACTGGCACCGAGGCAGAACCAGTCTCCATCACCGAACACAACAGACCTCCACCATGCCCTCCAATGAGCTCCTGCTCGGCACCACTGAAGTCGCAAATAGCGGCGCTCGGCGCCACTGAAGTCGCAAATAGCGGTGGTTTGGGGTCAACGGAATGCGCGCCACTGGGCGTCTGGCTGGAGGTGCCCTTGAAATAACCGATTTGTGACAGTTCGTGTTGCCACAGTGGTGCCAACTGCTGCTCAAATTGCTGCTGCAGATGCAGTACGATGCGCCAGAGCCGTAGGCCGAAAACGATAGTCTTCCCTCTCGTAAGTGCCATATGGTCGTCCGGATGATGATGATGATGATGATGTTTGGTTTGTGGGGCGCTCAACTGCGTGGTTATCAGCGCCCGTACAATTACCCAATCTTTGCTCAATCCAATTTCGCCACTTTCCTGGATGATGATGAAATGATGAGGACAACACAAACACCCAGTCATCTCGAGGCAGGTGAAAATCCCTGACCCCGCCGGGAATCGAACCCGGGACCCCGTGCTCGGGAAGCGAGAACGCTACCGTGGTCGTCCGGAGCCCAGTCTTCCTGTAACCGTACATTCCCGTGAGCACCGCTGCCAGCAGTTATGTACAGTGGCTAAATTCCTGCTAAGTGTTCCTGCAATATCGTAGAAGGAACATCCAGCTTCTGGTAGCCCTATTACACCATCTCGTTCAAACTCACTGAGGTGCTGATAATGGCGTTTTTGTTGCCATTCTCGACTAACGTCAATTCACCCTGTCCAGTACCAAACGTGTCTAACGCTCATGACCGTTACAGCGTGTATTTAAACCGAACATGATTTGCATACTCATAGTGGCGCTACAAGCCATTGGAGCGAAATTTGAAGAGACATCATCTTTCTGATGTAGCAACAATTTGAATAGATATCATCTTTCAGATGTAGAAACAGCCTATCAACCTTCGTTATGTCGCACAGCTCCTACTTGGTGTTGTGATTTTTGTCTGTCAATGTATTACGATCTACATCCATTTCAACTTGCTTACTATATTCAAGCCTTGTTAACCCTCTACAATTTCAGCCCCCGCCCCCACCTCCACCTTCCCGCACCTCACTACATTACCAAACTGACGAATCCATCATGCCTCAAGACATGCCCTTTCAACTGTTCTTTTCTTAGTCAATTTGTCCCATAAACTTCGTTTTTCCCCGTTTTGGATCAGTTCCTCTTCATTAATTAGGAGATCTACCTATCTAACTTTCAGCATTCTTCTGTAGCACCACATTTGAAAAGCAACTAATTCTCTACTTGCCTGAACTGTTACTCGTCCATGTTTCACTTCCATACAAGACAACACTCTACACAAGTTCCTAAAGAAAAAATTCTTAAAATTTAAATTTCTTTTTCAGAAACGCTTTTCTTACTATTACCAGTCTGCATTTTATTTCTTCTCTACTTCATTATCATCATTTATTTTGCTGCCCATGTAATTCATCTATTGCTTTTAGTGATGTTCTATCCTAATCATTCCCTCGCCAAATCTAGTCGCAACTATATACTTTCTTTCGAGAGACGATAGATCACAAGTGTACATTATCAACACTCGGACCAAGACTCACCTGGAATTACACTATGTAAGGTAGCTCACGTTGTATTGGTCAGAATATTGCACATAGCGATGTCACGGAATCTGTGAGGTACTTTCAGCGGACGCACCATTTAAAAACTGAATAGCATTAGTCGTGGAACTGAAATATTTACACCTAGTTGTTTATTATAGTCACAGTCGCAATGCAATACGAGTAATAACCGCTTTCAGCCGTTTGGGCTCATCTTTAAACCTTTTCAGCTCAGTTACAGTGTGCCATATCAACTTCGTCGCTATGTAGTCCTATATCTGGCTGGCGGCCTCAACATACAAATAATCTTGGGGGGGAGGGGGGAAGAGGGATATATCTATAAAGGTAAGCACTCCCCCTCATAGGTTTTTAATGTTGAGGCAACCACCCATACTTGGTGACAAAGTTTACATGCTGTGCTGTAGCCAATCTGAGATAATCTGAAGATCTCAGGGGTGAAAGCAGTAATTATTACTTCACAGACTTTATGTACCTATGTATGTATGTGTGTCTGGGACCTCCTCCCAAACCCCTGGATCCACTTCAACCGAGTTTGGTACACAAAAAGCAAACTTCATAGGTATCAGACCTGTGGTGTCTATAACTTCCTAGCTCCAATAGGAATGGAGATATGGGCAACAACGTGATTTTTCAGCCTCTGCTGTGTAGGCTGCCTAGCACTACAGGTGTGTTGTGTGGGAATGGTATCGACTTCCGTCATTGACATACTTTGGTTGTTTGGTTGGCCTGGAGAGAAAGGGACCAAATTACAAGGTCATGAGTCCCTGAAAAGCTTTGCAGGACAGCTTGTACATCAGGGGTAAGAAAAGGATTTCTAGCCACCAACTTGTAGGCTACCTTGCATGACAGGTGTGTTGAAATGGAGTAGTAACAGAAAACCTTTACGATATACTTTGCAATTCAGCCTACATGTCAGAGGCAAGAAAAGGATATCCCTGAAACCCTGCACGAAGGATGTGTTGTATTGGAGTGGTACTCACTTGGTTTATTGACCTTCTTTGCTTGGCACCGAAAATGTCAGGGAGCAAATAACGGTTTCCAAGCTTTTGATGTGTAGGCTCCCAAGCAAAGCAAGTCAATAAAAGCAGCCAGTACTACTACAACACAACACACTTGCCATGCAGTGCAGACTACATGTCAGGGGATGCTTAACTGGTTTCTGCTTCGGAAATGTAGGCTGAATTGCTAAGGAGGCTGAGATAGAGGAGGAGTTGGATAGGGGGAGAGGAAGAAAAGGGGATAAACAGAGAGGGGGGCATGATGGGATGGATAGCGAGAGGGGGAAGGATGGGAGGGAAAGTGAGAGGGGAAGGAGGAGAGACAGGGAGAAAACAGAGAAGACGAAGGTGGTCATAGAATGAGGGTGGATGACATGGATAGATTGACGTGTGAAAAACGAATGGACAGAATGAGGTAGAGGAGAACATGTACAAAGAGATGGGTAGGAGGACATGGTCAGAGAGAAGAGGAGGACAGTATGGTTGGAGAGGTGGTGGACAGATGGACAAAGGAAGATGGGTGGAGTAGTTGAAGAGACAACAAAAGTGAGGATGAGGAGATAGATATGGAAGAAGGAGAGATGGAGGGAAGAAGAGTTGGTCACAGAGAGGATGTGGTTGTGTGCAACATATGAGTTAATCTAATACACAAGCGAAGCCCCAGGGAAGAAGCTAGTATGTATTACTAGCAGGATGTATGTGTGTGTGTGTGTGTGTGTGTGTGTGTGTGTGTGTGTGTGTGTGTATGTGTGCAGCATTTCTGCACCAGTGGACTGATTTCAACCAAATTTGGTACACATACTGCATGCTATATGAGAATCAGCAGTTTGGCGATTAGAGCATCCCAGTGCCCATTAGAGTGGGATAAAGGAAAAAAGGGTTTACAACCTCTGACATGTAGGCTGTCCTGAACGACAAGTGCTTTGTGTGGGTAGTATCAGCATGCCTTGCAGGGACTACATGTGTGTATGAGCATGGCTGAGCAGAGAGAGGGGGAGAGGTTAGTGACATAGGGGGAGTATGAGAGAACACAGGGAGGGGGAAAGGAGGAGGTGTGTGCAATAATTGTGTCAAAACTTGTACGTAAGTGAAGTTGCATTTACTTTCATTATCACAAAAAAACTGCAGCAAATTCCTGGAGACCATTCTACAAGTAGGCTAACCTCACCACACAACATATTTCTCCCTCCTCTGAAGACTAAAATTAACGCTTTGGAGCTCTGTAGATAAATTAAAATAGTCTATCGTTTGACCCTCCACAACTGACATAAGTGACATCACTTAACTGATATGTATTAGCCAGTTGCTGAATGGAATCAGTACAGTAAGACAGGCTGACACTGCAGAATGGCAGAAAAGTTCTAATGTGTTTTGGACTTGCCATATCATGAACGAAGTTGTACAGCGTGTTGATGTATCAATACGTACTCTTGAATGTGTCTACAAGGATGGTGCAGTACCCGCAACCGTATAACATGGTATAAGAGCAGCAGTCGTAAAGAGATCCTAAACAACAAGGACTCAAAGAGGTGTGTCATGCTTTGTCAACGACAAATGGCTTCTAAGTTGACAGGAATTGTTGCTGTCAGTGAATGCATACCTATCAGTTTCCAAGTGAACATTATGAAGGGAATTGCATGCAGAGGACATTTGGAGTCGAGTACTTCATAGAAGGCGATTGATGACTAAGGCACAACACGCTAAGTGGACATAGTTGACCGAGTCATGTAGTGGAGTCCGACGAATTGAGATCCTGCTTTTTTTTTTTTTTTCAAATGATACAAGATGTGGACTGCACCGACAGCCCAATGAGGCTTTTAGCCCCTTTTTTTGTTCCAAAGCTTGGGCCCTCTCATTCAGTTTACCTTGAGTATGAAACAAGATGTTTATTTTAACATGCTCAATGGACACGTGTTCCCCTTTCTAGAACAGATTAAACATGACTATGCTGTGGACAGTTCCTTCTTCAAAGATGACAACAGCCATGCTCACAGGGCTCTCTGCACACGTTCCTGATTTGACAAAGACACAGGCAGCTTACTGCACTTCGATTAACTCGCTAAATCACCTGATCATGATCTTATAGGAAATGTCTTGGACTACTTGGAACAATGAATGGAGAGTAGCAATCAGTTTGGTAGCTCTTTGGGATCTAATTATCAGTGAGTGGCCTTAAATGAATTTGCATACCTTAAGTAAGTTTTAAACTCATCCTCATCGTACCATGGCCATTTTTGGGTTACTGCATGGTATTAGTGTGATATCTTCAGAGGGTGACTAGTTCCTCATCTGGTGTTCTTATGGCCTGGTACTGGTGAACAAGTGGTCTGTCATTGTTAGAGGCAAAGATAAATAGCCCCTGGTGAACCAAATAACAAATGTGGCATCCAGACAAAACTTAAAAAATATTTATAAAATAAATGCGCTGTAAGAAAAAAACCTGATTGCACATGATAATACTGAAGTGAATACTGTGAATGCAGTGAATATGGAGCATTCACCAACGTAGAAATTAACTTCTACAAACAGTAAGACCAAAAGCAGTAGATATGTGGCCAACAGAAGGCAGCTACGCCAGAACTAGCAGAATGAATGAGAACTTGCAGGAGACTTATGTGTGTCTCCCAGTAAAAGCAGGCTGCAGGGTAGTATTGTGTTGGATTCCATTTGGTTGACTACACTGGGACTGCAGTTGACGGTAACTGCTCACCCATGGTCCCACTTCTGAGCTGATGCGTGGTGAGTTCGGGATTGTTTGGTGATGGTATGGATTTCCTGGAACTATAGTTCTAAAGATCCGTGGTGCTGTCCCCAGCAACTGGAGACTCACACACAGATGTAAGTAATGTTAGTATAGATCATAGATGAAGAATTCCGCAACAAGTGCTTCCTGAAGATTATAACTTCCTCAAGCCTGAGATGTCCAATGGTTAACGACAGAAACTGACAGTAAGGCGTCTGATATGACGGTAGTGTATATGATCAACGAATGTAGTACCATGGTTCAAGGGTTTTAAGTGGTTCTCTGGTTTTTATTTGGGAATGGTGCCACAAACACACTGCATCCTGTACTGAGGCAAGCTGGCCCACATGGCTCACAACTGTTGTAACTGATCCTTATTATCCTGGAACAGAGTTGACGTCCATGCTAGTCCTACACGTAGTCTCTCAGGGACAAATCTGCAGATCTTACTGTCCGCAGGAATACCTAAATATTATGTAGACATTTCACAGAAACACGTTCCACATCAGGGCAAGTATTGTCCTGTTGGAAAAAAAAGCGGTACCATGCTACTGCCACACGAGAATGCAGGATGTTCATGATGTACTGCTGTGCCACCCTTGCTTACCAGTCAAGGTACCATTCCAAATACAGCCGTTTGTGTTGTGGTGTTAATTGCAGGCACAGTATGAGATGTTTAATTCCCTAGTCTGGCTGCCGCTAGTCGTCCAACGGTGCACGATGACACAGCAAGTTGCAAGGATTCCATTACTTGTTCTCGGATGGCAAGCACAGATGGGAAGGGGCTGCAATGTGCTTTTTGCTCAATATGGCGATCCTCCCTTGTGTTGGTCGTCCGGCACCTTTACGACGAATGTGCCTGTCCTCATGTTCACATGCAGAACAACACTGGGCCACTGTCACAATCGAATGCCACGCAAATGTGGATATTGCACGTTTTGGCCAGTCAGACAAATGGAGACCCACAATAAGGACCGCTTTCAAACGTGCTGATAACGCTGTCTCACAGGAGTACGTCCTTCAGTGATGTTCAGGATGGTGAGGAGTGGACAGGCGAGGTAGGGGTGTCCCTCCATTTTGAAGCAAAATTTCAAGTTAATCCTTAATGCGAATATACTGAGGTTCGGTATACAGCGTCGCCATGAGGACGTCGCCAGTTCAGAGGTGTTGAAATGGGAGAGCTGAAAGGAAGCAATCAGGGAGACAAGGATAGGTGTGAAGCTCAGTTTGGGAGCCAGCAGAGAAGAGACTATCACTTTCGTCGCTACGTATCTTCCCTGATCGCTCCAGGGCCTCACGTCATACAGCCCTCGCACACTATTGGTTTCCTTCGAGCGGGCAGCGGAAGAAGCGGCTCCATTAAGTCAAAATTTTTAGCCAGGAGCAGCTGACTGGTAGTCACGTGAACACCTCGTGGCGTGGTCGTGGTGGTTAGGCAGGAAAAGCCAGCTCCGAGCAGGGCTTCTACGTTAAGGGGACCACACCGTGGTTCAGGTCGAAAATATCGATTTTCGGTTTTCATCATATTTCGATAGATTAAGGTTTTATTTAAGCACTCTGAAAATAATTTAAAGAGCATTTTCCTACCACGTGTGTTTATGTGCCACGCCCACTTTTCTGTCACCCACTTTTCTGCATATATTTTAGATCTTTATATCCCCAACATTGCATGTTAGGGATTTTTTTTTTACTCCCGAGTGTGTTGACTATCCTTGGAATGCAACGGACGGTATTCTTTTGTTTCTGCTGTTTATAAACAACACGCTTTCAAACAAGCGGTTAGTTTGTTCAAGTGTGACTGAGAGTAGTTGTTGTAGAAAACTTGCAGGTATACTATAGGCAGGCAATTAGGAGAAATAAAGAAAATCTGGAGGCAATGAAGAGAGATGTTTGGGCCATATTCTTCCATAAGTCCTCTACTGATAAGCCATGTCATGGATTGTGTCCATCTGGAGAAAGTTCGTGGTGCAAATACAATAGGGCTCAGGCAAGTGGAGGATCTTATTCTCACCAGCATTCTCTTCCTGCTGCTGTTATTACAGCAATTAAACCTATTTTCAGTGACTTGGCTCATCCTGACCTTCTAAGGAAATGTCTGCATGGGCAGACACAGAACTCAAATGGAAGTTTCAACAGCATAATTTGGAGCCGCCTTTCTAAAACTGTATTTGTAGGCATGCATGCAATGAAACTAGGAGTTCATGATGCTGTTATTACATTCAATTGTTGTAATATTGGAAAGTTTTGGGTACTGAAAAAGCTGGGTATTAATCCTGGTGAAAATATGATCACTGGGCTGCAACATTGCGATAAAATGAGGACAGCCGATGCAGACAGGTCTGCACCTAAAATGGCCAAGAAGCAGGACAAACACCCTGGAAGGTGAAAAAGAAGCTGGAAGACCTGCTACAGGCCAAAGAAGGGCCATCATATGCAGCAAGACAGTTTCAATTAACTGTAAGTAACAAATTTCAAAAGTTTTTTTCTTTAAAGTCAATTTCCCGCAAACGAAAATTTTCAGTACATATGCCCCATTATATCAGAAACTATCATAGATAAATGAATGAAATTTTCAGAGACTCGGCATAACATAAAAAGCCACCTCTGGTACTACATTCATTAATATTCCCCCATTAGGAAGTTCACAAAAAATATTTTCTGCAGAAAAAGTTTAATATTTTTTGTTAATAAATTTAAAAAAGTATTTCTTAAAAACTATGAAATGGATAAAGTAGATTTTAGTACAGTTGACTATTAGGATCATGTAACATACAGTAAAAATATTAAGGTCCTGCATCGAATTGCTTTTTCAGAAATGGGTCAAATACTTGCCCAAATTAACATGGGTTAGATAGGCAGGATGTGGCTCCCTTAACTGAAGCTGAAAGGCAGGTAGTAAAAATTTTAGAAATTTGGTTTTTTTCCCTAACATAATTCCTTCTGGACTAGCGGCCTTGCACAGTGATTACTCAGCATCCCGACGATGTTCAAGCCCCTTGCCTGGTAACCAACACTAATGTGCTGTGGTGGCCGTCCTTGTCACACAGAATTTCAACTCTAATCATTTACATACCTGCCAATGAAGTGTATGTGTACGAAGTTACCTTGACATCCGTGCGTCTTCTGGGTGCTTCAGTATTTTTTTTTATTAATTTCAGCAGTTACAACGAATACCTGAACTGAATCAGGGTTGCTTTTTTTCTATTTGTTTTAAAGGCATCAGTATTCTGGCTGGTTTTATGCGGCCAGCTACGAATTTCTCTCCTGTGCTAACGTTTTCATCTCACGGTAGCACTTGCAACCTACATCCTCAATTATTTGCAGGCTGTATTCTAGCCTCGGCAACGGCCTTGCCGCAGTGGATACACCGGTTCCCGTGAGATCACCGAAGTTAAGCGCTGTTGGGCGTGGTCGGCACTTGGATGGGTGACCATCCAGGCCGCCATGCGATGTTGCCATTTATTCGGGGCGCACTCAGCCTCGTGATGCCAATTGAGGAGCTACTCCACCGAATAATAGCGGCTTCGGTCAAGAATACCATCATTACGACTGGGAGAGTGGTGTGCTGACCCCACGCCCCTCCTATCCGCATCCTCCACTGAGGATGACACGGCGGTCGGATGGTCCCGGAAAGCTAAGTATTCCAGTGTTGATCATCCTGTACAATTTTTACCCTCTTCAGCTCTCCATAGTAGCATGGAAGTTATTCCCTAGCGTCGTATCAGATGTCCTGTCATTCCATCCCTTCTTCTTGTTTTCCATATTTTTTACTCGCCGATTCCTTACGTTATCAGTCCACTTAATTTTCAACATTCTTCTGTAGCACCATATCGGTAATGCTTTCTCCTCTGCTCTGATTTTCGCACAGACCATGTTCCAATGTCATACAATGCTGTGCTCCAAACGTATAGCCGGCCTGGGTGACCGAGCGGTTCTCGCCGCTACAGTCTGGAACCGCGCGACCGCTACGGTCGCAGGTTCGAATCCTACCTCGGGCATGGATGTGTGTGCTGTCCTTAGGGTAGTTAGGTTTAAGTAGTTCTAAGTTCTTGGGGACTGATGACCTCCGAAGTTAAGTCCCATAGTGCTCAGAGCCATTTGAACCAAACTAAACGTATATTATCAGAAATTTCTTCCCCAAATTGAGGCCTATGATTGATACCAGTACACTTCTCTTGGCCAGGAATGCCCTTTTCTGCCAGTGCTAGTCTGGTCTGGAATCCCAGTTGTATACAGCTTTCTGTGGCTAAGCGGAAATACGATATGAATCAGATTTTCAGCGGCAACTGTCGTAAGCAATAACAATGTTTTTGTGGGTGTCAGCAGCGGTGTGCCAGCCCTGCGGCTGCGGCGCTGTCTGGAATGGTGCGGCTGGCAGCGTGGTCTGCCGGCATGGCCCCAGGATCAATACGGCCGGGCGAGGCCCTCCGCAGTGGCTGCCGCTGGGACGCGCAGGCGGCGGCGGCAGCGACGGCGGCGGCGCAGCCAGCCGGCTGGTTGCCCTCCGAAGACTCCGGCGGCTGGCTGACCCCAGCGCGCCGCGCCGCGCCGCGCCGCGCGTGCATCGATCCCGGCCGCCCCCCGCTCGGCGACACGTCAGCGCACACGCCCCTCGGCTGCCGGGCCGCCTCGGGGCCTCGTTCTAAACGCGGCCCTGCCTCACGTCGACGCTCTCCCCACTGGCGGCACACTCCCTTACTGCCAAACCGCGGCTCGTCTCAGTACCGTCGCCGCTCACACGACGATTCTATTGGGTGAAACCGAACTATACCGCCATGTTGGCCGTAATACCACAAGGCTCGATACTGCCACCCATTATACTCAACATTCACGTTTGATAAATCATTTGAGTCTCACTCCCCCCTAGCCCAATTTGCAAATGCTACACCGGTTTTTACATCCCGACGCTACTATCAGTACAATATCGACCTCTCAAACAAGCAATATCATCAAATGGCGCATGTCCTAAAAAGCATACACTAAAACAGAAAGAAAAGCGACGCACAACGAAAGAATTATCCGAATGGGTCAGAAATCGGCAGATGTGCAATTTCAGAAAAATTGCATGCCCTATTCAAGAGAAAGAGCTTCACAAATTGAGCGAAATGGCTTCAGGCACTATGGGACTTAACATATGAGGTCATCAGTCCCATAGATTGAGAACTACACTACTGGCCATTACAACTGTTACACCACGAAGATGACGTGCTACAGACGCGAAATTTAACCGACAGGAAGAAGATTCTGTGATATGCAAATGATTAGCTTTTCAGAGCATTCATACAAGGTTGGCGCCGGTGGCGACACCTACAACGTGCTGACATGAGGGAAGTTGCCAACCGATTTCTCATACACAAACAGCAGTTGACCGGCGTTGCCTGGTGAAACGTTGTTGTGATGCCTCGTGTTAGGAGGAGAAATGCGTACCATTGCGTTTCCGACTTTGATAAAGGTCGGATTGTAGCTTATCGCGATTGCGGTTTATCGTATCGCGACATTGCTGCTCGCGTTGGTCGAGATCCAATGACTGTTAGCAGAATATGGAATCGGTGGGTTCAGTAGGATAATACGGAACGCCTTGCTGGATCCCAACGGCCTCGTATAACTAGCAGTCGAGATGACAGGCATCTTATCCGCATGGCTGTAACGGATCGTGCAACTACGTCTCGATCCCTGAGTCAACAGATGGGGACGTTTTCAAGACAACAACCATCTGCACGAACACTTCGACGACGTTTGCAGCAGCATGGACTATCAGCTCGGAGACCATGGCTGCGGTTACCCTTGACGCAGCATCACAGATAGGAGCGCCTGAGATGGTGTACTCAACGACGAACCTGGGTACACGAATGGCAAAACGTGATTTTTTTGGATGAATCAAGGTTCTGTTTACAGCATGGTGATGGTCGCATCCGTGTTTGGTGACATCGCCTTGAACGCGCATTGGAAGCGTGTATTCGTCATCGCCATACTGGCGTATCACCCGGCGAGATGGTATGGGGTGCCTTTGGTTACTCATCTCGGTCACCTCTTGTTCGCATTGGCGGCACTCTGAACAGTGGACGTTACATTTCAGATGTGTTACGACCCGTGGCTCTACCCTTCATTCGATCCTTGCGAAACCCTACATTTCAGCAGGATAATGCACGACCGCATGTTGCACGTCTTTTACAGGTCTTTCTGGATACAGAAAATGTTCGACTGCTGCCCTGGCCAGCACATTCTCCAGATCTCTCACCAACTGAAAACTTCCGGTCAATGGTGGCCGGAGCAACTGGCTCGTCACAATTCGCCAGTCACTATTCTTGATGAACTGTGGTATCGTGTTGAAGCTGCATGGGCAGCTGTACCTGTACACGCCATCCAAGCTCTGTTTGACTCAATGCCCAGGCGTATCAAGGCCGTTATTACGGCCAGAGGTGGTTGTTCTGGGTACTGATTTCTCAGGATCTATGCACCCAAATTGCGTGAAAATGTAATCACATGAATACCCGTTTATCATCTGCATTTCTTCTTGGTGTAGCAATTTTAATGGCCAGTATTGTACTTAAACCTAACTAACCTAAGGACATCACACACATCCATGCCCGAGGCAGGATTCGAACCTGCGACCGTAGTAGCAGCGCGGTTCCGGACTGAATCGCCTAGAACCGCTCGGCAACAGCGGCCGACCAAATTGAGCAAGTCAATAATGTATTGGTCCATCTCCGCCCCTTAAGCAAGCAATTACTGGGCTTGACGTTGACTGATAGAGTCGTTCTGTGTCCTCCTGAGGAATATCGTGCCAAATTCTGTCCCACCGGCGCGCCACATCTCAAAATCCCGAGCTGGTTGGAGCGCCCTGCCCACATGCCACAAATGTTTTCTGTTGGGGAGAGATCTTGCAGCCTTGCTGGCCCAGGTAAGGTTTGGCAAGAACGAAGCCAAGCAGTAGAGACTCTCGCCGGGTGGGGGCAGACATTGTCTTGCTGAAATGTAAGTCCAGGACGACTTGCCGTGAATGGCAATATCGACGACGTATGGATGACAGTCAAAGGGGTCCTGCTACGAAATGAAATGGCACCCCAGACCATCACTCCTGGTCGACGGGCCATATGGCGGGCGACACTCGGTTTGGTATCCCACCGCCGTCTGGGATGTCTCCAGGCACGCCTTCGCTGGTCTGCATATATTGACTGGAGGAGAATTGGCTTCAGTGATGAGGAGCGTATCGAGCTGAGCCCCGACGACCAGCGAAGACGTGCCTGTAGACTCTTCGGACAGCGGTAGGATACGAAACTGACTGTCGCCTGTCTTACTACCCGACATCCAGGAATGATGCTGTGGGCACCATTTCTTTTCATAGCAGGCCGCCTTTGATTGTCATCCGCGGCATCCTTTCAGCATAGTGGTACGTCGACGATATTCTACGACTAATTTTGTCGCCCTTCATTGAAAAACATCTGGGTTTACATTTCAGCAATATAATTTCCACGTGCACACGGCAGAGTTTATACTACTGGCCGCCGTATTTGTCAAATACTACCTTGGCCAGCAAGGTAGCCGGATCTTTCCCCAACTGAGAACGTTTGGGGCATTATAGGCAGGGCCCTCCAACCAGCTCTTGATTGTGACGGTACAACAGGCCAACTGTACAGAATTTCCCGCGATATACCTCAGGAGGACATCAAGCAACTTAGTGAATCAGTGCCGAGCCGGATAACTGCTTGCAGAAGGGTCAGAGGTGGACCAACACGTTCTTGTCTTGCGCAATATATGGATCTTTCTCTTGAGTAAATCATCTAATGTTTCAGTAATTGGAATCATCAGGCCGGTCAGTGTGGCCGAGCGGTTCTAGGCACTTCAGTCTGGAACCGCGTGACCGCTACGATCGCAGGTTCGAATCCTGCCTCGGGCATGGATGTGTGTGATGTCCTTAGGTTAGTTAGGTTTAAGTAGTTCTAAGTTCTAGGGGACTGATGGTCACAGTTATTAAGTCCCATAGTGCTCAGAGCCATTTGAACCATTTTTTTAATCATCTGCGTGTCTACATAAACATCACATCTACCAATTTCCGTCCGATTCGATTAATTGCTTCGTTGGGCATCTTTTGATTTTTATTTTATTCATTTATTTGAGTGTGTCTTGCGGCAGCTGAACACTCCATGGTGCATCATAGTGCGATTCCAAGCAATCGTGGATGCGAACGGTCATCACATTGAACGAAGTTTGTAACCTGGAACGTAAATATGCAACGCAGTTAATATTTGTTACCCTCTCATTTAAAAATTAAAAATGTGTTTCTTCCAAATGTTTATTCGTTATTTCGCTTCCGCATCTCCTTAAAAATGTTTCCACAAAGTATCATAGTCTAATAATCACTCGTGTTTCCTCGCGGCCCTCTCAAGTAGCTAAAGTTTAATTACAAACACCCTGTGCAATGGAAGAGCGGCAGGACGACGCTTTGCTGAACTGTCCCTGCAGCGATGGCGAACACGTTTATTATCCTCTTCCATCTTTCTCAGGGATGCTGTATTCCTCTGTATTTCGTTATGCACGTTTTGGTGATTCCATATACAGACTTTTTTAGTATTGCGTTTGACGGGAACAAAGGTAACAGCGGTAACAGACCGAATAAATTATAATTGCATTATTACTCTTTAATGAGCCGCAGGAGGCTACGGTGTCTCACACCCCAAAATACTCAGAAAATATCCCTGAACAACCTCCGAAATTTTTTTTTCGGTTTTCGGGTTCGTTCTACCTATCCTATGCAAAAATTTACTTGGAATTCGGTGAAAAAAATGTGTGTGAAATCTTATGGGACTTAACTGCTAAGGTCATCAGTCCCTAAGCTTACATACTACTTAACCTAAATTATCCTATGGACAAACACACACACCCATGCCCGAGGGAGGACTCGAACTTCCGCCGGGACCAGCCGCACAGTCCGTGAATGCAGCGTCCTAGACCACTCGGCTAAACCCGCGCGGCTATTCAGTGAATTTTCCTGGCATTGTTCCCCTCACTATCACTTCGGCATATTTCAGATTTTGGTTGTCAACAAGGCTTTGGTTTCATTGAAACATTTGAGGACGCTGTCTCTGCATTAGTAGAAAGACATTGGTTGTTTCCCACCCTCACATTCTTTTTCAGTGCACACTTGTGCGAAGGCGTGATTGAACAAAGTACTTGCTTTATTCATTGATGCACCACGTTTTTGGCTCAAGTGATAAGTTAAGAATGAGAGTCTTGTGGGGTTTCTTATTGGAGCAGTTCATTATGTCATACCATGCAAAAATCGCGGGGATAAATGCATGAAACCCGATAGTAATTGTTGAATGAAGGGTCACACATTTTCCACGATAACGCGCGACGTGTATTGGTAATGTTACCTCGTGTTCCTTACATTCCGAACACGAGTTCACCATGTTTCGCCTTAATCCTACAGTTGAAAAGACATGTGCGTCTACATTATCTTCTTTTAGAGGAGATTTCTGCTGCCATTACCTGAGCTGTTCGAGAGATAAAAAAAACTAGGCAAGTGCAAGTAGGACTTGCGCTCCGAGGATTTCGTACAACTCAATATATAGTTCTTAGTTGTGACTACGAAGGCTTTCCCGGCGTACTAATTGATAATATTCTTCTCGGATGTGCAGCCGGATCATAACGTCATCTTGACACAATTGGACCGCTGAAATATTGTGTCAAGATGACGTTATGATTCGGCTGCACACCCGAGAAGAATATTATTAGTTCTTAGTTCATTCATCCTGGGAATCGAGAATCTCAACAACATTGTCTGTTATCGATATAGATATTGGCAAAGGTCTTCCTTGTTGCGATTACTGGTAAGATTTGACTGAAGTCTCCAGAGACGAAAATGGAAATGTTCTGCATCAGTTACCAGTATTACTTTGTTTTGAAACATTACAGATTATCTACGTGTCGTAGGGGAGTGAACGGACGCGGCACGGTAGTCAGTGTTTTATACGCTTTAATTAATAGTTTGGGACGAAATACATATCTACTTCGGACTATTACGGCTCTTAGTCATGACAGCTTCTGTATTATAACTTTACGCACAATCTGTTTGTTGACGTACTCCCATGCATTCCTGCCCAGTATTAACTATGTAATTCTATACGTAATTGTGTTGTTCAGAACTTGATATTTTCTCTATTTCTCCTAAAAGACTCTCTTTCAAATATTTACAGCGCTTACTGCTGCATAATAGCTGAAAAGTGATCAAAGTCATTACACGCAAAAGAGAAACAAACCATTTTATCTGTTTGCTTCAGTAGATATACAGGGCTATTACAAATGATGGAAGCGATTTCATAAATTCACTGTAGCTCCATTCAATGACATATGGTCACGACACACTACAGATACGTAGAAAAACTCATAAAGTTTTGTTCGGCTGAAGCCGCACTTCAGGTTTCTGCCGCCAGAGCTATCGAGAGCACAGTGAGACAAAATGGCGACAGGAGCCGAGAAAGCGTATGTCGTGCTTGAAATGCACTCACATCAGTCAGTCATAACAGTGCAACGACACTTCAGGACGAAGTTCAACAAAGATCCACCAACTGCTAACTCCATTCGGCGGTGGTATGCGCAGTTTAAAGCTTCTGGATGCCTCTGTAAGGGGAAATCAACCGGTCGGCCTGCAGTGAGCGAAGAAACGGTTGAACGCGTGCGGGCAAGTTTCACGCGTAGCCCGCGGAAGTCGACGAATAAAGCAAGCAGGGAACTAAACGTACCACAGCCGACGGTTTGGAAAATCTTACGGAAAAGGCTAAAGCAGAAGCCTTACCGTTTATAATTGCTACAAGCCCTGACACCCGATGACAAAGTCAAACGCTTTGAATTTTCGGCGCGGTTGCAACAGCTCATGGAAGAGGATGCGTTCAGTGCGAAACTTGTTTTCAGTGATGAAGTGATGGGGTTATGTGAAAGATTCAGTGTTTAAACCTCCTCTACCAAGAAACGTGCCAGAACTGCGAGCTCGCATCAACGATGCTTTCGAACTCATTGATGGGGACATGCTGCGCCGAGTGTGGGAGGAACTTGATTATCGGCTTGATGTCTGGCGAATCACTAAAGGGGCACATATCGAACATTTGTGAATGCCTAAAAAAACTTTTTGAGTTTTTGTATGTGTGTGCAAAGCATTGTGAAAATATCTCAAATAATAAAGTTATTGTAGAGCTGTGAAATCGCTTCAATCATTTGTAATAACCCTGTATATATTATTGCAATATCAGAGGAGCAGAGGAGAATTTGAGGAAGGGCAGCGCATTTTCACTTCAGACATATGGCCGTTGAATCGAGTTATGGAAACAGACATCAAGATCGTAAAAATGTTTCCTACTTATTCACTGGAGGAAGGAGAACGCTACTACAAAGAAAGCTGACAGAGTCATCAAATTAGAAAATATCGATATTACAAAACTTGCACAAGAGATACTATGAGGAAAACTGCATCAAAGCAGCCTTTAAACTGACGACTATTATCACAGCAACTAATTTTGATTTGAAAATATCAAATTCATTTTCATTTTGATGCAACAATCCATAAGTACTCTCCTTACGGGAACCAAGAAGTGAAAATCCGTATAAATAAATTTTTTTTTAGAGTTGTGTTAAGTTATACCCCAATCCTTCCTGAACCTGAATATGTATAGTTTTTGTATGCTTGGTGCGGATTAACAGGAAAGAAAGAGCATTTTCAAAACAACGAGATGCCTTCTTCTGTCTACTATCAATTGGGCTTTGTTTATTCCGGCTGCAGCAGACTTTCTCTACCTTTATTTGCTGTTTGACCTCTGCTTTGCAAGTTGGTCAGCCTGGTGCTAAACGGATGTAGGTGACAACTGAAAATCAGCCCTACCAAGCGAGGTGGCGCAGTGGTTAGCACACTGGACTCGCATTCGGAAGGACAACGATTCAAAACAGCGTCCGGCCATCCTGATTTAGGTTCTCAATGATTTCCCTAAATCGCTTCAGGCAAATGCCGGGATGGTTCCTTTGAAAGGGCACTGCCGACTTCCTTCCTCATACTTCCCCAGACCGATGGGACCGATGGGACCGATGATATCGCTGTTTCGTCCCCCCGCACCCTCCAAATCAGAAATCAGTTCATCGCTCTGTTTTCGTCTTGCTCGTTGTAATGATTTGAAATAGTACTTGATTTCAGACAGTAAGCTTATTGTGTTTACAGTTATATTTTATCAGTGCAGAGCGTAAATATGGGCAGAATACGGAAGTTTAGCAGTAGAAATAAGTTTAAAGGTAGTAGAGGAACCCAGTCATTCTCTCTGTCCGAAGGGCCCCAAGTCATGGTGTAAGTATCAGCGAACAAGTGTAATTGGTAATGAATGTAGACATTAGCATCCCCTACCAATGGCAATATCAGATGTTATAAAACTTGTGTATAGAGAATTAGCTAACAAAACATGCTCGCTAAATGCATCCATGGGAGAAATCAAAATACCAAAAGTTTCACTAACTGCCTAAAACATTATTTGTGGGCTCCAACCACTGAAAATTAGTGTCATGGATACAGTGCTGTGTTTCAATGATGGGTCAGCCAGCAGGCTGAAAATTATTTGTTATAAGGGCATAGAACCTTGGGTGAACATGAAGACTGGGCGTCTGTCAGATTACCAGCTGAGGGTACAGAAGGCTGAGAAAAGTGCCACACAAATGACAAGAAAGAGGTCAGAATTCAAAAGAGGGCCACGAAACTTAAGCTGGAGGATACAGAAACCCACCACGATGACAGCCACGGACCTGGCGATTTTTAACTTTGAATGTGGGTTGAAAAGATTGTATCAAAAACTTAAAATTATTTTTACCGGGAGTATGAAACTTTTAGCTTTAGGTAAAGTTTCTTTTGAAGCTAATGGAGCTATGTCAATGAAACTTGGTACAGATATCAATTACATTACTTTCATTAAAATCTACTAGAATTATTGCATGAAATAAAAGGTTTGACAAATATTTAGGTACTTTTTAAATTCCATTTTTTTACGTCACATACCTGTTTAGGAATTTCTGCTAACAATGCTACTGTTTTATAAGTAATATATTATGAAGAAAATATGACAACTTATGGACGTTTCATATTTAGTTTGTTTTGAACAAATAGTTTTTGAGAAAAGTGACCCAGCTTTAGTTATTGTCAACCATCAGAAATTCGCTCCGACAAGGTCCCCTTAAAAGTACTAACGGAGTCCTTTAGCACACGGCTATTGATTATTCATTATGAACGGTTCACCCCCTATAGTGCATCATTCTCCTACACAGTTGACCAAACTGTAAATTAACTCTAGTTTCAACGTTACTTTCATCGATTACTGTTACGAAATAGCAACAAAGTTACCAAAGTTAGTATACAGAAAGAAACACTATCATTTCATCTATTTTTCGCAGTTGTTAGATACATTACTGCAAAATCAAAGGAGCAGGGGAAAATGAGTGGAAGGGCAGAGCATGTTCACTTTAGATACGTGGCCGTTAAATCGATATATGAAGATAGACGGTAAGAACGTGAAAACGTTGCCTTGTTGTCGCAGTTGTTTCCTGTTCTCTGTTCCTAAACTTCTATTCTCTCTAGTTGGAAGACGTGTAGCATTCAGGCAAGAGGCGAAAGCGAACAGTGGGGCTCAGAAGAGCTGCCAGGGACCACCAGGGACAACGGCTGGCGTGGTGCCAAAGTTCCTCAACCTCTTGCTGTGTCCACAGCTGACACAAGCAGACGATACTGCGACACGATCCACAGAGGCCTTACCACGTACACACGTGGGCACTATGTTCACACCCGCAATCTCTCTCTCAGTACATTCTTACACTGTTAATACAACTAGTACCTGCATCGTAAACTGAAAACACTACAAATACAACAGCTATTGAGGACATTGACTATAGATGACGGAATATCTAGATAAAACTGATTACCTATCTCACTTTCAATTCCTCGAACTCTGAAAAATAACCCGAGTACAGCAGCACACTGCAAGTTCAAAGATGTGACTATAAAATAACGGGACAAATAAATGCGACAAGATGAACAACCAACAATTGTGAATAGCTGTGAAGTTTAAAGCCTGCTGTGAAGCCTGAAGCCTTCTTAGTTGAATGAAGCATCTCTGATGTCTGTAGACAAATCATGAAATTAGTGTGGCCGTGGTCTTTGTTTGTGTAAGAGCTGTTATTTTGTTTGCCAGAAAATTGGTAGGTGTTATAATGGAGAAACAAATTTTCGTGAAGTTTCTCACGAAACTTGAAAAAACTGCTACTGAGACCTACATTACACTAAAAGAAGTGATACCTATCGTATACAGAAAGAAGTGTATGGCAAAGACTGTTAATCAAGTACGCGAATATTTGAGTGGTTCAAGCGTTTGCAAGGTAGTCGAGAAGACGTTGAACATAAGTCGCACCCGGATCGCCCTTCCAACATCAACAACAGATGAAAACATCGAAAAATTAGGTAATCTGATTCGATCTGACCGTCGGTTGAATTGTCGGCCGATTGTTGAAACTGTAGGAATTGACAAAGAATGCATAAGGCCAATTTTACATAAACAGTTTATCATAAGAAATGTGTGTACAAAACTGGCGTCGAAAATTCTTACAATCCAACAATAAGAAGCTCATGAAATTGTTCATACTGTCACTTTGCATATCATACAAAATGATTCTAATTTCTTGGAAAGAATGAGAACATGTGGCAAATATTTGTTTTTCACTTACGATCCAGAAACTAAGCGCCAGTCCATGTGTTCAAAATGTTCAAAAATGTGTGTGAAATCTTACGGGACTTAACTGCTAAGGTCATCAGTCCCTAAGCTTACACACTACTTATCCTAATTATCCTAAGGACAAACACACACACCCATGCCCGAGGGAGGACTCGAACCTCCGCCGGGACCAGCCGCACAGTCCGTGACTACAGCGCCATAGCCGGCCGGAGTGCCAACACGAATCATCAACAGAAAATTCGCATGGAGCCTTGTAGAGAGGGAAGTATACTGAGGGTGACAATAATTAAATACGTATGTTCCTGAAATAATATGTTTGACAGAAATAATCCTGTTATTTTATAGCCACATGTCATATTCTGAGCTTGTGCTGTGTCTCTCATTACCTTGTCGTCAACGGTCATGAAACCCTAATCTCTGTCTTTTCTTACCGTTTGGGACGAATGTATTCACAGATACTATGTAGATGACTAAATCAGACTCATGGAGGTGAGTTCGCTCACTTAAGCCGCCATCACACGGGATGAGCAAGTAACATTGATGTGAATGTGGATAGGAAATCCACATCACCAGTTCTAGCGTTGTCGGCAAAAATAAGGAGATGGTTAGAGTGATTTTGTCCTCTCAGCACTAGCCAGCAGCAGTTGTCGGATTTGTCGCGCAAACCATATAGTTTGTTTACGAAAATGGACGCGAATAGGACTCCTACGGTAATTCTACTAGAAATTCATTTCCTTACATATCCATATGCTAGTCATGTTGTTCTGTCTGTATAACGTATAAATAAAAATTTCAACACCCATGAAAATACAATAAAACAAAAAAGAAAGGTACACATCCATTCAGTAAGGGTGTCAGCCCATTGAAGTTCACAAAATCGAACAAACTCACTCCCGCCAGAGACAGCACTTATATTACATAACATGAAATATTACAGAAATAATTTCTATTTATTTAATAAAAAAGTCCCAGTTACAGAAAATGTGAAGGCGGGAAAAAAATCTGGATATAATGGGACGCGAATCAGCTCCCCATTCTTTCGTAACGTGGCGCCCCTACCCAATACATTACAGTGAAGTCATACAATGAGTGATCTAGTATATTGGTAGTTTGATTTGTGTAAGTGACCGAACAGCGAAGTCATCGGTCCCATTGCACTAGGGAAAGACATCGGGCGTGCCGTTTCAGAGGAACCGTCCCAGCATTTGCCTCAAGCGATTAAGGGAAATCACGGAAAACCTACATCAGGATGGCCAGGCGCGGGTTTGAACCGTC
Organism: Schistocerca cancellata; assembly: GCF_023864275.1. Taxonomy (NCBI): domain Eukaryota; kingdom Metazoa; phylum Arthropoda; class Insecta; order Orthoptera; family Acrididae; genus Schistocerca; species Schistocerca cancellata. Next base: position 382,522,937 of record NC_064627.1, on the reverse strand, counting down.
GTCCTCCCGAAAGGCGTGTAAGAGCTATAACACGAAAATAACTAAATAGGAAAATTCTGTAACCACCAATATGACTTTTCCCATCATCTTATTACAACTCGCATCAATAACGACGCGTTCTCGAGAGATACAATGCTTAGAAACAGCACACATTCGTAATGTGTAAGCTATAACATAAAACCCAAGAATATGGTCCTCAACTGAACACGACAAATACAACAACATGTCTCGCAAGTGCTGTTTGTGACGTAGAGAGCATTCTTGCTTTATTTTGGTTCTGCTTTAAGTGGCACCTGAAGATCTTACTTTGTGTTGCACGTGACGAAATGGCTCCTCAACGTGTAATAGCAGGAAGTGACGTCACAAAACTAGTAGAGCACCGAAAACGTTAGATGACTCGTCCCGTATGATGGTGGCTTTACGCAGCGTCAGCCACCTGCCTGATTTTCATACCTGAAATGAGTTTACGGGGAAAAAAAACTGGAGTCAAACGTGACCTGATCTGGCAGAGAAAAGGGTCAGTCCGTTAAGCGCAGCTCTATAAAACAGAAGTATTTGGTAAAGTTTGTGATAGTTCCTGGCGTTTATCTTACATTTCTCCATCGATTTAAGGAAACTGTGAGGAACCTAAATCAGGATGGCCGTACGGAGATTTGAACCAACCTCCTCCTCAAAGCAATCCCGCCACATCGCTCAGCATAATCTTAATGGTTTAACCATCGTGTAAGATAGGCTTTAATGTAATAACTCTGCATGTTATGCCTCTGTTTGTGAGTCGTAAACATAATTTGGCGTCCGTCCCCAACTGTCACTAACATTGCCTCAACCCATATAACAATGCCGACCACTTTGAGGAACGAGATAACCCACGGAAGAAGGAAAAGGAAGAAATATTCATCACCCGTATTTTGCCAGCAAGATGAGTAATTCTGGCAGCCAGTTACATATCACTGGACCAAGCACCGGCGCCCTAAGTGCGTAATATGCACTCTGTACTCCGCAAATGCCTTTACTGTTTGTGGCTAACAGTACATAGTATACCAAAATCACTATCCGCTCGCTGTTACTCGTAAACAATACGAGAGTAGAGACTGTCCGTACACGTACAGTGATGAACCAAAATATTATGGTCACTGCCCGTCGCGAGACAGAATGGCGCCTGCTGGCGTTTCGGCACATGAAGAGGTAAGGAAAGTATACGCCGATCAGAGAGAACGGGGGAATCATTCTAGCGACGATATGGACCGAAAATGGAGTAATCCATTAAAATAAGCGACTTTGACTAAAGGTAGATTGTTAAGGTCCGTATACGCCATCATCCAGTCGAATGACTGCTCGACACACGCACCGAGTCATCACGGACGCATGCTGAGCTTCCATGGGGCCTGTGAGAGTAATCAAAGGCACCACGCCAGCTGTGACTACATGAACATTATTACTGACCATACGCGTTTCTCCATGCTTCACGTCTTCCGTGACCGCAATGGTATCCACCAACAGGATAACTGTTCGGGTCACTAGTCTATTGTTGTAAATGGCAGTTAACTCACACTGACGGCTTGATCGCCAAGTTACCCTGATATGAATCCAGTGGGACACTTCTGGGACGCTGTCAGGGGCCACCTCCGCCCCCACAAACCAAGCCGAGTAATTTGCAGGAACAGCGTGACCAGTGCGTAAACATCTGTTGCATTTTACCTCAGGAAACCTATCAAGGACTTGTAGAATTCATGCCACGCAGAATCGCTGCTGCATTATGTTACAAATGTGGACCAAGTACACTATTAAACAGATGGTCATAATCTTTCGGTTTATCAGTGTTAATACCGGGTGATTCAAAAACAAAGAATAGATTTCAGTTTTTTATTAAAGACAAACTAAAAGAGATAGAAACACGATGCGCATGTCAATGGATAGACGCAAGAGAAATTTGGAATTTGCGCGAAGTCAATCCATTGTTCAAGGGAACATGCATTCCGCTGCCGATTCAGGAAGAAACCGCCTCTGCACAAGCAGATTTATGACTGGCATAAAATTTTTTTGGAATTTAGTTGCATGTGCACAGTTAAGAGCACTGGTCAGCCACGCACGTCTCATGAAATTTCGGGTGTATTCGAGATGCGTTCACACGGAACCCTCGGAAGTCCACAAGACGGGAAGGCAAGGAACTTCAACTTTCTCAGCGGTGTTCTGTGTTCTGAAACGACGCCTGTATACGAAGCCTTACAAGCTGCAGTTACAGCAGCAATTGCGTTCTGGCGACCACGAATTTTACATTTCAATTCTCCAGGATATGGCAGAACTTTTTGCGAAAGACTCATTTTTCGGACGAATCGACGTTTCATCAACCGGGTAAAATAAACCGCCATAATTTAAGGATTCAGGGGTCACAAAATCCTGGCGTCGTCGACGAACACGAAAGAGACCCACCGAAACAGAATCTGTTTTGTGCCGTTTCTGTTCACAAAGTTTATGGGCCTTACTTTTTTGCGGAGGTATTTGCGACAGAAATGTCATACCTGGACATGCTGCAAAATTTGATGCTTCCTCAACTTCACGAAGATTCCAATGAATTCATTTTTATGCATGACGGCGCCCCGCCTCACTTTCAGTTTGAGGTGCGGCGTTATCTTCACAAACACCATTCCACAAAGTCGGATTGGATGAGGTGGACAACAAGGTCTTGTTCATTGCTTTTGGCCTCCCTCGTCACCAGACTGCACACCTTACGATTTCTGCTCTGGCGCTTTATAAAACACAGAGTCTTTGTCCAACTGCTCAAGAGTTGAGAAATCGAACTGTTGTAGTTGTCGATTGAATAAACAGAGACTTGTTGATGCGTAAGTGGAATGAAATGGATTACTGTTTCGATGTTTCACGAACAACGCAAGGTATTCACGTTGAGTGTACGGTATAATGTCTGTGCGAACATACTTATTCTTTCCAGTGACATGTGCAATGTGTTTGAATCTTTCACAGTTTGTCTGTAATAAACAGCTGAAATACGTTCTTTCTTTGCGAATCACCCTGTACCATACATGGAAGAGTTATCTAAGTTTTGTGAATCGGCAATGTAAGTTTTTTTTTCAAACTTACTGGAAACGTGGACTCTCAGATTTTTGAGAATAAGACTCCTGAACGGCACAAATCTGTCTACCTCGCCTAAAATCGATCTCGATACATAAAGGTAGTGAATAAATCTTGTGATGATCGCTGGTCGTGTAGTCAAAAGATACACCGTCTTTTGATCTATGTACGCGCGTTATATTCATTTATAATCAGGGTAAACTGCCTACCTTTGCACAAGTACTAATCATTTGCAAGTTCTCTTCATTTCTTAACGATTTTCTACCGTGTTATCTCTCAGCAGTAACGTATGGATTGAAGGCGTGTGGAACCGTTCGTAGCAATCCTTCAGTAAGACGTGGAAGTCGTGCACCCCTTTTTTAGCATAAATGATAGCACCGGATTACATACTCTCCCTAGCCCCTACTGGTCCACAACAATACTATCATAACACTACACAGTATCACAACACTACACTGTACAACTGCTCATCACATTCGTCTACATCAAGAGACATGGTTCAGTGTCTGATCCGACATTCTAGACTGCAACAATGATTTCTTTTGAAAAGGACACTCCGAGCGTATGCACTGTCTACTGATCTCGTCGTCGACGGGATATTTTAAGTTCACCTACTCCACAAAGATACGTATTTTAGATTTCACCATGCCTAAGAGGAAAACACCGGCCAATCATCTTCAGTAGGACTTAGCTCAGGGGCAGCAATTATTCCTAATGTTCACTGCCTGCGCATGGGACTGTTTCTGACAGTTCATTTTCTGTCTAATTAAAAATATGTTTTAAAGGTGCTAAGAAAAGTTTTGCACCCACACACACGACTTGCAAAGTTTTGGTTATTCTCATATTTTTATCGGGTATCGCGTCACTCAATACTCTTTTGACTGAAAGAAATCGCTGCGTACAGCTAACTGTGTGCTGCAGGAAATGTAAACCTAAATTTTCCGGGCAGTTCAGTCTCCAATTTGTGAACGCAACAAAAGGGCCTGTATACATTGTCCTGTCTGTCAATATGCCTCGAAGAGCAATTACAAATTTATATCATGCGCGCATTGTCACTTTACAGAAAAAGGAATTTTCAGTCCAGGTAGTTGCGCACTGATGAGGCGTTCACTACACATGTCGAAGCACGCTTGAGCAAGTAGGCTTGTGTATGTGTGCTTGTCAAGCATGTAGTTACGTGTGTGACCACAGTGAGACGCAACATCATGTGGGCATGTTTGCTTGCACAGACGCTACAGCGACGATTTGTCGAAGCTGGCTTGCTTCCGTACTAGCAATCAGATATACACAATGCCGGAAAAAAATTAGTACACCTGGAAAGACGAGGTCGATTTTGATCCGATGACGGCATATGCCACTTGGGAGACAGTAGATGTAATGATAATAGTTTCCATGTCGTCCGCCAACAGATAGCGTAGTAGCATAGCTACCAGAGTGCCATTTGTTTATAGCCTTTAATAGGGAATTCTCACAGCCAGAAGGCTCATTGTGGCGCAAACGTGTGAAGTGAGCAGGCAAAAGAGATGCAATTGTGCTTCCTACAGCCAACTGAGCGAGTTTGAAAGGGATTAATTAACTGGTGGCTTCCGAGTGGCGGCATGGTCATTTCGGAGAATTTCCACACAAGCTGGACGTGCTGCGTCAGTTGGTATCAGTGGTCACGTGAATATTCTGACACCTGTGTATGAGGTTCTGGACGTCCATGCAACACAGACGCCCGTCGGGATCGTCGTACTGTAAGGGCAGCAGTGGTAGATCCAACAGCTACCACAGTGCACATAAGAGGGCTCGTGAGCACATAAGTGTCAGCACGAACTGTTGTGAACCAGTTATTAGCAGTGGAATACAGGCACACACACCTCTAGCCCGTCTTCCACTCACGTCACGGGATCGATGTGCACGGATAGACTGGTGCCGTCAGCGGATCACTGGAAGATGGACTGGCGCGCCATGGTCTTCAGCGATGGAAGCCGATTCTGCCTGCCCGCATGTGATGGTCGTTTGCACGTACGATGTAGACATGTAAGCGCTGTCTTCTAGAGAGCATTCGTCAAAAACACGCTGGCCCCACCCCATCCCTTATGGTCTGGGGTGCGGTAAGCTACAACTCCGTTCACCTTTGGTGTTTCTGGAGGGGACCCTAACCATCCCCATTCTTTTGCCATTTCTTGCAATAGGAAGGTGATGTGATGTTCCAACAGGATAACGTTCCCCCACACAATGACCGTGAAACTCAGCGTGCTCTGCAAGACGTTAAGTAACTTCCCTGGCCAGCACAACCTCTGGGCATGACTCCAATAGAGCATCTGATGCGACAAGAAGTGACTTGTGTGACTCGTCAACCAACAACTCATACACAACTATGTGAAGAGATCGAGCAGGCGTGGCAGAATGTATCCCAGTACAGTACTCGCCATCTTTACGACCGGCTGGATGTCATAGTTAAGTGCCTGCATTGCCGTCCGTGGAAGCTACAGCACGTACTGATATGGGTGTTTCAGCATGGGTCGACACCTTGTAGCACAGAACAGCTCGTGCTATTGATACGTAAATGTAATCATTTCATGTACTCCATATGCACTGTTGCAAGAATAAATCTTGTGTGAGTCGGAAACCTCTAAAACCGTGCAGTAATTTTTTTTCTGGCACTGTATACACACTCAGCAAGGACGAGATAAAGTATGATTCAAATGGCTCTGAGCACTACGGGACTTAACTTCTGAGGTCATCAGTCCCCTAGAACTTAGAACTACTTAAACCTAACCAACGTAAGGACATCACACATATCCATGCCCGAGGTAGGATTCGAAACTGCGACCGTAGCGGTCGCGCGGTTCCAGACTATAGATGAAGTAACACAACATATTAACAATTCCGTAGAAAAGAATCAAAGTGCGCCGCGCGGGATTAGCCGAGCAGTGTAATGCGCTGCAGTCATGGACTGTGCGCCTGGTCCCGGCGGAGGTTCGAGTCCTCCCTCGGGCATGGCTGTGTGTGTTTGTCCTTAGGGTAATTTCGGTTAAGTAGTGTGTAAGCTTAGAGACTCATGACCTTAGCAGTTAAGTCCCATAAGATTTCACACACCTTTGAACATTTTGAATCAAAGTGCGGGAGCATGTTGCAAGAGGTCTTCCAGTCGCCTCAGAAAGCTGGACGTTACATGGCGTGAGCTCAAAAGTGACTATAGAGCCAAATGGGGCTGATTCCGCAAGACGAAGCAGTTGAACGAATTGGGAAAGAGTGCGCGTCAATCAGCGAACAAATTACCCTGCACTATGGTGGCGTTGTTTATTACCTGAGACAAAAGATGGATGACTTCACACAGAGAAGAATCATAGGGAAACTGGAAGATGGGCGCAGTGTGACGAGTGTAGCCCAGGAGTTCGGTATTGTTCACAGCCTCGTTTCACGGGCGTGGAGAGCGTTCCGACCCACAGGCACCGCTGCCCGGAGGTGGTGGATCACATTCAACTACAACAGTAGATGACCTCTACATTGTGCAGGAAGCAAGAAGGGACCCGTAGTCAAACAATATGTGCAATTACAACCAACATTTAACAGGACTGTAAGGCGGCGCAATCTCACCCTCCACCGTAGGTCGTTGGCCGCATGGGGTGGTCTCTTTGCCAGTACGCTGTGTTCTGTTGACACCCGCACACGTCAGCGGCACTGTTTGGTACGGTGTCAAGTGCATAGGGACTGGACCGACTAGAAGTGGGGTCGCGTGCTGTTCTCGGATGAGAGCATATTCAGTCTGAGTAATGATTCTGGTCGTACCATCATATGGCGAGAAGTGGGAACCGTAATGCGCCCAGGAACATTGTCGAAACAGATTGTTCTGGAGATCCAGTGTTATGTTGCGGGGGGGGGGGGGGGGGGGGGGCAAAATGTTACATGGGACTACTGCCTTCCAAATCTTTGTACACGGTACACTCACTGGTCATCGTTATTCTGATACTGTAGTCATTCCCCATGTGCGTCTTTTCATGGGTGCATTCGATCCTGACTTTATTTTTACGGACGACAATACGCGGTGGGATCGAACAGCGTAAGAAGAGAAGCTTTTGAAACGACAGGGTATTCTGCGAATGAACTGACCTGCTCGTTCCCCCGACTGAAATCACACCGAGCGCGTGTAGTATACGATGGAGAGATGTATTGCAAGACGTCGACATACACCAAAGACCATCCAGCAGTTGTCAACCACGCAAGTGGAGGAATGGAACAGCCTATCACAAGAAATGTTTACCAAACTTGTGGCCAGTATGGAAACAAAAATGGTTCAAATGGCTCTGAGCACTATGGGACTTAACATCTGAGGTCATCAGTCCCCTAGAACTTAGAACTACTTAAACCTAACTAACCTAAGGACATCACACACATCCATGCCCGAGGCAGGATTCGAACCTGCGACCGTAGCGGTCACGCGGTTCCAGAGTGAAGCGCCTAGAAACGCACGGCCACACCGGCCGGCCAGTATGGAAACAAGTTGCATAGCGTGCACTGCCATCCTTGGTGATCACACACGCTACTAAGGATAGGATGTAATATCGTGGGGACCATCATAAATTACGGTTACCTCAGTGAAATTATTGTCTTTTAATAAAAGTATCATTTGTCTCAGTCTCATTATATAATTGCTTCATTTACGTTCTGTACAATACCGAAGCGGTTCTTTCTCTGTATGGATCAAGTTCCATCGAGTTATGTTAGTTCACAGTGACGTATCATGCGAAAGTTACGTTCTTAGCCCCAGCAATACCAACGCATTTTAATAAAGCGCATTACTATGGCAACCCTAAAAAATGAAAAAAAAACAAGCATAATTCGCTAGTTGTCGTTGTCTTATATTAAGAACACACTTTTTAAAGAGATACTGATGAGTAAGTTCCTGACCCTGAAAATACTGAATATGACACTCATTGGGGAAAGTGATATCTACACTAACACTTAAATTTTTAGATTAAGTTTAACTGAAAAATTTAAAACATTTTTGCAGTCAGATAGAAGTATTCATTAAAAACAATTTAAAAAATTGCAAAATATAATGTAACTGACTAGATTCAATTTTCAAAATGTGGGCACAAAGCCCCTCTCAGTTGTGCGACTGGATTCATGATTTCCTGTCAGAAAGGTCACAGTTCGTAATAATTGACGAATAGTCATCGAATAAAACAGAAGTAATATCCGGCGGTCCCTCTATTGTTCCTGATCTAAATCAACGAAATAGGAGACAATCTGAGTAGCCGTCTTAGATTGTTTGCAGATGATGGTGCCATTTACCGTCCTGTAAAGTCATCAGATAATCAAAACGACTTGCAAAATGATTTAGATAAGATATCTGTATGGTGCGAAAAGTGGCAATTGACCCTGAATAAAGAAATGTGTGAAGTTATTCACATGAGTACTAAAAGAAATTAGCTAAATTTCGATTACGCGATAAGTCACACAAATCTGAAAGCAGTAAATTCAACTAAATACTTAGGGATTACAGTTGCAAATAACATAAAATGGAACGATCACATAGATAATATTGTGGATAGAGCAAACCAAAGACTGCGATTCATTGGCAAAACACTTACAAGGTGCAACAGGACTACTAAAGAGACTGCTTACACCACGCTTGTCCGCCCTATTCTGGAGTATTGCTGTGCGGTGTGGGATCGGCATCAGGAGGGACTGACGGATGACATCGAAAAAGTACAAACAAGGGCAGCACGTTTTGTATTATCGCTAAATAGAGGAGATAGTGTCACAGACATGATACGTGAATTGGAGTCGCAATCATTAAAACAAAGGAGTTTTTCGTTGCGACGGGATCTTCTCATGAAATTTCAATCACCCGTTTTCTCCTCCGATTGCGAAAACATTCTGTTGCCACCCACTAAATAGGGACAAATGATCATCACGATAAAATAAGAGAAATCAGGGCTCGCACAGAAAAATTTAAGTGTTCGTTTTTCCCGCGCGCCGTTCGAGAGTGGTACGTAGAGAGACAATCGACATAAAAGTGTTCTGGGTTTGGTACAGCGTCATAATGTAAAAACTACTGCTGCTATAGAAAAGCCAACGTTTCGGCCACGATTCGGCCTTCTTCTGGGTCTAATGGTGCGTTCTAGCTTTTTTTTTTTCTTTATTGTGATTTTAAACGCCTTATACAAGGGCGGGCTGTCAGCAGCACAATACGCCGCTCTTCAGCCTTGAGTTTGACAACAAGTAGTACATAAAGGTGGCACAGAGAAGACAGTAAAAACGGTGGGCAAAAAATGTAGACAATAAAAATCGAAAAACATGGAGCCGTTCACGCTGGACGAGAAACATCACTAACACTAGGCGACACGGTGCACATAACATGGATGATGGCGACGGCACGTGAACGCTGGTGGCGTGACGGCGAACAACACTGCACACAAACGAAGGCACACACACGAAACACTGACGGCGATGGTCTCCGGCGCGCGAATGTTCACTGAGCGTGTACGAGCCCGGGGACCTGCCAAGAGAGGTGGAGGAGGAGGAGGAGGAGGAGGAGGAGGAGGAAGGGGAATGGGAGAGGGGAGAGCAGAGATGCCATGGACAGAGGAGAGAGGGGGAGGGAGGAAGGGGGGAGGGGAAGCCCGGGGGAAGAGGGGAGGAGGGAGGGGGGGAAGGAAAGAGAAGGGAAGGGAAGGGAGGGAGGGAGGAGGGTACCTAAAGGAAAGGACACAGTAAGTGGGGGGGGGAGGATCAAAGTTGATAGGAGGGGTAGATGGAGGGGAGGAGGACATCATCAGGGAGGGGGAGCTGGCGGAAGCCACCTTGGGAGAGGGTAAGGAGGGTGGAGAGATGGAGACCGGATGGGACGTGGGAATACAGGCGCGGCAGCGGGTGGGGGTGGGAGAGGATCGGGGAGACTAGCGGGTGAGGAGGATCGAGTTTACGGGAGATGTACAGGATCCGTATCCTTTCAAGGAAAAGGAGGAGGTGGGGGAAGGGGATGAGATCGTACAGGATCCGCGTGGGGGAGGGGAGACGGATGCGATAGGCGAGGCGGAGAGCATGGCGTTCAAGGATCTGGAGGGATTTGTAAAAGATAGGGGGGGCGGAGATCCAAGCCGGATGGGCATAACAAAGGATAGGGCGGATGAGGGATTTATAGGTGTGGAGGATGCTGGAGGGGTCCAGACCCCACGTACGGCCGGAGAGGAGCTTGAGGAGACTGAGTCGGGAGCGTGCCTTGGCTTAGGTTGTCCGGAGGTGGGGTGCGTTCTAGCTATGCAGTGTCCTTTATATTTTGTTGTTAGTGTTCACTGCGCATGCCATTACGTCATAATTTTAAAAAGGTAGTTAGTTTATTGGTCACTTAAGGAAGAAGGAGAGGGAACTTTATTTTAATAGGTTATTGCGGTGGAGGGAGATCGTGACCTCTGTTGTCCATTGGCTCTTGTGTTGTGTACCATGATTGGTGGTCACCATCGAATGAGAAGTTTGCTGCTGTTTACCAACTGCTGGACGTCGGCCGCGCGGCGGCAGTTACTCGCCGGTAGTGCTCGTGCCCCGTGTTGACAGTGCGGTCTGTTGGGCCATCGAAATATTTAAACACCCTAACAACATGAACAGGGAGGATGGACTCAGGCTTGCCCCATCTTGGCTGCCAGCAATCAGAGCCCAACAGATCGCAGTGTCAACACGAGGCACGAGCACTACCGGCGAGTAACTGCCGCCGCGCGGCCGACGTCCAGCAGTTGGTAAACAGCAGCAAACTTCTCATTCGACGGTGACCACCAATCATGGTACACAACACAAGAGCCAATGGACAACAGAGGTCACGTTCTCCCTCCACCGCAATAACCTATTAAAATAAAGTTCCCTCTCCTTCTTCCTTAAGTGACCAATAAACTAACTACCTTTTTAAAATTATGACGTAATGGCTTGCGCAGTGTACACTAACAATAATATATAAAGGTCACTGCATAGCTAGAACGCACCATTACACCCAGAAGAAGGCCGCTCCAATCGTGGCCGAAACGTTGGCTTTTCTATAGCAGCAGTAGTTTTTACATTATGACGCGGTCCCAAACCCAGAACACTTTTATGACGACTGACTCTGGCCGCGCAAGCCTACGCAATTATAGTAGAGAGACAACTTGAAGGTGGGTCATTGAACCCTCTTCCTGGCACTTTATTGTGAATAGCAGAGTAATCACGTAGATGTAAGGATACGAGTGTTAAGTTTCGTTCACCAGAGTGGATAATGTACATAGTACACGGTGTACGCTAGAATCGGGGAACAAACTTGGTGAAAGAATTGTTAGTGATCTGCACGGTGAGCCGGAGCGGTGGGTGACTGCGGCGGAGCAGACAGTGGGCTGGAGTGCGCGTGTGGAGTCCCGCTGTGGCACCTGTTGCTGGAGCGGCCGACGCAGCCTCCAGCTCTTTGCATATCAATGCCGACGGAGACAAAGCGCTCCGAAGGACCACGCTCGAGGACTGCAGCCGCACTGGATGGAGAACCTGCCGCGACTCTCCCAACGACGTAATCACAGCGAAAACTAGCGGCCGGTCGTTTAGACAGCAACGCTTATAAACTTGCCCACCACTACAGAAATTGTAAGTTACTTACGGCAAGGTCAAACAGGGAGAATAAAACTGCGTGCGTCACAGTGTGCTGCACTCTAGCCTGTCTCGGTACTACTCTGTACGGCTCGGCTTTGCTTGATCCGTCTTGTTACTGCGCGACATTTCATTTAGTAGTGCGATGCGATGCTGTTTCTTCCATCATCTGATGTGGCATTTTTCGGTTGGCACGTCTTTCTTCAGTAATGCATAATCGTGGTGTCAGCGCCGTTTAAAATTTATTACTCATTCGTGGTGTAAAGGAAATTCACATATCCAGTGGCTGTTTGCACAAAAAACGGGGAGTCTAGTGATTTATCATCACAAGTCTTTACAAATGTTTGGGTATCAACAGAACACAATGATGAGAATTCTCAACACTATTTTGCACTCGCGTAATGGACGGATACCGCAAATTTGCTATGGAAATTTGCAGGGTAGTTATAATTAAACTTCTCTACTTGAGAGGGTTCCTATGCTCGTACGACAATGAAACGTGGAAACATTTGTAAGGGCGAGCGGAAGAGAAATAACGAATAAACCATTGAGAGAAACACATTTTAATCTGCCTATGAGAGAGTATCATAAGAAGTGAAATAACGAATAAACCATTGAATAAGACTTTTTTTTAATTTCCACATGAGATAGTAACATTTGTTAATTGCGTACCGTGTTCGCTTTCCGGTTTACAAACGTTGCTCAATGTGACGAGCATAGACACCCAATATTGCCTGGAACCGCAAAATGGTTCAAATGGCTCTGAGCACTATGAGACTTAACTTCTGAGGTCATCAGTCGCCTAGAACTTAGAGCTAATTAAACCTAACTAACCTAAGGACATCACACACATCCATGCCCGAAGCAGGATTCGAACCTGAGACCGCAGCGCTCGCTCGGCTCCAGACTGTAGCGCCTAGAACCGCACAGCCACTTCGGCCGGCGCCTGGAACCGCACTACAGATACCAGTTCACACCTGTTCGCAGCACTTTTAGAAAGTTGGACCATGCTGTCGTGACACAGCTTGAAGATAGCACATTGCGTCTAGCATTCTCTGCCGTATCAGCAGTTAATTCGAGCTTCCATATCATACCGGCACGGTAACTCAGCGTGTTCGGTCAGAGGGTTAGCTGCTCTCTGTAATAAAAAAACTGAGTTAATAGATCAACGACGAACTGAAACGGGCGTCTAGCGACATCCGCCCCGAGCAGGTGCAACTAAAGCAAGCGAACAAAAATGAGATAAAAAAAAGTGCGGAAAGAGGAACTCCTTTCAAGTTTAATGTATCGATAAAGAGCAGCAGCACTACTGCTGCGTTGATGAAACAGCTTTATGATAAAGCCCTCCTCACCTTGTACAGACAGACCCATGTCGCCTGCCTGCAATTGCAAGACAGATTGATGCTTGTGTTCGAACCCTACGTCGCCGTGCCAGTATCGGCGCCTAATGGCAGGTCATGATACTGCCACTACTAGCAAAGGAAAACGTACAGTACACAGTCTGATCATCATTCCTACAACGTTGGGTACCCATATGAAAAATAGTTTTCTGCCTACAGTGGCTCAGGTAGCTGAAGTTTAATTATAACCATCCTACACTACTGGCCATTAAAATTGCTGCACCACGAAGATGCCGTGCTACAGACGCGAAATTTAACCGACAGGAAGAAGATGCTGCGATATGCGAATGATTAGCTTTTCAGAGCATTCAACAAGGATGGCGCCGGTGGAGACACCTACAACGTGCTGGCATGAGGAAAGTTTCCAACCGATTTCTCATACACAAATAGCAGTTGACCGGCGTTGCCTGGTGAAACATTGTTGTGATGCCTCGTGTAAGGAGGAGAAATGCGTACCATCACGTTTCCGACTTTGATAAAGGTCGGATTGTATCATATCGCGATTGGGGTTTATCGTGTCGCGACATTGCTGCTCGCGTTGGTCGAGATCCAATGACTGTTAGCAGAATATGGAATCGGTGGGTTCAGGAGGATAACACGGAACGCCGTGCTGGATCCCAACGGCGTCGTATAACTAGCAGTCGAGATGACAGGCATCTTATCCGCATGGCTGTTAATGGATCGTGCAGCCACGTCTCGCTCCCTGAGTCAACAGATGGGGACGTTTGCAAGACAACAGCCACCTGCACGAACATTTCGACGACGTTTGCAGCGGCTTGGACTACCAGCTCGGAGACCATGGCTGCGGTTACCCTTGACGCTGCATCACAGACAGGAGCGCCTGCGGTGGTGTACTCAACGACGAACCTGGGTGCAGGAATGGCAAAACGTCATTTTTTCGGATGAATCCAGGTTCTGTGTACAGCATCATGATGGTCGCACATTGGAAGCGTGTATTCGTCATCGCCATACTGGCGTATCAGCCGGCGAGATGGTATGGCGTGCGATTGGTTACACGTCTCGCTCACCTCTTGTTCGCACTGACGGCACATTGAACAGTGAACGTTACATTTCAGATGTGTTACGACCCGTGGCTCTACCCTTCATTCGATCCCTGCGAAACCCTACATTTCAGCAGTATAATGTACGACCGCAGGTTGCAGGTCCTGTACGGGCCTTTCTGGGTACAGAAAATATGCGACTGCTGCCCTGGCCAGCTCATTCTCCAGATCTCTCACCAATTGTAAACGTCTGGTCAATGGTGGCCGAGCAACTGGCTCGTCACAATACGCCAGTCACTACCCTTGATGAACTGTGGTATCTGGTATCGTGTTGAAGCTACATGGGCAGCTGTACCTGTACACGCCATCCAAGCTCTGTTTGACTCAATGCCCAGGCGTATCAAGGCCGTTATTACGGCCAGAGGTGGTTGCTCTGGGTACTGATTTCTCAGGATCTATGTACCCAAATTGCGTGAAAACGTAATCACATGTCAGTTCTAGTATAATATATTTGGCCAATGAATACCCGTTTATCATCTGCATTTCTTCTTGGTGTAGCAATTTTAATGGCCAGTAGTGTATATTAAAATACCGCGCAGAACGAACTTAAAGATTCAGTTGACGATGAAAGAGCAAAATATTAAAATTATCGACAAACAATTTGTATGCGATTAATTGTTTTGTACATCAAGAAGCCAACTGTGCTAAATTTGTAGGCTTGGCGCACGTGGTAGAAATAGCAAATTTTCTGAAGTTACATGCATTACTATACAGTCACTTGCAACGTTTTGCTGGAACTGAATGATGAGTATGGAGACGTTATATATTAGTGCGAAGTACGCTGGTTATATCTAGTGGCATCTCTGGAATGATTTTCCCAATTAAGACTCGCTTCAGTTGAATTTCTGAAGCAAAGCGGAAACGAAAATTAGAGTTGCAGATCTCGTATTTTAAGTAGGCTTTACTACACACTGCCCACAGTAAGTCTTGCAAGTTGAGAAACAACTTATTTCTAATTTTATGGGGATGCATTTAAAAATAAGATAGCATCGTGGAAAAGACAACTTTTGAAACAAAGAAGTACCGTCCACTTCCCTAAGCACAATGGCGTCAAACAAAACGCGAAAATTCTTTGTGGCGTTGAAAGAATACAAGAATAGTTTTCTAAAAGTTTTGAGGGCACTGCCAATCTTCCGCTTGTTTTCGAGACAGTTCGCCATTTCAGTTGAGAGCGTCCCTGTGCATGTTCAGATGGACTGATCGCTCTGGAGTGTTATTCCAGTTTAAAACATACCGTTTTACGTTAAAACTGTCCAGGAGTTATACGTTGTTTCTCTCAGGAAGAGAGTCCGTGTCCCCGTAATGAGGTTGTAAACGTGAACAATGTTTCGACCAACAAATGTGCATGAAAGGCTTTTTTCGATTATGAAACCAAATAAGTCACAATTCCAGGCAAACGCAGTGACGAAAATCTGCGAAAGCATCTGTCTGTTCAAATGGCTCTGAGCACTATGGGACTTAACTTCTGAGGTCATCAGTCCCCTAGAACGAAGAACTACTTAAACTTAACTAACCTAAGGACATCACACACATCCAAGCCCGAGGAAGGATTCGAAACTGCGCCCGTAGCGGTCGCGCGGTTCCAGACTGTAGCGCCTAGAACCGCTCGGCAACCTCGGCCGGCTATCTGTCTGTACTAGATATAGATATAGATCTTTATTGTGTCTTGAGCGCGCCAAAAATAAATAAAATAATCTTGAAACAACAATCACATGCAAGCTGTTGAATGTTCCTTTCGCGAGTACAATGCGGACTGTTCCAGTTTCCCCCTCTTTTTCTCCTCTTTCCATTTTCCCGCTCAAACAACGAGGCGTGGTAGTGGGAGAAGTGTGCATCTGGGTGACAAAGAGCCCTATGTATGCAAAAGCTCGGCTTGTACGAATATGTAGAATTCTTAGCCGTCCCTGCCTTATGGCGAGTGGCGGAGGGTAGTTACTTGGTGTATCAATGTTACTTCCCCCTTTTTTTCCAATCACAAAAAGCACATTGTGTTGTATTAAGTCTCTCTCGCACTTGGTTGATGAACTCCGTGACCCTTTAGCACTTACTAAATGGTCCTGTGACGAACTGCGAAGCCTTTCTTCTCTACTTCCTCTATCAGTGCCTAGTAAGGAAGCCAGACTCAAGAGCAAAACTTAAGTATTAATCGATATAGGGGTTTGCAAGCTATCTCCTTTGTGTGTGGATTACAATTGCTGTGAGTTATTCCAATAAGTCTGTCTTCCATCTGCCTTTTGCATTTAGTTTTACGTGGTCGTCTGAATTTAAATCTCTCCCAACACATATTCTCGGATATTTCATATTTGCGACTGCTTACAGTGATTTATCTGCTGTTGTACACTACTGGCCATTAAAAATGCTACACCACGAAGATGACGTGCTACAGACGCGAAATTTAACCGACAGGAAGAAGATGCTGTGATATGCAAATGATTAGCTTTTCAGAGCATTCCCACAAGGTTGGCACCGGTGGCGACACCTACAACGTGCTGACATGAGGCAAGTTTCCTACCGATTTCTCATACACAAACAGCAGCTGACCGGCGTTGCTCGTGAAACGTTGTTGTGATGCCTCGTGTAAGGAGGAGAAATGCGTACCATCACGTTTCCGATTTTTATAAAGGTCGGATTGTTGCCTATCGCGATGGCTCTTTATCGTGTCGCGACATTGCTGCTCGCGTTCGTCGGGATCCAATGACTGTTAGCAGAATATGGAATCGGTGGGTTCAGGAGGGTAATACGGAACGCCGTGCTGGATCCCAACGGCCTCGTATCACTAGCGGTCGAGATGACAGGCATTTTATCCGCATGGCTGTAACGGATCGTGCAGCCACGTCTCGATCCCTGAGTCAACAGAAGCGGACGTTTGCAAGACAACAACCATCTGCACGAACAGTTCGACGACGTTTGCAGCAGCATGGACTATCAGCTCGGAGACCATGGCTGCGCTTACCCTTAATGCTGCATCACAGACAGGAGTGCCTGCGATGGTGTACTCAACGACGAACCTGGGTGCACGAATGGCAAAACGTCATTTTTTTCGGATGAATCCAGGTTCGTTTACAGCATCATGACGGTCGCATCCGTGTTTGGAGACATCGCGGTGAACGCACATTGGAAGCGTGTATTCGTCATTGCCATACTGGAGTATCACCCGGCGTGATGTAATGGGGTGCCATTGGTTACACGTCTCAGTCACCTCTTGTTCGCATTGACGGCACTTTGAACAGTGGACGTTACATTTCAGATGTGTTACGACCCGTGGCTCTACCTTTCATTCGATCCCTGCGAAACCCTACATTTCAGCAGTATAATGCACGACCGCATGTTGCAAGTCCTGTACGGGCCTTTCTGGATCTATGCAACCAAATTGCGTGAAAATGTAATCACATGTCAGTTCTAGTATAATATATTTGTCCAATGAATACCCGTTTATCATCTGCATTTCTTCTTGGTGTAGCAATTTTAATGGCGAGTAGTGCATAATCAAACAATAACTGGTCTTACCATCTAATTATGTGCAATACGTTAAATTTGTTTGGGTTGTGTGACAAGTGCCTATTCCTGTAGGTCTTCCTCTATTTTGCTTCAATGTTAAGCGATGCGAAATGTCTGCTTAAAACGCCATACGCGTCAGTATCATGGATCTCCCGACATTATCCGCTACAATATTAATACATATGTTTTAAACAGTACTGGTCCTACGGCGTTACTAAATACTCTGATGACATTCCTGTCTTCAGTGAAAGTGAGGAAGAATTGATTACCCTTTGAATGTAATGAACATTCTTATGAGCACTCATTATAGATGGAGGAGAAGCTGAAAAAAAGCCGAAAGTAACAAGGAGCAGCAGAAATTGGATTAGCGGTAAACTCAATAGCAAAACTGGGTACCTCGTAGTAGACAAAGTGAAAGAAATCTGCTATGTTGGAATCAATTAACACATAAGGGACGAAGGAAGAATGGTATGAAAAGCAGATTAGCACAAATCAAGAGACCATTCATGGCCAAGAAAAGTCTGCTAGTGTCAAATCTTGGCCTCAATCTGAGGAAGAAATTTTTGAGAATGAATATTTTCAGCACAGCATTATATGGTAGTGAATTGTAGACTGCAGAAACCCATATAAGAAGAGAATCGAAGCGTTTGAAATGTAGTCTTACAGAAGTATGCTGAAAATCAAGTGGACTGGTCAGGGAAAGAATGAGAAGGTTCTGCGCAGAATTGGCAAAGAAAGGAACACAAGGAAAACAATGAGAAGAAGAAGGAACAAGAAGATAAGACTTGTGTTAAGACATCAAGGAATATCTTAAATGTTCTGGACAGGGATGTAGAGGTACAGACTGAATGTGAAAACAGAGACTGAAATACCATCAACGAATTATTGAAGCCGTGGGGTGTTGGCGCTACTCTGAGATGAAGAGTTTGGCGCAGCAACGAATCGGCTTTTACCGAAAGCCCAATGGTACACTGCAAAGGAGGCTTCGAACTGCAACTTACCTGGTATATGGACTGTGAGATAATTTGTGAGGACGAAATTCGACCGCGACTGCTATTGACATCTTTACAGGCTCATCTCATTCCATCGCCATATTGCGACAGTGAGCAGCTACAGAACATTAATCACGTCTTCTTCGGCTGCCCTCGACACTGAAGGGATTCCGGCTAGAGGGGCTGATCCAAAGGCAACAATCGGTTCCTTTTCTCATGTGTTAATCCTCTTGTTTACGAATAATTTAGATATTCATAAATTGTTACTGGATTTTGTTTTAAAACTTGGAATTAAGTTTCAACTATTAAGTTTGTGTGTGTGTGTGTGTGTGTGTGTGTGTGTTTGTGTACAGGTGTACACTGTTTGAAATCTGAGGTTAACTTCAGGGGTCGATGTATTTATTTCACTATTATCTAAGACGTTGTATCTTTGGCTTTTTTTTATTATTCGCGATGTAAATGAGTTTTTTTTAACTTTCTAAGAGGTTTTATGTTTGGACGTGCTGTATGGGTGCAACCGAAGGCCAATAATAGTAAATACAGAAGTCGTGTCAGACCGCACCAAACCATAGAAGACTGATGAACATAAAAGACTACCTTCGGTGGGCATTAGAAGCTACTTTTGGTTCGATTCCCGGCGGGGTCAGGGATTTTCTCTGCCTCGTGATGACTGGGTGTTGTGTGATGTCCTTAGGTTAGTTAGGTTTAAGTAGTTCTAAGTTCTAAGGGACTGATGAACATAGATGTTAAGTGCCATAGTGCTCAGAGCCATTTGAACCATTTTGAAGAAGCTACTTTTACATCCAAAGATTTCTCTCCGTTTGGTACGACATAATAAACTTCTGACTTCCCCTCCTCCACTCACACACACACAATACCTCGCTTTCCTAACAGTGGTAGTAAAGCTTCGTAAAACGGCAACGGAAGAGTGCGACCGCAACTGCAGTAAACTCCTCTGTAATTATAGTGAAGTGTCGGGGATTTTGCACAAGAGACCACACACAAGACGTTTATATTACTTGTTCTGGAAAGCTGGTCAAGCGCATAAGAAACTCACCAGGTTTTAAAAGAGGGGACCAAAGTCATTCTGAAACTTAGTCCTAGATTTGTAACCGCCTAGTTCATCAGCACAGGGATGTAACTGAGACGATGTATGGTAATGGAAGGAAGACGACGTTCATTTTGCAAAATACCAGTGAGGAACGTGACACAACCACCGTTCGAAGGATATTTTGCATCAGCTTTACTGCTTCGACCGCCTACCACTTCATAGTCTCTCTTCTGATGAATCAAGTAATAACTGTCTGAAGCACTCTTCTCACCTGAACGAGAAGAACATGCAAATGTACTTAAAAGATGGAAAAAATAAAATGTTTAATATTTCTCCTACTTTGCTGCTACACGGTATTTCAATTTTTGCTGCCGTTTCTTCCATTGCGTTGCATTAACTGTGTATAACTTGTCCCACGGGCTGCTCTGCATATTTCACCATTCGCCTCTCTTCCTAGGTTCCATCTTGAGCAGTTCAGCATAATGCTAAACAACAGTCCTCTGAGTGCTCAATGGTGCGTCTTCGCAAAATTACAAAGCTTGGTGCTGTGACCAGACGAAACTATTTCATCAAGCCACAACTGTGGACTCTTTGATCGCTCTGGGTGAAGCCTCACCATAATAGAACGCGTGAAATATTAGTTCATTATATAAATGAATAAAAGATTTACTTAACTTTGACACACTTATTTCCTACAGGAGTACTGGATAATTTACAACTATCATGGACTAGCAAAGCATCACTTGATGCACTAGTTAACAAACTGCACTCTTGAGGTACAATGCACAATATTGACGAAAGTATATGTCCATCTGAAACTTTAACTGTCGCTGTCCCACTCGACGAAGCTGACTGCTGTAGCTGAGGTCCAGAACAGGGGCAGAGCTCTTGGTGGATATTTGAGGGATTTGGATTAAATTTCCCCATCAGAAGTAGTCGTTAATTTACTATTTTTTGGTTTAAGAGACCATTACTTACTTTCAGTCATCTGATGTATTTCAAGGTGTACTAATTGTTTAGTTATTTTAGATTGACACTCTAATGTTATATATTTTAACTAACTCCTTAGATTATTGGCCTCAGCGTCAGGGTGCGCTACGCTGGGAGAGTAGGTGTGGTCTTCAAGAGCACCTCTCATAAGTTGTTGTGGATTAAAGCGTGCCCTCGCTAATGTCTGTGTCATTGATTCGAGCAGCCGACTTTGCTACGGTACCGCGATCTCTGGACGATACCACATTTGGGAAATAGACTACCGTTATGATTCCACCTCTCAAGTCGATCTTCGTCGTCATTACCAACAACAATTCGCGTTGAATACCATTCAACGTCATCGGCAGATTGATTACGACGTGGTCCACAGTCTAACCACTCCGAAAACAGGGGCTACATTGTTTTGGTTGGAGAGCGCAGCTGATATTCTCTTGGCGACGCTAAATAAATATTTACAGATATCACAAAAACAGAGTAAGATGTTACTAACATATTATAATTTTATTCTAGTTTATCTGAAACGGATATTTCATGACAAATTTGACGCACAGTATTTAATGTCTCATCTCGGTCAGAAACGGACGTAATTTTTAGTAACCTGAAGGGCGGCGAGAGAACTGTTACTGCTCTGTGCACTGCCCGAATTGCTAATTTCTCCTCTACGGCATGGACACATCAGACTTTCAATGTCGTAGATTCTACCGTTAACAGATGGTAATACGACATTTCTACTATACTGCCAAAATGCTAGTGACTCTGAAACTGGAATTTTGCAATTAAGCACAAAAAAAATGGTTCAAACGGCTCTGAGCACTATGGGACTTAACATCTGAGGTCATCAGTCCCCTAGAACTTAGAACTACTTAAACCTAACTAACCTAAGGACACCACACACATCCATGCCCGAGGCAGGATTCGAACCTGCGACCGAGCGGTTGCGCGGTTCCAGAGTGAAGCGCCTAGAACCGCCCCTCCACATCGGCCGGCATGAAGCACAAGTTTCATTTGCTGGACACAGAGAGCGTACGAGGGGTGTTCAGTATGTAATGCAACACTTTTTATATGAAAGCAAGTTGGTTTTATCCGGGTTGCAATACGCCATATTACTCCCCGCTCTTTTGGCTACAAAACCATATTTTTCAACGTTATCTCCGTTCAGTGCGACGGCCCTACGCCACCTTACTGGGAGGGTCACTGTGCCCGCACGGTACATCTACTGGTCGACGCGGGAGTCAACATCTTCTTGCATCAATAACCTCCCCATCATCCGCGTACTACTTCCCGCGGCGTGCGTTTTTCATTGGGCCAAACAGATAGAAGTCGGAGGGTGCCAGATTCGGGATGTAAGGAGATCGGATACGTTCGTGCCACCTTGTTGCGATGATGACGAGACGCCTCACCCAGCGACTCACCGAACTTTTCTTCACTGCCAGTCTCCGCAGACATTCTGCAAGCGCCTCCGAATATCTGCGATGCTCTGAATTTCCGCCAAAGGAACTCAATGACAGCTCCCTGCTTGACATGCACCTCCGTTACAGACGCCATTTTGAAGGTTAGCCGCGCAGAGTGGCCGTGCGGTTAGATACGCCATGTCACAGATTGCGCGGCCCCTACCGCCGGAGGTTCGAGTCCTCCCTTGGGCATGTGTGTGTGTGTTGTTCTTAGCACAAGATGGTTTAAGTAGTATGTAAATCTAGGCACCGATCACCTCAGCAGTTTGGTCCCTTAGGAATTCACACAAATATGAACATTTGAAGGCTACGTATAGCGCCGCCACCTATTGGAACTTCATGAAACTATAGGGGCTGAAACGGGAATATTCCACGACGACCCACAATAAATTCCGCATTTTTTCATCCGAAACTGGCCCAGAAAAAAACGTGTTGCATTACATACTGAACGCCTCTCGTATTCGCACGAAAATTGGGGGAGTAAATCAGTGTGTGTCTGTATCTTCAGGTACTGCGTTGGTATGTGTTTTCGTTTATGCACCCATTACAAAATAAATTGAACTGCAGGGTACTCCTCGTCTTCGCGCACTTCTGTTGCATCTTTGAATGGCACTAAAATATCACTAATTCTTTTGCAATGTTGCTATCGTAAAAGCTTTTCAGGGACGCGCTTCTCCGCAAGCATTTCCAACATTTTATCGTACTGTCTAACTACAGACTGTAGAAATCTAAACTAGCTGTTCCACCTAGCTTTGTTTTTTGCTTCAATCTTTCTCTCTATCGAATTCACGTCACTACTTTATCCTTATCAGTCATAAATGAAAACCTCTCCCAGACAATGACATGACCATAGTCTTTCGAATCAAGTTTCGCTTTCACAATCTCCTTCGTTTTCCGTTTATGCGCTATGATGCTGTAGCGGACGACTGAGCGGCGATCAGGTTAATAGGTAGACGGTCAGGCCATTCGAACATTGAAGCTCGAAAGAGTGTGAAGGAAGTCGTGTGCAGCTGCTCCCTGCGTTTAGAGCGACTGTACTGACATCTGATGGACTTTCGCTGAACTACATGCACCGAGCAATTCGAGCGAATGTTAAGCGCCACATGAAGACCTCTGCCGTCTATATCTGACATATTAAAACCCAAGAATCGTTTTCTCTTATACCACTTGCCTTATAAAAGTAATTTTTTTTGCTGTAGCTTGATGGGTATATTTGACACCATTTGTAAAATGTACATCAGTACAGTGGTAATTAATCATAACATAGTAATTTTTTATAGCTTTAAAATCTTAACTACTTTTGCTTCAACTTCCCCATGGTATTTATTTTTTAACTTTTGATAAAATGGCAAAAGGCTACGATAAAATGTGTAAGTTAATACGCTAAATAAACATAGAATATTTTATGTCTTTCATTGTATACTGGAAAATGTTCATTGTATAGCGAAAACGGACAGTTGTGGTTAATAGTTTTTGAACCTTCAACAGCAGCTTAAAAGTCCTGCAGGACGGATTTTCTGAGTCATTAGACTTCTCTCTACATCTACGCTTCTTTTAGCAGTTTTCTTTTTTTGTCTATCGTGCCTCACCAAATCTTTACGTTTCGTCTCGGCATTTCTGTTGCTCTCACTGTCTGTTAATGACGTATATTTACCAAAACACATAACATTTAATAATACTGAGCCATGACTCTCGATTGGATATATCGCTGTGGGCTGGTTCGCGATCCTTGCATGCAGAATTGGCTAACTGGTGGTATGAGGAAACTCCGAGAGGAGGCGCGCGTGGTACGTCGGCGAGGTGCATTCGAGTTCTAAGGCCTCCGATTTTTTTTTTCTAATTAACTACTCACCCGAAATCGATGAAACTGGCGTTACTTCTCGACGTAATCGCCCTGCAGACGTAAAATTTTTCACAACGCTGACGCCATGATTCCATGGCAGCGGTGAAGGCTTCTTTAGGAGTCTGTTTTGACCACTGGAAAATCGCTGAGGCAATAGCAGCACGGCTGGTGAATGTGCGGCCACGGAGAGTGTCTTTCATTGTTGGAAAAAGCCAAAAGCCACTAGGAGCCAGGTCAGGTGAGTAGGGAGCATGAGGAATCACTTCAAAGTTGTTATCACGAAGAAACTGTTGCGTAATGTTAGCTCGATGTGCGGGTGCGTTGTCTTGGTGAAACAGCACACGCGCAGCTCTTCCCAGACGTTTTTGTTGCAGTGCAGGAAGGAATTTGTTCTTCAAAACATTTTCGTAGGATGCACCTGTTACCGTAGTGCCCTTTGGAACGCAATGGGTAAGGATTACGCCCTCGCTGTCCCAGAACATGGACACCATCATTTTTTCAGCACTGGCGGTTACCTGAAATTTTTTTTGGTGGCGGTGAATCTGTGTGTTTCCATTGAGCTGACAGGCGCTTTGTTACTGGATTGAAAAATGGAATCCACGTCTCATCCATTGTCACAACCTAAGAAAAGAAAGTCCAATTCATGCTGTCGTTGCGCGTCAACATTGCTCGGCAACATGCCACACGGGCAGCCATGTGGTCGTCTGTCAGCATTCGTGGCACCCACCTGGATGACACTTTGCGCATTTTCAGATCGTCATGCAGGATTGTGTGCACAGAACCCACAGAAATACCAACTCTGGAGGCGATCTATTCAACAGTCATTCGGCGATCCCCCAGAACAATTCTCTCCACTTTCTCGATCATGTCGTCAGACCGGCTTGTGCGAGCCCGAGGTTGTTTCGGTTTGTTGTCACACGATGTTCTGCCTTCATTAAACTGTCGCACCCACGAACGCATTTTCGATACATCCATAACTCCATCACCACATGTCTCCTTCAACTGTCGATGAATTTCAATTGGTTTCACACCACGCAAATTCAGAAAACGAATGATTGCACGCTGTTCAAGTAAGGAAAACGTCGCCATTTTAAGTATTTAAAACAGTTATAATTCTTGCCGCTGGCGGTAAAATTCCATCTGCCGTACGGTGCTGCCATCTCTGGGACGTATTGACAATGAACGCGGCCTCATTTTAAAACAATGCGCATGTTTCTATCTCTTTCCAGTCCGGAGAAAAAAAATCGGAGGCCTTAAACTTGAATGCACCTCGTAGATGCGGCGAATGGCGTGTGCAGTGCCGAGGAGAGGGACCGTGGCCTGGTCGGTGGGTTTGCTGCCGTAGTTTTGGCGTGAGTGCTGTTCGGATGCCCATATCACCCCTGGGAGGAGCGACAACCTTCAGTTGCTGATTTCCTTCCAAGACTTTTTCGCAACCCATGGGGCTAATTTCAGTTTCTGAATCTGGTTGAGACATTTCGTCCGATAAGTGCATGTTGGCATGCAAAGGACAACGTACTGTGCTGCTTTGAAGTTCAAGTGGAGCATATGGACAAGAGTTCTACCATTTGTTGCGGGTTAATAAGCCGCCACTTAAGATGTTATAAAGTCGCTGACTGTTACACAGATCGCTGTACCTTATAAACCTAATATTCTAACTTGAGCTTGGTGGCCGTTATTGGCGTTCCGGGAACAATATTAACCGTCTGACTTGTGGCTGAGTTACCTGTTTCCTGTAGATAAAAATCAAAGCCGTTGCTAATGTGTAGAGACACTGTGTGGACCAATGTAGGAATGTCACTCTCACTTCCCTAGAGTGGAGTTAGTTTGTTCCCCACTTGTAACTGCTCATCACTGTGTTTAACAATTTGTTGATTTAAAATTCTAGTCTGTTGTAGTTCATTCCATCCGTGTGCCTGTGTCTCCCCAGTTAACGGGCGGAAGCTTAGGATAGCTTTCCACTACCCTGGTCGTCTACGGATCTGACGCCGCTCTCTTAGCGACCGACTGACGTGCTGGTGTTTGAAAAGACTGAGCTATCTCATGTCGATCTTGAGACGGTTCGAGGCCGGAGCTGTATGAATAATAACTTTACTATAATTATCTTACTTTCTTAAACACATCTGGCTTTATTGTGACGGCTGTTAATAGTTAAGTTTGGATCTTACTTGATATTTAATCAATCATTTGTTGAACGCCATGGCGCATTTCCAGCTTAAATATCTTGCAACGTGAGCTGCTATCAGTTAAAGAGTTATTGAGCGCCCTGGCGCATGTTTCTCAATTACAACTGTTAATTGGAAGGTGTTCCAACCATTGAGGCAATACTGACCCTACGAATTATCTTAGGGAATAGATTAAGGAAAGGCAAGCCTACGTTTCTAGCATTTGTAAACTTAGAGAAAGCTTTTGACAATGTTGACTGGAATACTTTCTTTCAAATTCTGAAGGAGACAGGGGTAAAATACAGAGAGCGAAAGGCTATTTACAATTTGTACAGAAACCAGATGGCAGTTATAAGAGTCGAGGTACATCAAAGGGAAGCAGTGGTTGGGAAGGGAGTGAGACAGGGTTGTAGCCTCTACCTGATGTTATTCAATCTGTATATTGAGCAAGCAGTAAAGCTAACAAAAGCAAAATTCGGAGTAGAAATTAAAATCCAAGGAGAAGAAATAAAAACTTTGAGGTTCGCCGATGACATTGTAATTCTGTCAGAGACAGCAAAGGACTTGGAAGAGTAGTTGAACGGAATGAACAGTGTCTTGAAAGGAGGATATAAGATGAACATCAACAAAAGCAAAAGGAGGATAATGGAATGTAGTCGAATTAAGTCGGGTGACGCTGAAGGAATTAGATTAGGAAATGAAACACTTAAAGTAGTAAAGGAGTTTTGCTATTTGGGGAGCAAAATAACTGATGATGGTCGAAGTAGAGAGGATATAAAATGTAGACTGGCAATGGCAAGAAAAGTGTTTCTGAAGAAGATAAATTTGTTAACATCGAGAATAGATTTAAGTGTTAGGAAGTCGTTTCTGAATGTATTTGTGTGGAGTGTAGCCATGTATGGAAGTGAAACGTGGACGATAAATAGTTTAGACAAAAAGATAATAGAAGCTTTCGAAAGGTGGTGCTACAGAAGAATGCTGAAGATTAGATTGGTAGATCACATAACTAATGAGGAGGTATTGAATAGAATTGGAGAGAAGAGACATTTGTGGCACAACTTGACTAGAAGAAGGAATCTGTTGGTAGGGCATTTTCTGAGGCATCAAGGGATCACCAATTTAGTATTGGAAGACAGCGTGGAGGGTAAAAATCGTAGAGGGAGACCAAGAGATGAATATACTAAACAGATTCAGAAGGATGTAGGCTGCAGTAGGTATTGGGAGATGAAGAAGCTTGCACAGGATAGAGTAGCATGGAGAGCTGCATCAAACCAGTCTCAGGACTGAAGACCACAACAACAATTGGAAGGTTATTAACAGAGTTTGGTAAGCGCCAGAAGCGCATTTTTCTAAAATTGTTTTCGTTTCGTTTAAATTGTTCTGAAAACATAAACTATTACTAACAGATAATTCAGTAAGCGCTAGAAGCTTATTTTATTAAGATTAAAATTTACTGAAGTTCGTATGAACATCCGTTTTACTAGGTGTTGTGACGCATTTTTTAAATACAAATTGTTTTCAGTGTAATCAGCATTTCATTAGAATAATTCATACAGGAAGAAATTTGCTTAATTGTGGCTATGCACTCAGTGGTTATACTTTTACAAATAAATTGTCATCATGCAAACTGTGAATGACATTGCTGTTGCTGGCTAACCCTCCCACTCCACAGCCTTGTCTGCTGCCCCTTGTGACCTGTCCCTGTGTATGTGGCAATAGCATCAAATACCCCAAAGTGTAAAGTATATTACTCTGTTTATACATATTGAACATTAACTTTCCCAAGGGATCAGGCACTAGGTAGAAATATAGTAGGTATCCAGGATCAGAGCACGTTTATACATATATACACAGTCTAACAAAAGCTGTCATTGACACTATAATGCCATTTTTCATAGATCTCTGTGATGTTGGGATACACAGAACCGGAGTGTGTGGACGTGATTTGGATCAGAATTCTAGACCTCAGATTCATGAAGCTTCTTTGCACTGGATGCTGAATTTGGGTCCCCTCACATAGAACTTCACTATTACTAGTAGCTTTGTCAGCATCATCACAAGAAAAGTCATTATTTGTTTACTTACGAAACTTTCTTGAAGTTTTTTGTTTTTAAAATAGTTACTGAATCGCGCCCTGTTAGCACTGAACTAAAAATACAGTTTACAAAACGCCAACATGGATATTCTGTAACACTCGAGATTCGCCGTCTGCAACGGTAGCTGTTACCTTGGTTGGTTGGTTGATTTGGGGGAGGGGACCAAACAGCGAGGTCATCCGTCCCATCGGCTTAGGGAAAGATGGGGAAGGATGTCGACCTTGCCCTCTCAAAGGAACCATCACGGCATTTGCCTGAAGCGATTTAGGGAAATCACGGAGAACCTAAGTCAGGATGGCCGGCGCGGGTTTGAACCGTCCTCCTCCCGAATGCGATTCCAGTGTGATGACTATGGCTCCTCTCGTCTGGTCAGATGCCTTGTAGTGCCATATTAGCCAACTTCGGGAATAGTTCGAGAGATGTGCCATCTGTTGAATTACTGAGAACTTTTTATGACAGATTATTTCAAAAAACATGTCGCGACAACCCGATGTCAGCATATACTTAGAAAATAAATTAATAATAGTTAGAAGTAAGATAAATGCAAAGGACGTACGTCATTTTAAATAGTAAAATCTCTGCTATTTTAGTACACAAAAAACCCGAAAAGGACAATTTCGTAAGTTTCTTGGCCCGGGTCCCATTAACAGGAATGTTCTTGTGTAGCTAGCGACGGTTAAGGCCCCCATACACGGTCAAACAATTTGTCAAACTGTACTATGTTTGCCAAACAACTGACTGTGTATGGTGTTGTTGGACATGTTTCTCATGCGTAGAGAATGTGTGACGTGATTGCAAGAAATTTTGACTGACTGTAAGTTTGAAAAGATGACGGACATTGAGCCGATTATTCGCCACATATGTTTAGTGTAAAATTGTTTTATTTCAATTTATCTTACTGTATCATGGGTTTCCACAACTATGGAAACTACGATCAAGGACAACAACGAAACAGCACTGATAATTACCGAAATGGTAGTAGTATCACATCTTTCCCATCCATATATTATGCAGGAAAAGGTCATGACCAAAATCTATATTTTATGCATAATATACAAGTGGGAGTGCAATGAAATAAAAGGAATCCAATTTTGCCGGTTTTTCAACGGGCGTGTGGGCTACATGTTCGTATGTTTCGCTATTTTAATCAACTGCCTTTAGAGGATCAAGTAGAAGCGGATAAATTTTTGCATACTTGAGTCTTCTTTCTCATTGTGATGCCGAAGTACAGGTAACTCTAAACAAGTTGTTAAACGTTTCACTGTCCATCCCCAAAAAGTTTGTGTAATCATAGATTCTGTTACAGCGTCAAGTCAAGCGCCGGCACGCAAGTCGGGAACGATAGAGAAGAGATGGCTGTGAGAAGACGTCAGCCAATCGCATGCCGACCGACCCCTTTCCAGGATGACAACGCAACAACAGCGGCCCCTATTTGTAGACGACATAAGCGCATCGACCGACCGGTGACGCCCCAGTTCATTAGTAGCTTCAAGAATAGGCACTTGTATAGCGGCGTCATCTCTATTCACTTCACCTGTACTTTGTCCGCCCCTGATAGCAGAGTAGTCGCCGGCACGATAGCTCAGCGTGTTCGGTCAGATAGTCGGTTGGCCTCTGTAATAAAAAACTGAGTGGAAGGATCAACCACCGAACTTGAACAGGATAGGATGTCTTGCGACGTCCGCAACGAGCAAACACAACGATCAATAACGAACAAAATGAGTGGTCAGCGCGACAGAACGTTAATCCTAAGGGCCCTGGTTCGATTCCCGGCTGGGTCGGAGATTTTCTCCGCTATGGGACTGGGTATTGTGTTGTCCAAATCATCATCATTTCATCCCCATAGACGCACAAGTCGCCGAAGTGGCGTCAAATCGAAAGACTTGCACCCGGCGAACGGTCTACCTGTCGGGAGGCCCTAGTCACACGACATTTTTTTGCCTGTACTTTCTATGTAGCACAGCGTAGGAATTGTTTGTACTGAAGATGATTTAGTATTAATATTGTCGTATGTCACCCTTTGCTTGTGACACATCTGTGTAATTGCAAAGTTAAGTATTGTATCTTTTCATTTTGTAATAAAACTCATTAATACGGTTTGTTTGGAATGTTTTTCTAGCGAACCGAGAAAGTAGGCTTCCTAGACACAACATATTTGACGACGAACATGGAGACATAATAGATTCTAAGGGTAACATTTCCATTAACAGGCTTTCCAGCAAATATTTCTCCCTCATTTTAAGCCATTCCATGGACCAGCGTAATGTTTTCTATTTCTTTAAACATTGTGCCAGATCGATATTAGAAATGCTTTATCTGCATTTGTAGCCATTCCCATTAAGTGCCAAAATACAGCACACTCTTAAAGCGTCAGCTTGAAAAGTAAGATTAAATTAACAAGCTTTCTTGGTAACGCGGACAAGCTTGTTTGACGCATTAGTGGCTAGATAAGAACAAATCTGATAGACAAGTTTCCTTTTTCACGAGAGCCTTAAAAAGTTTTTAAAAGTTTCATTATCCATTCGAAGAAAGTTGATACAATCATCAGGGTCTGGGAGTAATATTTCCTTTGGCAGGTTTTAAACGTCTCTCTGATTTTAAGCGATTCCCTCGACTAGCGTCTTGTTTTCTTCTTCTCCTCCTCCTCCTTCTTCTTCTTGTTTAAACTCAGTACCAAAGGCAATGCCAGGACTGCTTTGTCTCCATTTGTGGCCATTCTCACTACTGTCAAAATACTCACGAACACGAACAGCGTCTGCTTAAACTAACAAACTTTGTTTCTACTTGCACTGGCTTGTTTGACAAATCTGCGGCTAGACAAGGGCTCATTTGACAAACAAGTTTGCTCATTTACGGGGGCCTTTACAGTGAGAGTGTGTGGGGCAGGGAAAGAGGTGCGCCGGCCGCACAGGAAGCAGCGCAGGTGTGTGCTCTGATAAGAAGCTGGCCCAGCGCTGGTGGCCCATAGCTCGGGCGCATTTTATCGGCGGGGCGTCGCCAGCTTCCGCCCTGACCCCTTCCGTGGAAATCCCATTACGCAGACAGGCTTTCTGCTAACACTGTCTCCAGAGACGCCTCGCAGGCACAGTCGCGAGGCAACTCACCGCCTGAGATACGGCTGGTGTCGGTCACGCAACCACTTCAGGAAGTTATATCAAGCTTTCTTGGATCTCGTGGAAACCAGCCACAAGACAGACTGTCCTCGAGGTCAGTATTGTCACGTATTGCACGTCTTATCTCCTGACCATTTCTTACCCAACAACGATCACCGTGACTCCTGTGCAGACTACCAGGTTCAAAAATAGAAAAGTCGGACTCTGCTTTATATTTGGATGGACAATTTGTCCTAAAAACCGGGCTATCGGATTTAAATAGAAATCGTCAGTTGACTATTTTCAGTCGTTTGTTAATAGTCAATTATAGTTTGTTTTTTTGCGGGTTCAACCTTAAAAGTGTTCAAACTAAAAAAATATCCTGTAAACAGATTTATAATTTGCCAATTATGACCGTAACTAAATGCTAAATCTCTTTAACTACTCATTCTTCTTCACAAGGTAATATTATTTCAAAATACACTACAATTTCTTCATTGAGTCAAAGAAACATTTAACTACTCTTCTGGGACGGAAAACGAAATTATACTCGCTAAGTCTGGTCAATTAAATTAGATTTATAGAAAAACTACATTAAATTGTAGTTAAGTACTAATATTACCCATCTGTATCCACTTTAACAAGAACTTTATTTTCCTTCAAAATCATTTTCTTGAACTCTTGAAAGTATACTTTTAAATTGTACAACAACACCATTTTTTGTGACTGTCGGTTTGTAATTTACTGTGTTCCTTTGTTCATCGGGCTTTATGAAATAGAACACCTTTTCGACGTTTCAGTTATGGCCTGGAACTGCAAAATAATAGTCTGCCATTCAATAATTCCAACTAAAATTCTTCATTATGCTGTGATTTGAAATGATCTGTCCTTTACACATGCCAAAAGTTTTTTAAGGGCAGGGTCGTCTTTTTTTTACTGCATGAATTTCGTAACATGCCAGTCTTTTATATATTGGGCAGGACACTGCCGTAAAAAGCCTGAAAAGTCCGGCTAAGGCCAGACGCCAGGCAGTCCTACTCCTGTGCCAAAAAGGAAGATGTTAAAGAATTTTTATTTTTATTTAATCGCATGGCTAGGGCCTCCCCCATCGGCCAGACCGTTCGCCGGGTGCCGGTCTTTCAGTTTGAAGCCACTTCGGAGACCTGCAGTCGATGAGGATGATAGGATGATGATGACAGCACAACACCCAGCCCCTGGGCGGAGAAAATTCCCCGACCCAGCCGGGAATCGAACCCGGGCCCCGAGGATTGACCATCAGTCACGTTGACCCTTTTTTTTATCGTTGACAACCGTTCAAGTTCGTTGTTGATCCTTTCACTCAGTTTTTCTTTCTTTTTTTTATTATTATTATTACAGAGGCCAACCAGCTCTCTGACCGAACACGCTGAGCTACCGTGCCAGCGACCATTCAGCTACCGGGGGCGGACATGTTGAAGAAGAAAGAATATTACTACTAACGCCACGACGACGAAGAGGACATTAGAGAAGCATCACACGCTCGGATAAGGCAATGGCAAGGAAGGAAATAAGCCGTGTTCTTTTCAGAGGAATCATACCGGCATTGGCTTTGACCGATTTAGGGAACCACGGAAAAATATTGATCAGGGTGGCAGGTAGCAGCTTTAACCCTACCCCTTTGGAATGCCAATCCAGGGTGCTAACCTCTGAGCCATATCGCTCGGTTTCTTTACCGATGGCGCCGCACGTTCTAGCAGCTAGTAAACAATAGGTCTATTATTTTGGAACTATCCTATAAGGCTTGTAACAGCGAGTAATCTTTTCCTTTAAAGTCGTGGAACGCCTACTCTCCTCCCAAATAGCATTGAGCGATGTGAGTCAGTGATGAGGATGCTGGTTGGGTGCGCAATAGGTAAAATGTAATGTTAAGTAAAGCCATGTGGCACGAATGGCTCGGAGATTCCGAAGAGCAGGTTCAGCCGCCTAACCGCAAAACTTTTCCCTATCCTTCGCGACCACAGGCTCCTGTCCTTCGCGAAGTATGAGAGTTGTGTTGGACGTGTTTCTGTAAAGTGTAGATGATTGTAATGCTGTTTGCGTGTGTTTAGTGTAGTGACGTGCATTTGTTGGAGGTGGGAGAGGATGAAACCTGTGCCGGCACGTGCCATACTCCTCTCGAAGAGCACCATGGGGGCAGCGGTGCTTAACCTCTCCATCCGACGGACAGATAACCATCAACAATGTCGCATGCACTTACTTTATGAGACACTGCGGAGAGGTATGGAACTGAATCCACGATCCTGGCGGAAAGACTGGTGGTCGGGGACTTTATGCCAATACCTCTTCTATCCTCTTTGCCGCAAACGAAAAGGGAAAATTGTCAACAGCACACTGCATACCCTTTAAGTCACGCATCTAAGTACTGGCCACGCACGTCGGCGATTAATTTCGCGGATCTCACGGGAAACCAGTGTATCTATGTCGACACGGCCGTTAAAAAGGGCAATAGGTAGGAGAAGTTTTCAAATTCTCAAGCGGCTACCGAGATTTCTGTTTTCCGTTGTCCCGCTGACAGGAATGCTGGGATAATTCCTTCTATAGGACACGACTGATTTCCCTCTCGTTCCGTATCCTATCCAAGCTTGTGCTTCATCTTGAATAATCTCGCCATTCACGGGACATTAAACCTTAACCTTCTTTCCTTAGGCTGAGAATATCACCTCACACGCAGTCATCCACATCATGAGCCTTATCAAGTGAGTAACTTCTTCCCGGTCCGCTTCGGCAGCTTCGGGGTCAGCGCGGCAGATTGCTAACCGAAGGGGCCTGGGTTCGATTCCCGGCCGGGTCGGAGATTTTCTCCGCTCGGGGACTGGGTGTTGTGTTGTCCTTGCGTTCGCGTCGTCGTACCCGATAGGACATTCGTCTCCATCCATTACTGAGATGGCAGCATGGGCACGAAAAAAGAAAAAAAATTCTTCCTGCGTGACTTCGTCAAGAAATGGAGGCAGAAATGAGAAAGCATGTCACCACAGTCTTCGACAACAGTGCGCCTATATCATCTTGGTAGGACATGGCAAGAAAGGAGTTATGGCATGGAAATCTGTTGCATTATGCGTGCGGTTCGGTTAGGATTCATTTCAAACATTCGTAGTTGAGATAGTGAACCGTTTATGCATTGACGTTCAGCGTTAGTGAAATTGTGAATTATAAATCTGTTCAGTAATAATTTGTAATCTGACACGTACATTTTAATGCATAGGTCTGTCACTAGACAGAACTATTAGCCATACACAGTCCCTACACACCTAATAATACACTGAAAGGCAAGTTTTGCAATCAAAACGGTCATTCTAATTATGATTCTGGATTGTTACAGGAACGAACAGCCTGTACGAGCCGGCTCAGAAGACCTGGTAGGTAGCCAGCAACGACTGCGGTAATACAGCGGCGAACCAATTGTTGACGCGTCGTAATACCACGACGACCTGTTGTGAGCAGCACACATTCGTTCTCCTATCAAACCACAGGATCGCAGAACTTTTTGTCGCAGCAGACGCTGTGGATTTTTTTTTTCTTTTTCTTTGACGTTGGCGCTTTTACAGCCGTTAGCCTCCTTCATGGGACTATGTTAATGGGATATCGTTCCCATGCACATGGATAACATCACAAACCCATATCATCTGATCCTTTAACAGTATACTAACTATGTGGCAATAGATCTACTTGTGGGCCACATGCAAGTGAGGGCTTTGAGGGACTACATTTATAAAAAAAACCTATGCTCAGGACGTTAAAACTGTACTGAAGATAGTTCCACGATCATGCCAACGCGTTTAACGTTCTGAACCTACATTCGTGCGGTGTTCCGTAACAAAAACATCACAGTAAAGCTTAAAGGCAAAGATCTTACTAATCTTGCCGAACGTCTGTGGATGTATTAATCACGTAGATGGATGAAATGAAGCATCAAGAGACACTGTTTTTATGAAATTCTTCTTCTATTCCGAATAGAACCGGTTTCGGATATCCATATCCATCCTCAGACGAATACAGTCACTTGTTACGCGGTACATGACCAAATGTGTGGCGTTAGCGACATGTTTGCCCGCTGTTTGACCTAACCAAAACAAATTATTTATCGCACAGCAAAGCTACAGACATCTTGCTAATGTCAGGCATTGCGTTACGTCCTGAATAACACACGAATGTAACGGTCTGAAAATAGCCCACAGTCGACCACGGAATGACTAAAGAATGAAAAACAGTGACCGTTGGTGCTTCATTTCGTTATCAATACTTGTTGCAGGGAAGGTTTTTGGGCGACATGTACTTTTAGAATTAAATAAGAGAGTACCAAAACGGAATTGTACCCTTTTTCTATTTCGCGTGCTAAAAGCAATATGTACTAATCGTAAATAGAAGAAAACCTCCAGATTTATCACTTTGCTGCGGTAGACATGAAAATGTACCGTGAACGGCTAGAAATTTACACCACCCTAGGCATGTTGAACAGAGTCATTAAAACATTTTCCCTAAAACTTTCTTAGAATATTAACACAGAACATGATATCCTGTGAACTATGAATAAAGGGCGCCAGACAGATTTGATATACATTGATTTCCCAAAAGCGTTTAACTCGGTGCCACACAGCAAAATGCTAACGAAGGTACTAGCACACGGAAAGGGTTCGCAGATATCTGAATGGCTCGAAGACTTCTTAGGTAATAGAACCGAGTACGTTGTCCTTGACGGCGAGTGTTCATCAGAGACGAGCGTATCGTCAGGAATGCCCCAGGTAAGTCTGATACGACCGCTATTATTCTCTGTATATACGAGTGCTGGAGCTTTAATAGTGGCCCTGTTGTGCTGCCATTCATGAATAGCATTCGAAAATGGTTCAAATGGCTCTGAACACTATGAGACTTAACATCGGAGGTCATCAGTCCCCTAGAACTTAGAACTACTTAAACCTAACTGACCTAAGGACATCACACACATCCATGCCCGAGGCAGGATTCGAACCTGCGACCGTAGCGGTCGCGCGGTTCCAGACTGAAGCGCCTAGAACCGCTCGGCCACATCGGCCGGCTCCTTCAGCTTAGAAATCGACTTGAACTCACGAGGGCTTAAGTCAGGGGAGTGCAGAAAGTCGTATAGCACTTAGCAGCCCAATCAGTCAAACAAATCTGTAACAGATTGCTGTACGTGCTTGAGCATTGTCCTGCAAAATGATGGTTAGGTCTTGCAAAAAGTGTCGTCACTTCTGTCTCTATGCTGTTCATTTTTGGAACACAACCAACGACCAGCTTAGAGATAGAAGTGATGACACTTTCTACAGGTCCTGACTATCATTTTGCAGGACAATGCTCAAGCACGTACAGTGCAAGCTGTTACTGATTTGTTTGACTGATGGGGCTAAGTGTTATACCACCAATTGCACTCCCCTGACTTAAGCCTTCGTGAGTTCAACTCGATTTCTAAGCTGAAGGAAACGCTTCACGGCATTCGCTTCAGAACTGCAACAAATACGTCGGGCAATAGACCGCGCGCCGCTCGAACTGTCAACCCAAGTGGCACTGCTTAGAATATCCTACGACTTCCACGTCGCTGGCAACGGGTTATACACAATGCTGGTGACCACTTTGAAGGTCAATAAAACTCTGAAACACGTATCTATTTGTACGAGATTTAAACAAATAGTTGCCACTATTAAAGTTCCAACCCTCGTACACATCATCTTGCGGACAGGGTGGGGAACCAACTTCCATGTTTCCTGATGACGCTGCGGTCTACGGGAAGCTGTCGTCGTTGAGTGACTGTAGGAGGATACAAAATGACTTTAACAAAATTTTTAGGTAATGTTAACTGTAAACGGAGAAAAATGTAAGTTAAAGTAGATGAGTAGGAAAAACAATCCCGCAGTGTTTGAATACAGCCATTAGTTGTGAGCTGCTTGACATATTCACGCTATTAAATATCTAGGCGTAACGCTGCAAAGCAATATGAAATGGAACGAGCATGTAAGGATTGTGGTAGCGGAGGCGAATCATCGACCTCAGTTTATTGGGAGAATTTTAGGAAAATGTGGTTTATTTGAAAATATCCCATGTAGTAACCCTAATGCAATCCATTCTTGAGTACTGCTCGAGTGTCCGGGATCCTCCCCCCCTCCCCCAAATCGGATTAAAGGAAGAGATCAAAGTAATTGA
This sequence comes from Schistocerca cancellata, assembly GCF_023864275.1. Lineage (NCBI taxonomy): Eukaryota > Metazoa > Arthropoda > Insecta > Orthoptera > Acrididae > Schistocerca > Schistocerca cancellata. The sequence continues at coordinate 382,485,427 of NC_064627.1, read as the reverse complement.
GAGGCGGACTGCTAGATTTGTTATCGGTTGGTTCGAACAACAGGCAAGTATTACGGAAACTCAAATGGGAATCACTGGATGGAAGGCGGAGTTCTTTAACACTACTGGGAAAATTTAGAGAACACCCGGAGCTGACCGCAGGGCGATTCTACTGCCGCCAACCTACATTTCGCCTAAGGATCACGAAGATAAGAAAAATTAGGGCTCACAGAGAGGCACAGAGACGGTTGTTTTTCACTCCCTCCATTTGCCTGTGGAACAAGTAGTAGTAATACGACAGGGTACCCTTCGCCACGCACCATACGGTGGCTGGCGTAGTATGAATATAGATGTAGATGCAGATTATAGCTCGTGTGCTTGGAACCGATATTACAGGGTCGAGACATTTCGACAAGGTCAATTATTCTCAGAGTATAAGCCAATACTGAGCACACGTTTTTTCACCACTTTATATGCGCGCTAATAATAAGTCTATTGTTGTTTAAATTTTTTTTGTTTGCGCGTTTCCTACACAGCCCAGCGTCATAAGATCATTTAAAAGAACTTCACACACAGTACAGTGACGCATATACCAGTCCGCAGTTAGTGGTCGATTGAACAGCGTAACTACCTCCAGGTCGCGCGGTCCCGGATTTGATTTCCAGCAGGGTTGGTAATTTCGTAGCACGGGGACTGGGTGTTTGTGTTGTTCTAATTATTTCATCTAATCTTCATCGAAGCGCAAGTTGCCGAAGTGGTATCGAATACACTGACGGAAAGAAAATCGCAACACCAAAAAAATAATTAATCTAGAGTCATGATATTTCAGTGATACACTTGTGTATGTATCATATTGGAGTGATCAACGTTGCAAGATCACAGGGTACTATAAACGCGAAATAAGCCATTGCAAACGTGAAATGATGGTACATTAATAAGCCGTGTACCAGCCACACTGTTGGATGCAAGCATGCAAAAGTGCATGCATTGTGTTGTGAAGGTGCCGCATGTCAGTTTGTGGGATGGAGTTCCATGCCTGTTGCACTTGTTCGGAAAATAATGAGACAGTTAACGCTGTTTGTGGGTGACGCTGGAGTTGTGAGTTTATGTCCGAAATGTGCTCGATTGGAGACAGATTTGCTGCTCAAGCAAGCCAAGGCAACATGTCGACACTGTACAGCATGTTGCGTTACAACAGCAGTATGTGAGCGAGAGTTATCCTGTTGGAAAATACCTTCTCGAATGCTATTCGCCGGCCGCGGTGGCCGAGCGGTTCTAGGCGCTTCAGTCCGGAACCGCGCGACTGCTACAGTCGCACGTTCGAATCCTGCCGCGGGCATGAATGTGTGTGATGTCCTTAGGTTGGTTAGGTTTAGGTAGTTCTAAGTTCTAGGGGACTGATGACCTCCGATGTTAAGTCCCATAGTGCTCAGAGGCATTTGAACCATTTTAGAATGCTATTCATGAATGGCAGCACAACAAGTCGAATCATCAGATTTACGTACACTTCTGCAGTCAGTCAGGGCGCGCGAGATAATGACAAGAGTGCCCTTGCTGTCATACGAAATCGCACCAAACTCCAGGTGCATATCCATTGTGTCTAGCACGCAGAAAGGTTGTTTTCAGGCCCTCAACTGGCCTCTGCCTAACCACCATACGGCCATCACTGGCACCGAAGCAGCACAGCTTTCATTAAAAAACACAACGATCTCCACCCTGCCCTCCGATGAGCTCTCGCTTGAAAATAATGAATTGCAGTTTGCTGTGGTCTGGGACAGTGGAAAGCACGCTATGTAACAGTGCGTTGTGTCACTATGGTCCCAACTGCTACTCAGATGCAGTACGATGGGCCAGAGCCATACGCCGAACACGATGATCTTTCCTCTCGTTAGTGCCAAGTGGCCGTTCGGAGCCCGGTCTTCTTGCGACCGTACATTCCTGTGACCACCGCTGCCAGCAAGCATTTTCAGTAGCTTCATTCAAACCAAGTCTTTCTGCAGTATCGCAAAGGTACATCCAGATTCTCGCAGCCCTATTAGACGACCTCGTTCAAACTCAGTGAGGTGTTGATATTGACGTCTCTGTCGCATTAAAGACTTTCTTAACTAACATAAATGCACCACGTCCAATCTCAAAGGTATCTAACGCGCGCGACCGTTACAGCGTGTATTTAAACCAAAACTGATTTACATCCTTGTTGTGGTGCTCCTAGCGGCACTCTCATGCGACTAGAGCGAATTTTGAATATACTTAATCTTTCAGATGTAGAAGAAAGCCTACCGACTTTCGTCAATGTCACACAACTTCTTGGGGTTACGATATTTTTCCGCCATTGTAGAAAGACTTGCACCAGACGGCCAAACAACCCCAGCCGGCGTCTTATCGCCAATAGGACCCGACCGACCGCCGTACCTTCATCTGTCAATGGCGTGAGTGGATACGGTATGGAGGAGCATGTGGTCAGCACACTGCTCTCCCAATCATTGTCGAGTTTCTTGCCCTTGTATGTATGTTGTATGTTAACCGGGGACCTAGAAACGACGGAGAGGCTCCGTCCCCGCCGCAGCCGCAGAGGTCCACAACCCCACGACGACTACAGCAGTCCACTGCACCCCTCGGCCGCCCCACACCGAACCCAGGGTTACTGTGCTGTTTGGTCCCCGGTGGACTCCCGCTAGGGAACGTCTCACACCAGACGAGTGTAACCCCTATGTTTGCGTGGTAGAGTAATGGTGGTGTGCGCGTACGTGGAGAACTTGTTTGCGCAGCAATCGCCGACATAGCGTAGCTGAGGCGGAATAAGGGGAACCAGCCCACATTCGCCGAGGCAGATGGAAAACCGCCTAAAAGCCATCCACAGACTGGCCGGCTCACCGGACCTCGACACAAGTCCGCCGGGCGGATTCGTGCCGGGGACCAGGCGCTCCTTCCCGCTCCGGAAAGCCGTGCGTTACACCGAACGGCTAGCCGGGCGGGCTTCTTGAGCTTAGAGCTGCTACTAATCGGTCGAGTAGCCCCTCAGATGACCCCACGAGGCTGACGGCAACCTGTACCACTTTTCCCATCACGAAAAATCACTGGCAGTATCAGGAACGGAAATCTGGTGCCTTACAAAACAGTCTGCCGCGCTGACAACTCGGCAACAAAGGCGGACAATAAAGCCACACGTTCAGTACAGCTCCAATGTTAAAATTAAATCATATGACACGATACCACGTATTAAGTCACTCTAAGTCACGTTCTGACGCGGGATATGCCAGAAACGCATCGAAAATAATTTTTATCAATAGGTAGACCGCTGTTTTTAGCGACCAAATAAAATGGTGAAAAAGAGGCGCTCAGTATTCTCCTAGTACAATTAAGTAGGACTTGACAATGTTGGAAGCGCTACCAACACGCAACGTTTACCATAGAAGGGTTTAAAGGGAGGTAAGCGGATGATTAAGAAAACAGTGACCTCAGCGGTGGACAAAGTTGTTGTTCGAGTAAGGAAAACTTACAAGAAACCGCAAGTGTGTTCCTGTGTGCAGGCGTAGAATTCTGATCAGATTTTTCGACTCTGTACGAGAATGTTAGGGTTTAGTGCATGCGCACATGAATGGTCGTTGGAGGTATTGACTGAGATGACAAAAGTAATGGGATACAGCCTAATATCGTGTCGGACTTCCTTTTGCGCGGCGTAGGGCAGCAACTCAACGTGGTTTGGACTCAGAAAGTTGTTGCAAGTACCCTGAAGAAATAGTGAGCCATTCTGCCTCTATAGCCGTCCACAATTACGAAAGTGATCCCGGTGTAGGGTTTTGTATACGAACTGACCTCTCGATTACGTCCCTCAAATGTTCGATGCGATTCATTTCAGGCGATGTGGGTGGCCAAATCATTCGCTCGACCTATCTTCAAACCAATGACGAATAATTGTAGACTGGTGACATGGGTCCGCAGCTCGTGGTCGTGCGGTAGCGTTCTCACTTCCCGCGCCCGGGTTCCCTGGTTCGATTCCCGGCGGGGTTAGGGATTTTCTCTGCCTCGTGATGACTGTGTGTTGTGTGATGTCCTTAGGTTAGTTAGGTTTAAGTAGTTCTAAGTTCTAGGGGACTGATGACATAGATGTTAAGTCCCATAGTGCTCAGAGCCTTTTTTTTTTTTTTGGTGACATGGCGCATTGTCATCCATAAAAATTCCATCGCTGTTTGGGAACATTAAGTCCATGGATGGCAGCAAATGGTCCCCAAGTAGCCGAATATCAACAGTCCCAGTCCATTCAACGTAAACACAGCCAACAACACTATGGAGCTACTAACAGCTTGCATAGTGCCTTGCTGACAACTTTGACTCCGTGGCTTCATAGGATCTGCGTCACACTCGAACCCTGCCATCAGCTCTTACCACCTGAAATCTACATCTACATCTACATCTACATCTACATCCATACTCCGTAAGCCACCTGACGGTGTGTGGCGGAGGGTACCTTGAGAACCTCTATCGGTTCTCCCTTTTATTCCAGTCTCGTATCGTTCGTGGAAAAAAGATTGTCAGTATGCCTCTGTGTGGGCTCTAATCTTTCTGACTTTATCCTCATGGTCTCTTCGCGAGACATACGTAGGAGAAAGCAATATACTGCTTGACTCCTCGGTGGAGGTATGTTCTCGAAACTTCAACAAAACCCTGTACCGAGCTACTGAGCGTCTCTCTTGCAGAGTCTTCCACTGGAGTCTATCTATCATCTCTGTAACACTTTCGCGATTACTAAATGATCCTGTAACGAAGCGCACTGCTCTTCGTTGGATCTTCTCTACCTCTTCTATCAGCCGTATCTGGCAGGGATCCCACACTGGTGAGCAGTATTCAAGCAGTGGGCGAACAAGTGTACTGCAACCTACTTCCTTTGTTTTCGGACCTCGTTTCCTTAGGATTCTTCCAATGAGTCTCAGTCTGGCATCTGCTTCACCGACGATTAATGTTATATGGTCATTCCATTTTAAATCACTCCTAATGCCTACTCCCAGATAATTTATGGAATTAACTGCTTCCAGTTGCTGACCTGCTATATTGTAGCTAAATGATAAGGGATCTTTCTTTCTATGTATTCGCAGCACATTACACTTGTCTATATTGAGATTCAATTGCCATTCCCTGCACCATGCGTCAATTCGTTGCAGATCCTCCTGCATTTCAGTACAATTTTCCATTGTTACAACCTCGATATACTACAGCATCATCCGCAAAAAGCGTCATTGTAATTCCGATGTTATCCACAAGGTCATTTATATATATTGTGAATAGCAACGGTCCTACGACACTCCCCTGCGGCACGCCTGAAATAACTCTTACTTCGGAAGACTTCTCTCCATTGAGAATGACATGCTATGTTATCTAGGAACTCTTCAATCCAATCACACAATTGGTCTGATAGTCCATATGCTCTTACTTTGTTCATTAAACGACTGTGGGGAACTGTATCAAACGCCTTGCGGAAGTCAAGAAACACGGCATCTACCTGGGAACCCGTGTCTATGGCTCTCTGAGTCTCGTGGACATATAGCGCGAGCTGGGTTTCACACGATCGTCTTTTTCGAAACCCATGCTGATTACTACACAGTAGATCCCTAGTCTCCAGAAAAGTCATTATAATCGAACGTAATACGTGTTCCAAAATTCTACAACTGATCGACGTGAGAGATATAGGTCTATAGTTCTGCACATCTGTTCGACTTCCGTTCTTGAAAACGGGGATGATCTGTGCCCTTTTCCAATCTTTTGGAACGCTATGCTCTTCTAGAGACCTACGGTACACCGCTGCAAGAAGGGGGCAAGTTCCTTCGCGTACTCTGTGTAAAATCGAACTGGTATCCCAATCAGGTCTAGCGGCCTTTCTCTTTTGAGCGACTTTATTTGTTTTTCTATCCCTCTGTCACCTATTTCGATATCTACCATTTTGTCACCTGTGCGACAATCTAGCGAAGGAACTACAATGCAGTCGGGACTCACCCGACCAGGCCGTGGTTTTCCAGTCGTCTAGGGTCCGACCGACATGGTCACGAGCGCAGAAGAGGCGCTGCAGGCGATGTCGTGCTGTTAGCAAAAGCTCTCGCGTTGGTCGTCTGCTGCCATAGCCCGTTAACGCCAACTTTCGCAGCACTTTCCTAACGCATACGTTCGTCCTATGTGCCACACTGATTTCTGAGGTTATTTCAAGCAGTGTTGCTGGTCTGTTAGCACTGACAACTCTAGGAAGCCGTCGGACACTGCGATGGCCGTGGTGAGAGGTATTGCCAGTATTCTCGGCACACTCTTGACACTGTGGAGCTCCGAATATCGAATTCGATAACTATTTATGAGATCGAATGTCCCATGTGTCTAGCTCGAACTACCATGACGCATTTCGAAGTCTTGCCGTGCGGCCATAATCATGTCAGAGTCCTTTGTCCACTAATTACCTGAGCACAAATGACATCTCCGCCAATGCTTTGCCCTTTTATACCTTGTGTACGCGATACTGCCACTATCTGTATAGGTACATATCGATATCCAATGACTTTTGTCACGTCATTGTATTATAAGATACTAGAGACATTTTCTAGCAGGAAGAGGACTTGAAACCTTTAATTTAAGGTAATAAACTGCTACTGCCTTGGTGGAGTTCGTCTGCAGAAGTTTCAAAGATCCGAACGTGGTACACTGTTAGCGGTATGCATTTTCCAATCCAGTGGTCGTATCTTGGAATCATTTAACGAGTCATTTCATCGCTGAAGAGATTTTTTCGATGCCCCAAGATAGGTTTTTGTTTTAATCTTGTCTCGCCGGACAAAGCAATTCTGACGCCGCTTACTAACACTGTTTTACAAGTGTAGCAGTGCCGAGAATCGATCCATCCGGGTCCGCCGATAAATGTTTCACCGGAGTCTCGAAATTTGTCTCGCGCGCACGTTGGTTCCGGCATGCACTTCGCGCAATACCACATCTAGGAAGACGTGTCACGAAATGCTTCATAAGTACAGCGGGTTCCATTAGGCCAGGCGAACAATGCGACGCAAGGAAGGCAGATAAAGCTACGCGACGTATTGTGAGCGAACAATGGGAGTATTTTCTGGCGAAGCAATGGCTGAACTCATGGGTCTTACTTCGGAGTCGAGTACTGATGAGGAAATGATCACGCTGATGCTATTATATGACACTTCAGACGGAAGAAACCTTAATAGAGAAGTGGATACAAGAAGAAAACAAAAGCTCGCTGTGGATCCGCTTTGTGGTCTGATTTTTGTGATAAACGATTCTCTACTTCGGATTAGATAGGAATCAGTTCCACGAGGTTTACGCGCTTGTGTGGATATCTGTATTTTATGAAGGCTGTAATGCCCAAACACCAAGTGCAAGTGGCGGAAAATTGACAATGTTCCTGAGGTAAGTTTCATTTAAATTTCTCAAAGAAGACTAGAGACAAACACTGCACACCGTAATTCACATCAACAGGAACACGAAGTTATAAACTTTAGTTTTTGTAAATGATTTAGCTCTTATAGCGTCTTCAGAGGATGACCTGTAGTGTTCTGTACACAATGTGCAGATCGTATGTTAGAAATACAGGATATCAACAATGAAAAAACAAAAATGATTGTCTTCTGTGAAAAATATCCAGTACAAAGTAAGATTTGTTTGAAAAATAAAATTCTGGATAGAGGGAACACACTCATACAGTTAGGCTATAAATAATCCTTTCTGGAAGAAACAGATCTAGTTGAAAAGGCCACCAGGCATTTACAAAAAAAAATGGGAGTCTTTAATAATGTAAGGAAACCATCCTTGGTCGAGAAGCACACCAGAATACGCATTTATAACACATTAGCAAGATCCATGCTGTGCTATGGTATCGATGCCTGGAGAATAAAAGCAAAGGATGCGAAAAGATTAACAGCCCGTGAAATGAAATTCTTGAGACGAGCAGCTGGTTACACTAAGTGGGAGCACAAAAGGAATGAAGATGTGTCGATAGAACTTAAAATAGAACCCGTCACACATTATACACAGGAGTACCAAACAAATGGAGAAAACATCTACAACAAATGAGCACAAAGAGGATCCCAAAATCTATGATCACTACCGCTCCAATATTGCGAGAACATTAGGTCGACCAATGAAAAGATGGCAGGAGAATTTCTCCACAGCCCATAACAGTAAAAGAGCGTAACAAGTGGGTGGAGAAGCAAAAAGAAAAAGGAGGAGGACGAGAAAGAAGAAGAAATAATAGTATCCTACAAGCAAAATAAGAACATTTTAGGTTCGGTTTTACAGTGCCCGGAAATGGTATCGATTAAAAGGCGTCTACTTTTACCAATCATCATTTATTTTTCTTGCACTATGCGTTTCAGACCTTTAACCCTTTCAGAGCTGAATTTTTTCTGGAGGAATGAAATTTTTTTTAATGCTGTTTGCCCTTAAGTGATTTTTAAATGATCTTAAAAAGCAAGAGTTACACAAATATACGCACCCGTTTTCAAATTATAATTTGTACACAATTATGTATAACAGGTTTTAATCAACACTGTAATCATCGTAGACAAAAAAACTTTATTTACATCGTGCAGCTCACCTCAGTCCACCTATAAACCTACCGTACCTTGCAGCGTTGTTTCACACCAAGCAGCCATTTTCACTACAGCTGTTCACTTTCCAGGGCGATGTTTAGGCTCCGGAACTGTGTCCAGGCTGTACTGGTACCCAGCGTAGGAAACACAAACTGTATTGAACGGGACCTTTCTGTCACTGCACGCCCAACAGGCTGCTGAGTTACATAATTCCACACAGAATCTGCCGGGATACCTAAGTCCCGCCAGTAAATAAAGGGTTAAATCTCCATTATCAGGGGAATTTATGTGAATTAATGCGACATGTATGTGGTGTGATTGCCACTTTGGAGTAACTTGAAGAGCTGTCCAGTAGAGGAAGACAGCCGGCCGCGGTGGCCAAGCGGTTAAAGGCGCTACAGTCTGGAACCGCGCGGCAGCTACGGTCGCAGGTTCGAATCCTGCCTCGGGCATGGATGTGTGTGATGTCCTTAGGTTAGTTAGGTTTAAGTAGTTCTAAGTTCTAGGGGACTGATGACCTCAGCAGTCAAGTCCCATAGTGCTCACAGCCATTTTTTGAACCATATGACATAGATATCTGAGCCGCTATCACGCTTTCGTATATGTTTGCTCCCTTGGTGCTGTTGAAGCTGCAGTAGACGTTAAACTTTTTGTTGGAGCAGCTGTTTGCATAGTGGTGGAATTATAAAAGTTTATTTCATAATGAAGTTTCGTGACAGTTGTATTGACATTTGAGTCAGCAGTCTTACATAGTTACTCGCTGTTTGCTTGTATGGTATTCTGCAGGTCATATCTTTGCTTTTACACTCGTTTTTATGTGGTTCTACAATAGGATTAAATTACACATGAGTGTAGAACCACATAAACGCGAATCAGAGAATCAATATAATATAGCTGTTAAGAACAGAGATATGACACACAGAATACCACAGAAGCAAACAGCCTGTAACCATGCAAGAGTGCTGATTCAAATGTCAATACAGCTGTCACGAAACTTCATTATGAAATAAACTTTTATAATTCCAAAGCTTCACAAATATCTGCTCCTACAAAAAGTATAACAACTACTATAGCTCTGACAGCACCAAAGGAGCAAACTTTTATGATAGTGTCACAGCAGCTGATATATCGATGTCAAAGGGATATCTTGACCACCTGACACGATTCTATAATATGTTATACTATCTACTTTAAATTTTGAAATATTGTATCATGCTATGTACTTTTGACTGGTAACCTGAAGCTGGCAATCGCACCGAAATACGCTTATTGTAATAAGCAGTATAACCAAACACGGCAGCGTCTTTGGTCTCCAAATGTAAATGTAAAAACGCCTCAAACGGTCACAAGCTCATTTCCCTGTCGTATTACATTCCATATAACATCACGTGCTCTTAGTGAAATCTGAAGTGAGCAAACATGGCGTCTAGAATCTAATAAGCGCAAAGAACATACAAAATATAATTTTGCCAACAGTGGAAAAACAAAAGAAAATACCGCACTTTTGAGTCATGTTTCAAAATAATGTTTTGTTCGCATTAGTCAACGGCTGAACAAATACACTCAGAGCCATCGGTTTTAACGTGACGCCCAGCGCATTAGCACAGATGTATGCCCTATACGACAACGAAGTTAAAAGCAAGACGTCCTTAACAAGCGAAGACACAGGTACACCAGAGCATGGCGTCAGTTTAAAACACAGATTCTACATTCGGAGGTAGAGACCTTTCCCGTAGAAGGCTGATTATGGAAACATATGTCGTTACATGAACACGGGATCAATATCTGCACTCAGAGACACAAGCATAAAAGAGAATTTTTCAACGTATTTATGCAAGGATGGCGGCTCACAAGACGAAGCAGGACTCAGTGTAGGGAAAAGCAGTTGGGTGATAAGAGGACGCGACGCGTCCGCTGCCCCCGCTGGAGGTGAAGCTCCGCGCCTGCGGCCAGTAGCCGCGGCGTCACCGAAATACCCCGGCGGGCGGCGCGTGGCGTGCGCATGCGCCCTGCTGCGCTGTACGCAACCTCACGCTAACCCAGCCTGGGGCACCAGCGGCCGGCTTACCAACACACTCCATCTTGAACACACTAACGCATTGCAGGCTGAACATGGAAACTATACTTTTCTTCTCTTGGTATAAAATAGGTAAGATTTAATGTTCTACAAGCAAGCAATAAAGGAAACAAAAGAAAAGTTCGGAGTAGGTATTAAAATCCATGGAGAAGAAAGAAAAACTTTGAGATTCACCGATGACTTGCAATGCTGTCAGAGACAGTAAAGGAGCTGGAAGAGCAGCTGAACGGAATGGACAGTGTCTTGAAAGGAGGGTATAAGATGAACATCAACAAAAGCAAAATGAGGATAGTGGAATGTAGTCGAATTAAGTCGGGTGATGCTGAGGGAATTAGATTAGGAAATGAGACACATAAAGTAGTAAAGGAGTTTTGCTATTTGGGGAGCAAAATAACTGATGATGGTCGAAGTAGAGAGGATATAAAATGTAGACTGGCAATGGCTAGGAAAGCGTTTCTGAAGAAGAGAAATTTGTTAACATCGAGTATAGATTTAAATGTCAGGAAGTCGTTTCTGAAAGTATTAGTATGGAGTGTAGCCATGTATGGAAGTAAACGTGGACGATAAATAGTTTAGACAAGAAGAGAATAGGAGCTTTCGAAATGTGGTGCTACAGAAGAATGCTGAAGATTAGATTGGTAGATCAAATAACTAATGAGGAGGTATTGAATAGAATTGGGGAGAAGAGGAGCTTGTGGGACAACTTGACTAGAAAAAGGGATCAGTTAGTAGGACATGTTCTGAGACATCGAGGGATCACCAATTTAGTATTGGAGGGCAGCGTGGAGGGAAAAAATCGTAGAGGGAGACCAAGAGATCAATACACTAAGCAGATTCAGAAGGATGTAGTCTGCAGTAGGTACTGGGAGATGATGAAGCTTGCACAGGATATAGTAGCATGGAGAACTGCATCAAACCAGTCTCAGGACTGAAGACCACAACAACAACAACAACAACAACAACAATGTTCTACGGACAACCGACGCCCTATTAATTCGCCAACGTGGGCCACATACGTTACAACAGAATTCGTATTTGTAGGGAGCGGGGTTCAAATCCCCGACCGGCCGTCCAAATTTAGGTTTTCAATCGTTCCCTTACTTAACACCCTGCGAATACTGGATTTCTTCATCAAGGGTACGGTTTCAGAATGAATCTTTACTGTACAGCGGGTTGTGCACTATTTTGAAACTTCCTGCCTGATCAAAACTGTATGGGACTCGAACTCAGAAACTTGCCATTTGTGGGCATTGCTCTTACCTATTGAGTTATCCAGGTGGGGCTCGCGATTCATCCCCTGAGTTTACTTCCACCATTACCATTCTTCTAAGCTTGACGTAAGTTCTCCTGCATATCTTACGAGACTAGCAATCTCGAAAGAAAGAATACTGCGGAGAATTGGCTTAGCCGCAGTCTAAGATATTATTTTTACTTATTCCTAAAATGTAATTAATTAAAATTGATGAAGTTACCTTAGTTTTGATTGATCTCATTAACCGTAGAACCCTGAGGGGGCGGGGAGGGGGGGGGTGTGTGTGCGAATGTCAAATTGTTACTAAACCATCGTAAACTTTCCTACCCCATATTTTATTCAAAGAAAATCACAATTTATAGTTTATACACTAGTTAATTACGGGGCCTCTAATGGTATGTCTTGGCGAGAACCGCTAATTGGAACCAATTGCAAACGTGAGTTTTACTAGAGTCTGGTAATCTAGCGATCACTGAAATAGAATTACATACTATGAAAGACACCCCTTCACAAAAAATCTCTTTGTTAATTGATTA